>NC_058524.1:449756965-450067903 GCF_904849725.1 Hordeum vulgare subsp. vulgare
GTAAAGGTTACTTGATGCGAGCGCGTTGATTGTTCATTTGGAGTTGCTTCTTCTTATTCTTCATCCATCTAGGATGGGTTCCAGGCCGGCAGCCTGGGATAGCAAGGATGGACATCGTTCTTCTTTTCTCGTTTGTTTTCCTCCGTAGTCGGACCCTACTCTTACTCTTGATGATTATGTAATGTACTGATGTGACTCTGATGTAGCTTGTGGCGAGTGTAAGCCAATTCTATCTATATATCTCTTCTTTTCAGTACATGTACTCGTAACGATATCCATTCTTGCGACACGACGAGATGCGCTTCTATCCCTGACGAGGCCTTCGTGCCAAATTAAGGATAGGGTCGCATCTTGGGCGTGACAGCCAGACTATATGATTTTGTAGGGATAACTTTCTTTGGCCTTGTTATTTCAAAAGTTCATGATTACTTTGCTAGTATGCTTGAAGTACTATTGTTTTCATGTCAATAGTAAACTATTGTTTCGAATCTTACGGATCTGAACATTCATGCCACAAGAAAGAAGTTACAAAGGACAAATATGTTAGGTAGCATTCCACATCAAAAATTCGGTCTTTATCACTTCCCTACTCGAGGACGAGCAGGAGTTAAGCTTGGGGATGCTTGATACGTCTCCAACGTATCTATAATTTTTGATGGTTCCATGCTATTATCTTGTCAACTTTGGATGTTTTATATGCACGTTTATGCTATTTTTGGGACTAACTTATTAACTCAGTGCCAAGTGCCAGTTTCTGTTTTTTCCGTGTTTTTGACCTTTTTCAAAGAAGAATATTAAACGGTGTCCAAACGGAATAAAACCTGTGAGGTGATTTTTTCCATAACAGAAGATACGCACGGGAGTTGAGAATCAAGGCAGGAGACCTCGGGGGAGGTCAAAGGGAGGTCTCAAGCCCCCTAGCCGCGGCCTAGGGGCGCCTGGCAGTCTTGTGGGCCCCACGTGCCTCCTTTGCCCTACCTCTTTCGCCTATAAATTATCTAAAAATCCAAAACCACTAGAGAGAGCCACAATAATACTTTTCTGCCGCCGCAAGCTTCTGTCTCCGCAAGATCCCATCTAGGGCACGTTCTGGTGCCCTGCCGGAGGGGGATTCACACACGGAGGGCTTCTTCATCAACACCATTGCCTCTCCGATGATGCGTGAGTTGTTCACCACAGACCTTCGGGTCCATAGCTAGTAGCTAGATGGCTTCTTCTCTCTCTTGGATCTTCAATACAAAGTTCTCCATGATATTCATGCAGATCTATCTGATGTAACTTTCTTTTGCGGTGTGTTTGTCGAGATCCGATGAATTGTGGATTTATGATCAGATTATCTATGAATATTATTTGAGTTTCCTCTGATCTCTTATATGCATTATTTCGTATCCTTGTAATTTTCTTCGAGTCTTCCTCTTCTTCTGTATATGACTCTTTGTCTTCTTCTATCTTTGAGTCTTTCTCTTTTCGCTTCTTCCTCCCTGTGACCTTTGAATTCCCCGATTTTTTCCTACGTAAATTGAAGAAAAATGTGAACACTCTGCCGGAGAACATATTAACAATGTAATCATGTATGGAAATGAACAATGAGATAAACATGTGCACTAACTTTGTTACTTTTTTTGAATCTTCCTCTTCTTCTGTATGTGACTCTTTGTTTTCTTCTGTCTCCGAGTCTTTCTCTTTTCTCTTATTCCTCCTTGTGACCTTTGAATTCCCTGATTTTTTCCTATGTAAATTGAAGAAAAACATGTGAACACTCTCCCGGAGAACATATTAACACTGTAAACATGTATGGAAATGAACAATGAGATAAACATGTGCACTAACTTTGTTGCTTTTTTGAATCTTCCTCTTCTTCTGTATCTGACTCTTTGTCTTCTTCTGTCTCCGAGTCTTTATCTTTTCGCTTCTTCCTCCCTGTGATCTTTGAATTCCCCAATTTTTTCCTGCGTAAATTGAAGAAAAACATGTGAACACTCTCCCGGAGAACATATTAACACTGTAAGCATGTATGGAAATGAACAATGAGATAAACATGTGCACTAACTTTGTTACTTTTTTTCACTCTCATCCTCCCGCGCCTGGATATAATACTCGCGTTCGATTCTTCGGTAGTTGGTCTCCATTTTGGAACTATTTTGATTGGATTTTCCACGTCAGCAGTACAGCATTCGCAAGCAGCAAATAAGTATGCTGACAAAGGAACAAACGATTTGTGGCCTTCATCCAAATCAGTTTTTTCTCCATCAACCAATATACTCCGGAGGAGCTCCATCACCTGTTCTGACTGTGAATCGCAAGATGCGGCTGTGAATAAAGTGTCACTAGCCATGTTGCGTAGTTGATGATACTTATTCATGTGATCAGACCATACATGAGTATTTGTAGTCCTCGAAGAAGGGAACGCTGGCTTGGCATGCATTGTCCATCTTTTCTTCACAATTTTTTTTGGAAATGTGCGCACACCAAGATGATCCAGAACGTAGAATATATGTGCGCATGGGTTATCCTCACTTTCCAACTTTTTACATTTACAAGCTGCAGCATCCAGTCTTGCTCGTGTAAACAGACAAGTCACATGATATCTAACATCCTCAGAGTTAGCATCCATGCCTTGTGCATCTAACTTTTTTGCATCGACACCTTGTGCATCCAACTTTTTTTGCATCTAACTCCTCAGTGTCCTTACCTTCCAAGTCATTGGGATCCTTAGCATCCAGGTTTTTTGCATCCAAGTCCACACCATCCTTGCCTTGCAAGTCATTGGGATCCTCAGCATCCAAGTTTTTTGCATTCAAGTCATCACCATCCTTACCTTCCAAGTTTATAGGAACCTTAGAATCCGAGTCCTTACCATCCTTACCTTGCAATTCTCTAGCATCCCTGCCATATGGGATTTTGCACAAAACTCCAAACACGATCAAAGCATCACATGCTACCTGGTGTGCGACCTGCCAATTTGTTCCTTCGACAATCTGACTTTTTACCCGTGCAAACATCAAAGTTGTATAAATATAAGAGGCAGCAATCTCCACAGGGTCTGCATTCAACTTAGTGAAGGGTATCACATATGTCGCTACTGCGTCTAATGCTGCTTCATTCTTACGCGTTATGGATACACCGTGCTCAACATGCTGCAACAAATCAACAAGTTGCATCTTCCTGTTCAGGTGCACATGAAGCCTTGAGTTGAGAGACTCACTCCTCTGATTACTCATCATGCCTAGGAAATATCTACCATTTGTGTACACAGCAGCCCATTTGTGTCGCAGCTCGTACAACTTGTTAACCCATGACGACCTCTTCCCCGTTGGTTCTATTTTGAACCGAACCTTATAAGCCTCCCGTCTTTTCTAAAACTCATCAACATCCCAACGACGGTAAATGAATTCCCTAAATCCCTCAAGTTTTTTCTTGCGGAGGTGCATCACTATATTCTCCTCGATATGCCACGTGCACAAACGATGATCTGTTCCGGTCCAGACAGTAGCTATTGCTTTAGCCATTGCAGGGTCCCCATCGGTGATTGCTGAAGTGGGTGGCTTCTGGGACATTGCCTCCAAAAATGCATGAAGAAGCCACTGGTATGATGCAACTGTCCCGTCTGACACTAGACCGACCCCAAACAAAACTGTGATGCGGTAATGGTTTGGACCAACAAATGGAACAAACGGAAGCTTGTACTTGTTAGACCGATATGTACTGTCGAACACCACGACACCACCAAAGGCAACATAGTCAATCCGGGATTGTGAATCAACCCAGAATATGTTTCTCAAATGGCCTTCGTTGTCTTTTGTGTATTAGAAAAGGAATTCCAGGTCTGATTTTTTCAGTCCAATCATGTAGGTGAGCAAATATCTAGCGTCACTGCCTTCTATCTTGCGCTTCTTCTGGATTGAAACATGGTTGTATAGGTCTCGATCTATAAATCCAAGCTTGTTGGGACTTCCGGCATTCTTCTCCATTACATTCACAATCTGATGTGTTCGAAGTCCACTGACAGCATACTCGATGACATCGGCCTTTTGTGCGTCAGTCATTCTACGATGAGCCGATAAGTAGGGAGTCAGGTGAGCAGGGATAAACAGATGGTTATGCTTGTCCACAAAATTCTTGACGAACCAGAGGCCACTGTTATCTTGTAGCTCAACCTGAAAAAGAGCGGGACACCCACACCGAGAAAGACCCCTCTGTGTTCTTTTTCTTTCAGCTCTGTTAAAGTGCTTAAGGGACTGCCATCCTTGTTTGCAACACTTGTATGTCCTTCTGTATGCATTTTGTTTCGGACCCGGACCCGTGTACTTCAGATCATCCTTTCTAACACCAAACCATTTTTTTTCTTGGATATCCTACGTAAAACATGTAGGCTTCTACCTCAGTCCTGAAAGTCTTATTCACAATCTCTAAGTATTCCATATACTCATTCAGGTCTGAACCAGCCATGCCTTTATTATCAATTCATTTACCTTGCAAGTGTACATCATCCATGTCTATGCCATCCTTGCATGCATCCTCATCATTATCATCCATGCACGTACCATCCATTCCTTTGGGGTCCATGGCTACGAAATCATTATCCTTATCATCCATGTCTTTGCCTCCGTTTCCTCTATCACCCATGTCCTTGTCATCCTTGCATGTATCACCCAAATTTTCGGCATCGTTGCCTTTATCATCCATGTCCTTATGTTGCCAACGAAAACAGATAGTCAATGTTACAGATGGATAGCATAAGTAATAATTATGCACTACTCTCCTTAAATAACCGATTGAAGTTTTCATATCGGATTCATGTATCTAACTCAGTCCTTCAAAATCTATAAACAAGTATAAAATATGCCCTCACCGAATCCATAAATATTTAATTGATTGTACTTGTTGTAACTGATGATCTCCTAACTAAATCCAAAGTCCATGAATCCTTCAAGTCCCCTGATAGATCCACCCTGATAGATCAATTATCTCCAAACTCCATTCAAAATTTTCTCCTAACTAAATCCAAAACTACGACCTAAGTAAATCCAAATTATCTCCTAACTAAATCCAAAATAACTCCAAACTCCCTACAAAAATAATTTTCTCCTAACTAAATCCAAAATATCTCGAAACTCAATTCAAAAGTATCTCCTAACTAAATCCAAAATAACTCCAAACTCCCTACAAAAATAATTATCTCCTAACTAAATCCAAAATATCTGGAAACTCAATTCAAAAGTATCTCCTAACTAAGTCCAAAATAACTTTCTTTGAATCCAAATCTGCTGACAACTTTCTCATGCCACATAACCCTAACTAACTCCATCAATATGTCCTATGCAGAAGGGACGAGACAAGATGAGAGATCGCAGCAGCACTTACATCTCAGAGGTGGTTGCGAAGATCCGGCGCGATGGACGGCGATGACGATGATCTGGCCTCGCGTCAGGGAAGGGGCGTCCAATCGGGGAAGGAGGGGATTAAGCGGCTCCTCGAAAGATGGGATCGCCTGCGAGCGAGGGGGTGGAGGAGGAGAAGGAGAAAGAGGGATTGGTGCGAGGGAGGGGGTGAAGGGGGAGAAAGAGGAGGAGGGAGTGGCACGGCGATGATAGGGTTTGAGAGGAGATGACGAACCGCTCTGAGGAGGAGGGAGTGGCACGGCGGTGATAGGGTTCGAGAGGAGCTAACGAACCGTTGTGACGGCGATTCAAGTGTTATGTTAATGCAATTATTAATTTAAAATTTCAGGACAAAAATGCCCCTAGACTTAAATGGGCCACCCTAAACTTTAATATTCTTAGGTCAAAAATGCCATTGGGTTTAATAAGGCTCAATTAATATCATCCGTTGGATCGCTTATATAATACACGTGTTGTCGTGTATTATAATGTTCCGTAAACTTCCTTTGATGGGACACCTCGAGGTCATAGTTGGGGACGAAAGGAAGAGATGTCACCCTCTAATTAATCATTTCATACAAACCATAGACATCTGATAATGCGTATGTTATACCCATCATCAAAATTTTCCATGTCACGCGCGTATAAATATTGTTTGCTTCCAGCCGGTGTAATCATTTTCACTACGACGTGTATCATTGTGTCTTGTGTAGTGTAGGTGTAAAAACATTTTTTTTGGAAAGGAGGTTCAACCTCCAGCCTCTGCATCGATCGAGGTATACGGTCATTTTTATTAATTATTCAACATAGGTCTAACAAGAACATACATCAAACCATCCGGAGCCACCACTTACACCTATAAAATTCGATAATGTAGAGTGCTCTCACTCTTCATATCTAAAACCGGTGCCGTCACCGATACATCCACATAACGTATCGGAACCCACAGCCGGTGCAGCAGGCCTAAAGCGTACACCATATGCACACGTTTTAGATGCCGTCATCATCATCAGGCCGCTAACCCATCTTCATGAGAGAGATCCGTATCATCCTTGCCAGTCCGTCCATCCGTCGACGCCACCACGGCTCGCCAGTCTAGATGCGAAGATTCTGAAAGATTTGTCGTGCGTACCACCTGCTAACCAGGCATGACACAGCGTAGCACCTGTCGGCTAGGCATGACTTGACATCTCCACCGAAAGCTCCGTGCAAGATGATCGACGCCGCCACGACGCCAAACAACGCCATGTCCTGCGCTCATTCGTCCAGACACGAAGATTCTAAAAGAATTGTCGTACGTAGCACCTACAAACCAGGCATGACTCAGCGTAGCACCTGTCGGTCAGGCATGACTTGATAGTTCCACCAAATCTTCGGGCCAGACGAAGCCGCTCCATCTCCTCCTCTGTCATCGAGCGCTGCTCCACAAACGATGCTTCCAAGAGAGAAACGACACCGCAGTACCGCCATCGTCCAATCTAAAACGTCAGATCTTACGGTTTCCCCCGAAGCAGTGCCCACCACCAGCAACTGTCCAGGACCCACATAGTGTTCACCACCACTCAGCCCTCAAGGCGACGCCTTCAGAAAGGTCACGACGTCAAGGACGCCGCCGCGCCCACCGAGACGGCGCAGTGAGGTAGGAAGTGGAGGAGCAGACGTAAACCGACGTCTCCAGAAAGAAAAACGGCATCCTTAAGCATCGTCATCGGCGCGGACGGCCAGGGCCGACCAATGGGTTTCCCCTTATCTGAATCTCCCCACCACCTTCATCCGCGGCCACGCCGGCAACACCAGGAAACCGCGGGAGAGAAGCACACCGCGGGTATCTGGATCAATGAAGATCCAATCTAAACAGTGACGAGTACCACCACCCTGCGCTGGCCGACGGTGTTCGGGCACCGGATCCAGAAGGATCTGACCCGAACTCGACGACGCACGCGACCACCATGTGTTGCCCCTCTCGCAGCCGTCACACCGTGTCGCAAGAACGAACCTCAGTCGTCGACGCGCTCCGCACACCGCCACTAGGATCCACATGCAGCGCCGTCGCACGGCACGCTAGTCCGGCTGTGACTGTATATGATATGTTTTTCCTGTGTTTGCTCCCAGGCGTGTGACTATATATGGGCCAATGAAGCATTGCAGGTTAGAGCCGGATCCAGGTATCGGTATGGTATGGCGCAAGGCTATCAATTTAGTTCCACACAAGGTTGATGGTCGACATATAGGTTGGAGAGAGACATTCATGGTGTTTATCTGGTACAGCGACGAGGGGAAGTATATATGATATGGCCATATGGGTGATGAGCCGGTATAACGTGGGCGACGACTGGGACGTGAAGAAAGAAAATGTGATTGTCCACAAAATCTACACTCGTACAAGGTAGTACATGAATCAAAGCGACAAGTAATATGGATAGCAGGGAATAAAAAAAACACGAAAGGAAAATGAGATTTTGGACGAATAACGAATGGACGGCAGAACATTTTGCGTTTTTTAATGCAGGACAGGAGAAGAGAAGTACGGTACGCTGCTCTTCACTCGTTAAATTTGAGTTTCAGAAGTAACATTAAGACAGAGTAGTTTGCAGACAGACGTCTACACGCACATGACAGGTCTGCATAGACTATTGCTTGGGTTCCATGTCGCGCGCCCGGCGCCTTGATACAGAGGAGCACACTACCAGAGATACGATGGCGGCGGTGGCGGCCACGGACCCGAGCACCGCGATCAGTATCACCCACCACGGCGTTCCCTTCTTCTTGCCGTCGGTGTCGAGCCTGTCCACCGTGAGGTCCCAATCACGGACACCGAGGAAGACATCGCGGACTCGGGTGGCGAAGAAGCCAACAAACGCGGTTTGCGTGGTGCCTTGGCCAGCGAGGGAAAGCCGTGCGTCGAGGAGCGCTCTGGCTGGCCTCGGTTCCCCACCGGCGGCGACGTACACGCGCAGGAGGTGCGCAACGGCGTTGTACTCGACCCACACGGCGCGGCGGCCAGGCGCCGCGGTGCCGTTGGGCGTGATGGTGACGTTGAGGCCGACGTTCGGAGACTCTGGCGCGTACGACCTCACCGTGCCGATCTCGACCGCGGCGAGGCCGTCCGTGGCGTTGGGCACGGCGCCGGTGGTGGAGTCGTTAGAGCCACGGAGGCCCAAGGGGTTGTTGAGCGTCGGGAACCTGTCGAGGAGGACGACGAATGAGACTGGAGGGGCAGAGCTTTCCACCGTGAAGCTCGTGTTGAAGGACGCCTCGCGTGTCGGTAACCCGCCGGCGCCGGCGCGCCAGACGTCGACCCTCTTGGGGAGCAGCAGAAACCCCTCGGGAAACGACTGCCCGGGCCCGAAGAGGAGCGCTGCCGGCATGATGATGGACGTGTTCGTGGCGACCCACAGGCTCTCGGCCGTGGTGGCGTTGAAGACGGGGAAGCTATGGGACTCCACGTCCGCGGCCGCCGGCGCCACCATGATCGTGGCTGCGCACAGCAGCACTAGAGCTAGAGCTGCCATCTTGCAGCCTATGGTTTCTTTGGGTATGTTTGCAGGTTGCAGCTTATCTGCTTATGTTGACACGTATGTCTGTTGTGTATTTGTGTGTGATTGGGGTATTCGGATGGAAACAGGCACGTTGTGAGGGGTTTTATAGGTTAAACATATATGCTGACAAAGTCAAGAAAAGACAACAGAACAGAAGTAGTATACTGGTCAAACATAGAGAAGAAAGGTCAAGATTAAGGCCGGGTCAAAGCTAGCAAGACAAGAACAGTCCTCTGAATTTCCAGCTGAGAGCATGGTTAATAGTATAGCCAACTGCTGGCTAAAGCAAGCTTATAGCCCACCTTATAGCTAGATTGTACGATAGTTAGTTATAAAAGAGTACTACTTTTATCATATATGGCCCACCTTTCATTCTCACAAAGCACCTAGGAGCACGTGCTAGAGCTGGCTCTTCACGAAGAGCCCGCTTCCCTTCTCTCTCCTCTTCTCTCTCATCCAACTTAACAAAAATATAGTATTTTAATTCTTACAGCCTGCTGACTGTACCTTATTGTACTTACTCTGAAGGGGACGATGTATACAAGTGTCAAGAAATCTTCAATCAAAATATACACTGGGCAAGCTACGAGGTTGAAGACTCGACACGTATGCATCCTGTGCTGCTTGTATTGTACTTTCTCCCTTCAGTATTACTTATCACATAAATATATAAAAATAAATGTATCTAAAACTAAAACACATCTAGATATATCTATTTTTATAATAAATATTTTCAGACGAAGAAGTACTATATTACCTGGTATTTCGAGTTGATTTTTTGGTCAACAGATTGTAATGAATGCGTTCCGTAGTTACCAGTTATGTTGGCAAGATTTGATTGGAAAATAGAAGCGAAAGTGTGGGGATACAGAATTGCTATTTTACATTTAGATGTAATATAATTATTTTGCATCTAAGATCATCACCGTTCGATCTGTTTGTGCTTAATTTTTTGTGCAAGCTTTGATCCTTGTCGAGAGTCCGTGTCCTCACAAAATCATTAGAGGAATAGTATTTTCAAAGATCACTCCGACTTCATAAGCTGAGATAAGCGGCGCATTATACGTGTGTCATTTATCGCAATCTATTTTTTTAGATTTGTATTTCTAAAACGTTTTATTTCTTACACCGTGCATTCAAATCTCAAAATAGACCGACAAAGAAAAAGTTCTTGGTTGTGTTATAAGGTGTGAATATTGAGTAAGGTTCAAAATCTGATCACAGCAGAAGAGAAAGAAAGGACGAATGTCGTCCCCTATGCATGAGCCGTAGGCTCTATAGTATGTTATGTTGTGTACCGCACCTGAAGTGTGCCTTGCCATGAGTCAGTCAAGGGGTACAAGAGTGATCCAGGAATGGATCACTGGACAGCGGTCAAAGTTATCCTTAGTAACTAGTGGACTAAGGAATTTTTCTCGATTATGAAGATGGTAAAAGAGTTCGTCGTAAAGGATTATGATGATGCAAGCTTTGTCACTAATCCGGATGACTCTAAGTAAGTAAACCGGATTCGTATAGTGGAGGAGTCATTTGGAATGCTTCCAAATGGCGTGTGGTAGCTGCATCTACAGGATAACATAGAGATTTGTAAAGCACACACGGATCTGAAAGGTTCAGACCCGTTGACTAAGACCTCTCTCACAAGCAAGACATTATCAAACCCCAGAACTGCATGGGTGTTAGATTCATTACAATCACGTAGTGATGTGAACTAGATTATTGACTCTAGTGCAAGTGGGAGACTGTTGGAAATATGTCCTAGAGGCAATAATAAATTGATTATTATTATATTTCCTTGTTCATGATAATTGTCTATTATTCATGCTATAATTGTATTAACCGAAAACCGTAATACATGTGTGAATACATAGAACACAATATGTCCCTAGTGAGCCTCTAGTTGGCTAGCTCATTGATCAATAGATGGTCATGGTTTCCTGATCATGGACATTGCATGTCATTGATAACGGGATCACATCATTAGAAGAATGATGTGATGGACAAGACCCAATCCTAAGCTTAGCACAAGATCGTGTAGTTTGTCTGCTGAAGCTTTTTAATGTCAAGTATCGTTTTTTTAGACCATGGGATTGTGCAATTCCCAAACTATGAAGGTAGCATATGATCATGTCAGTTTACTGCTACTATTTTCTACATTTCAATGTATCTGTTCCTATGACCATGAGATCATGCAACTCCCGGACACCAGAGGAATATCTTGTGTGTATCAAACATCACAACATAACTGGGTGACTATAAAGGTTCTCTACAGGTATCTCCGAAGGTGTCTATTAGGTTGGCGTGAATCAAGACTGGGATCTGTCAGTCCGTGTGGCGGAGAGGTATCTCAAGGCCCACTCGGTAATACAACATCACAACAAGCCCTGCAAGCCATATGACTAAGGAATTAGTCACGAGATCTTGTATTACGGAACAAGTAAAGAGAGTTGCCGGTAACGAGATTAAACTAGGTATAGAGATACCGATGATTGAATCTCGGGCAAGTAACATACCGAAGGACAAAGGGAACAACATACAATATTAACTGAATCCTTGACATAGAGGTTCAACCGATAAAGATCTTCATAGAATATGTAGGTGCCAATATGGGCATCGAGGTTCCTCTATTGGTTATTGATCGGAGAGTGTCTCAGGTCATGTCTAGATAGTTCTCGAACCCGTAGGGTCTGCACACTTAAGGTTCAGTGACATTTTTGTATTATTGAGTTATGTATGTTGGTGAACGAAAGTTGTTCGGAGTCCCAGATGAGATCTCGGACGTCACGAGGAGCTCCGGAATGGTCCATAGGTAAAGATTGATATATAGGAAAGTTGCATTTGGCTTCCAGAAAGTTTTTGGGCATTACCGGTAAAGTACCGGGAGTGATGAATGGGTTCCGGGGTTTTACTGGGAGGGGCCACCCACCCGGGAGAGAACCTAACAGGCCTAAAGGTGGTGCACAAGCCCTTAGTGGGCTAGTCGTCCAGTCCAAGAGGGCCTATTCAGCCAAGAGGTGGTCAAGGAGAGGAAGGATTCCAAGTAGGAGAGGAATCCTACTTGGAGTAGGATTGGAGGTGGACTCTTCCACCTCCTCCTAGTTCGGCCGAACCCGTAGAGGGTTTTTTGGCTGCTTCCTCCCCTCCCTCCCTCCCATATATACTAGAGGATTTGAGGGCAGCCCTAACCCTAATAAGCCGCGTGCTCCCTCTTTCTCTCTAGATCATTTTCTCCTCTAGATTAGCTCCACAGTGCTTGGCGAAGCCCTGCTGGATTGTCCACCACCACCACCATGCTACCGTGCTGGAGAACTCATCTACCTCTCCGCCCCTTATGACGCCCTTGATTTAATCGTACGCTAAACATACACGTAAATGTGTACGATCAAACTCAAGGACTCACGGGAAGATATCACAACGCAACTCTAGGCACAAATAAAAGAATACAAGCTTCATATTCCAAGCCACGGGTCTCGAGGGCTAGAATACAGAAGCTCTATAAACACACGGGTCAGCGGAAGCAACAATATCTGAGTACAGACATAAAACACGGGGTGCCTTAGAGAAGGCTAGCACAAAAGATACAACGATCGAACGAGGCGAGGCCTCCTGCCTGGGAACCTCCTAACTACTCCTAGTCTTCAGCGGCCTCCACGTAGTAGTAGGCACCATCGGGGTAGCAGTCGTCGTCGGTGGGGTACTCCATCTCCTGGGCTCCATCATCTGGTCGTAGCAACATATCAAGTGCACAAAGGGGGAGCAAAGCAACGGTGAGTACTCATCCAAAGTACTCGCAAGACTTACATCAGAACTATGCTAGGTATGCAACGGTATCAAAAGAGGGGGTTTATATGTGGACTGACTGCAGCAATGCGAGAATAGAGAGGAGGCCTAGTCGTATCGAAGACTAGCATCTTCGGGGTCTTGCAGCAATAGACGAGAGTAGATCATGGTAACACAATTAATAGTCATATTGTTGCAGCAATACTAATGTGAGGTCACGCCCAGAGATCCTTCCTCGACTCCCTGCAAGGAAGCGATCTCGGAACAACTAATTCCAGTTAAGTAACAATTGTAGTTGTATAAGATTAGGGCATAACTCCAAGTCGTCCTGTAACCATAGACACGACTATCCGAATACTTAATTTTCATCCCTGTAGGGGTGCACCAAGTTTCCCATCACGCTCGATAACACTCTGGTCGGACACACTTTTTTGGGTCATGCCCGGCCTCGGAATATCGACACGTCGCAGCCCCACCTAAGCTCAACAGAGAGGCTAGCCCGCCGGTCTAACTCCTAAGCACAAAGGGGCCATGGGCCCACTTTCCCTCCGCGCTCGTGCACGATGCGTGGGCGGCCGATGTCAGTCCTAGAACCCCTTAATACAAGAGTGATGCATCTCAGGACCACTCGGGCACGCTCCGCTCCATCGTTGACGTTTGAAGAGCTTCAGCTGATACGCGACGTCAAGTACCCATAATTCTTCCCGCGTAGTCGGTTAGTGCGAAAAGGTCTCTGACCAACCCAGATCAAATACCCAAATCCATTATCATTTTAATTATGTCATCGACTCAAACACGCGGGAATCCACCCGCCTAACATCTATTCATCAAAGATCCCAGTAACATGGTCAAGTAAGTGTGTGGTAGAAACATCAGGGGGAATCCAAGGTATCACCCTCGTTGGATTCCGAACGATGTATCCGTCAAGGTGGACCTAGAGGAATCACCCTCGAGGGTCCCACACTTGAGGGATTGCACGACAAAGGCATCGTCGGGAATGGTGAAAGAGGAATCACCCTCGATAACCACGACCGACTAGTTGTACTACAGAGATATCATGAGGAGTACTTCGCGAGGTGTCACCCTCGGTACCCGATAGTATCTCTATAGCGTCGCACAACTAAGGGGGGTGTAAGTGTTGTGCCGGGTCTGGCTCGTCGATCAGGGATCGAGACTTCAAAACAAAGCGGGGTAACTCGACTACGGGGTCAGAGGGGATGACTGCTCCACCTATACTACACAGTTTAAAGGTGTAGTATAGAAAGTAGCAGTTCATAAAAAATGAGGCTATGCATGAGATACAGGAGCTAACTACAATAGTAGCAAAATTCTAATGCAAGCAGGAGGAAGAAAGACATAGGCGATATAGGGATGATCAAGGGGGTTTGCTTGCCTTGTTTCTCTACGGCAAAGGGCTGGTCGTCGGGAGGGTAGATGTACCCGGCAGTAGCGTCAGTCTGGGGTTCTACCGGTAAGAAGAGGGGGGAGAAACAATAAATAACAGCAACAGGTGCAACACTAAGCATGACATGGCAATATGCATGCTAGGCATGAGCTAATGCAGTAACATCCGTCATAGATGGGTCGGGAAAATATCACATGATATTTCCCGGGTCTCTCGCTACAATTGGTGAGAGTGAAAATGATGGAAAAGTTTCACGTTTGCTATGCTATGGACGCGTGACACACGAATGGACCGTGCATCCGGGTTCGTCTCGTTCTGCTCATCAACTTTCATGTTGAAAATATTTTGATATGACTTACGGTTTATTTAATATTAATTTTTGAAGTTTTATTAATATTTAGGAATTAAAAACAGACTTAATTAATTATTAAAAGATATTATGACATCAGCATGATGTCATGCTGCCATCAGCAGTTGACTAGTCAAACTGACCAGTGGGTCCCATGTGTCATAGACACCATTTTTAATTAGGTTAATTATTAATTAATCAGATTAATTCAATGGGGACCTAATTAACAAATTATCTAATCAATCTATTTATTCATGATCATTATCACTAATACTTATTTATCTAATTAATTAATTAATTAACTAATTAATACTTATTTATTTATTTATTTATTTTATATTATTATTACTATTATTATTTTAAAAACAATTTACAGGGGGTGGCCCACCTATAAATGGCCCATCGGCCTAACGCACACACATCCATACATATACATTATGTATCTTTTTCTACATACATGCATACATATATAATACATACATACATACATACATACATACATACACATTTCCATTTTCTCCTACACTACACAATCAACAAGAGCTAATCGCCTCTGTCTAACAGGGAGGAACCAGAGTGCACGCGAGCACGCAACCGGCGGCTCGCTGGAGTAGGGGGAGGAAGGAGAAGGTGGGAGGAGCCCGAATGGGCTCACCGCGCGTTGCCGGGAAGAGGGGCGGTGAGGCTCGATGGAGCCGGCTTGGAGGATGACGAGGAGGCCGGTGCAGTCCGACGAGGAGGAGCTTCCGGTGCTGCTCGATGGGGAGATGCCCCGGGGCGGGGCGCCGCCGGCGTGGCCGCGGTGCGGATCCGGCGAGAGGAGAGCGCAGGGCCGGCGGTGGCGACTCGGTGGCGCCAGGGAGGCGGCCCGAGGAGTAGGGAGGCTGCGCACTGGGACGGTGAGGGGAGAGGAGCGAGGTGGCGAGGGCGCTGCGGGGTGAGAGAGGGCCAGCGAGGCGCGGCGACTGGGCTGGGGTGAGAGGTGGCAAGACGAGGAGAGGGGTCGGCCTGGGGAAGAGCCGAGGGGCTGGCGCGGGGTGCTAGCCCGTGTGGCGCCGGGAGGCTCACGCGAGGGGGAGGAGGTAGCGAGGGGAAGGCGAGCTGGCGCTGGGGCGAAGCGGGGAGGAGAGGGAGGCGTTGGGGGAGCGCTCGCGAGGGTGGGGAGGTAGCGACGGGAGAGAGAGAGCGGGCGACGTGGGGCTTCGTGGGGAGGGAGACGAGGGAGGGGTGGGGTGACGAGGGGAGAGGTTCCCCTCGTGGGTTCCTCGCGGCGCCAGGTGGGATGAGTGGGGGGCTGGGGGCGATTAGGGTTTTCCGTGGGGGTCTTATACCCCCAGGTGGATGGTGGGCTGATTTGGCCAGGTGGGCCATTTGGCCTAGTTGGGCCGAGGCCTGTTGGGGTTTTTCTTTTTTCTTTTTCCTTTTTTTCTTTTCTTTTTTTGTTATTCTTTTGTAGTTTCTGTTTTAAATATATAGGGGTTTTAAATAATTTCGAAATTGCTCGATTAACTTTTATAATTTATTAGGGAATTTATATAATTCCTTTGACATTTTTATTTTAACATTTGAAAACTTTTCTTGTTCGACTTATTTTTAAAATTTGAATTTGACTCGATTTTGACTAACACAAGATTAACAATAGAAATCACGGTGACGTGGCATCATTACGTGGGATTACTGTAGCTTAATTACATTCAACGATGTAGCAAAAGCTGAGGATGTCACAACTCTCCCCTACTAATAAGAATTCTCGTCCCAAGAATTAAGAGGTAGAAGGAAAGATCTCGGGGTATTCATCACGAAGATGATCCTCGCGTTCCCAAGTGGCTTCATCTTCAGAATGATTTGACCACTGCACTTTAAGGAACTTGGTGACTTTACGACTAGTCTGACGTTCAGCCTGGTCGAGAATGCGGACCGGATGCTCTTTATAAGGGAGGTCTTGTTGCAGTTCAAGCATATCATTTATTCACTGCTCGAATAGGATCCTTGAAGCAGCGGCGGAGCTGAGACACATGGAAGACATCGTGAACCTGAGAAAGGTTTGCCAGCAGTTCCAATTGATAAGCCAATCGTCCACGCCTTTCGAGAACAGTGAAAGGACCAATATAGCGAGGAGCTAACTTTCCCTTGATCCCAAAATGGTGTGCACCTCTCACTGGTGTGACACGAAGATAAGCCTTTTCGCCAGGTTGATAGACCATATCTTGATGATGACGGTCATACCGACTCTTCTGACGAGACTGAGCAGCCTTCAGATTCTCAAGAACAACGCCGATTTGACCTTCCACATGTTGGACAAAAATCCAGACCGAATAGTGATCGTTCCATTGGACGGTGGTTCTGGAATCTCATACGAAGCCAAGTTTAAAGGATACCTTGGATTCAAAGATGTACAGGAGAGTCAGGTTTGAATCCTTTGGAACTTTGGGTTATGGGTCCACCATGTGGACCAAGAGTAGGAAGAGCGGTGACATCTTGTACGGTATTGGTAGCAAGACATGTCAGAGGATAACATGTCAGTTATGTTGGCAACAACATCGGTACCAAGTGCGGGGGACGAATATAACCATTTTCCTGCTCGTTGAAACGAGGCTGACCAATAGGCAAGGTTCTCGTCCACCGGCGTCTACCGGAATGTTATCCACAATAGTAACAGGATTTTACTGACAGAGTTGTATACTGAGAATTTTACCTAAGCAGGGAATTAACACTGCTTAGATAAGTAATGCCACAAGAAAGGTCAAACAGACCAATGGGAAGGAAAATGTGCTACCACACAAGTATTAAAGTATACCATTCCCGAGGGAAAATAGGGTATGGCATACATGGTAGGTCATCAAGTACATAATCATCTTGATAAAAGGTCAAGAAGAATCATGATGTTTACCAATACCATACGGGTTGGATAATCGATCAGGAACAATTTAGCATTGCGCTTCCAATGTTCCTATTGACATTGAAGTACCACATCCGTGCTTCAAGATAGCATCGACATGGTCATCCGATAAAGGTCGGACCAATGGGTACACAAAGAGGATCCATGAGGAACAACTTATGAAATAAGTCATATAGTTTTCCGCATGGTAGAATGGCGAATCTTACATACGGAAGAATCTAGAACAATAGGTCCTTCGGCCTGGTGTGCCAGACAAGACATCACCGTACCGGGTTACATAAGACCAAAGTTATAATTATTGGAAAAAGTTCCAACCATCATATCTGCCCGAGATTCAGATCTGATTGGTGTCGGGACACCTCAGACTCAAGATGCTTGAGAAGAAAAATGAAGATGCAAGATTCTCATGATATGAGCTATACAAGCAATTCTTGAATCATGAGTTCGACTGTAAGACATATGAACACATTGTCAAGACATTTGTGCCCACATAGAATTCTTATGTCAAAATGCAATTGAGTTCTCATTTGGAAACCATCATCGAGGATAACAAGGTTCCATGTGTAAGTCTGGATTATCTCTTATGAAGGAACTTCTTTTCCCTTGATCAAATCAGTCAGTGGATTGGCGTGCTAAGAGAAGTTATATGAAGTGACGATAACAAATCTTCAAAACATATAACACTTCGCACATGCGTGAATGATTTGATTTTTCCCTAGAGGAAGCAAAACAAAACTTTCACGTATTCACGGCGGAAAGAGAGCACGTGAACTTCGGGAAATACACTTCTTCTATCCAACATATTCTTCATGAGCTAGGCACAAGGATAATGCTTTCAAGAGCTTCATCGTGGGACATGGAGAAGTTGAGGGTGTGGTTGATGGGCTCAGCAACAATCCCTCAAGATTTCTATGGGGAAGAATTTCCAAAATTTATAATATCAAGGAGATAGCATTTGTCAAGTCAAATGGTATAATGTCGTATGCTCGAGGGGACAACAACAATTAGACATTGGTTGAATTGTGGCTCGGAAATACGGACGGAGTAGCACAACCAATGTCAAAAATGATGAGTCAACACCCAACACACTAAGAATGAAACAATGAGTTGTTAAACCTCAAGGCAATAGGGTTGCCAGAAGTATTGGAATCACACATCAGAATTCACTTGTTGGTATTCCGGTTTGAAACAACACGGGACCAAGAAATGAATGGTGATGGCGAGAAGTATTATTATATCAAGAATTCTTAAGACGTGTGCAATTCTCACAACATTCTTGACATAAAAGATAGTAATACTCCAAGGTAGAAGATAACATAAGCTGAATAGCAAGGAACTTAAGGGACAACACAAAACAGGATCAAGTTTGTGTTGGAGGGAAGGCAATAAGGTTTGCCGATGATAACACAAATCATCGAGAGGCAAGAATTGTATTTCTCATCATGCATTCGATTGATACTCTGCAAGAGCTCAGAATGTTGATGGTGACCACGACACATTTGTCAAGAAGCTTCACGAAGATGTAATCGATCAGCGACGACATCAAGCAAAGGAATGATGAAGCTAAAGGTTGTCGGAATCATAGATAAGACCGCTAGCTCGGATCAAGATTGCCTTTCAAGACAACCAACATGATATTGAAAGCTCGATGTAAGCTTATTGCGCTGTTGGATTTGGGTACCAGGGATGAAGGACATAGATAGCATGGTCAAGCCCTAGCATGACAAAGATGATGTAGCCTAACAGCTTGGAAGGACATGAGCGAGCACAAACTCGTAAGCAAAGAAGATTACTAAGAGGTAGAAGGGATAATACTCGGAGGTAGATCAACATTAAGTCTTGAACCGATGTATTGATATGAAGAAGACAAGTAGTTTAACTCGTCTGAGAATGAAATCAAGGTAGGACAACATGGTCGGAACCACGATTGCAAAGGACAAGATCTCAAATACCATATTTAAACTACAGAATGAATGATCATTGATACGAGAAGCTTCTATGGTAAGATCAACATCGTTTCCATGGGCATGAACACAAAGTTCAAGGTTGATCCCACTTCATCAATGCATCACCTGCCATTTACTCCTCACCTTTGATGAGGTCGTAGCTTGGGAACATTATCTCGCAAAACACCAGAAGAGCAAGACTCGTGAAAACTCGTCAGATCATATTGTTTTGTGAAGGCATAGGTTCAACCCGTCGGGGCATCTTATGAACATATACCGCAAACTTCAAGAGTAATTAACACATGCTTGAAGAGCATGGCTAACAAGGGAATAGGACACAACTCATTAGAAGGAGAAGACACAGTTTACCAATGGCATTATGCATCAAGGGAACAATATCACAAGAATTTTTTGAATGTAAAGGATGTCGTTGGATAATAACGCATCAATGTGTCTGGCAATCCACAAAGGACCTGATGTGAGTATCGGTACTCAATCAAAGAGAGATATGATGCAATGCATCGGGTTATAGAACATATGAAAAATACTCATACTTAATTACCAAAGGAATTAGGATTTCCAGGTTAGTGTATCATAATGAGATGCTCCGATCAAATACAAGTAAGCTGACTATACTTAGATGGACAATCAATCAAGGTTGATTTGTCGAGAACCAGCTCTGTCAGGAAGGACGTCTGAGCCGAAAAGATAATTTATGAGTAACAATAGATGATTGTGTGCATTCACACAAAGGTAGAATCAATAAGATCATAGGAAAATCACAAAAGATTTTAATGAATGCGGCTAGACATATGGATTTAACCATAATGCAAGCAGGTGAGAAAGGTCAAGAGCAATATGTTACTAGGAATTCCGAAAGATCAAATAGTGCTACTTCTCAAACAACAGCGCCAGAAATTGGCACGTTGACGGAGACTTGCTTGCGTTGGTTTTTCCCTTGAAGAGGAAAGGGTGATGCAACATAGGAGCAGTAAGTATTTCCCTTAGTTGAGAACCAAGGTATCAATCCAGTAGGAGAATCTCGTCAAGTCGAGACTACCTGCACAAACACAAAAGAGCTTGCACCCAACGTTATAAAGGGGTTGTCAATCCCTTCAAGATTAATTGCAAAGTGAGATCTGAAGGTGGAAAGTGCAACAAAGAAAAAGAGTAAGGCTGAAAATATAGTGTGGAGTAGACCCCGCGGCCATAGTGTTCACTAGAGGCTTATCTCAAAATAGCAAGTATTACGGTGGGTGAACAAATTACTGTTGAGCAATTGATAGAACCGCGCAAAGTCATGACGATATCTAAGGCAATGATCATACATACAGGCATCACGTCCGAGACAAGTAGATCGATACTTTCTGCATCTACTACTATTACTCCACACATCGACCGCTATCCAGCATGCATCTAGTGTATTGAGTTCATGACGAACACAATAACGCCTTAAGAAAGATGACATGATGTAGAGGGATAATCTCAAACCAATGATGAAAACCCCATCTTTTTACCCTTGATGGCAACAACACGATGTGTGCCTCGCTACCCCTTCTATCACTGGGTGAGGTCACCGCACGATATGAACCCAAAACCAAGCACTTCTCCCATTGCAAGAATCATAGATCAAGCTGGCCAAACAAAACCCACGACTCGAAGAGAATTACAAGAATATGAAATCATGCATAAGAGAGATCAGAAGAAACTCAAATAAGATTCATAGATAATCTGATCATAAATCCACAATTCATCGGATCTCGACAAACACACCGCAAAAGAAGATTACATCGGATAGATCTCCATGAAGGTCATGGAGAACTTTGTATTGAAGATCCAAGAGCGAGAAGAAACCACCTAGCTACTAGCTATGGACCCGTAGGTCTATGGTGAACTACTCACGCATCATCGGAGAGGTCATGGTGTTGATGAAGAAGCCCTCCGTATCCGAATCCCCCCTCCGGCAGGGCGCCAGAACATGCCCCAGATGGGATCTCGCAGAGATAGAAGCTTGCAGCGTCGGAAAAGTATTTTCGATGATCTCCTGATTTTTTCTGGGATTTTAGGGAATATATAGGCGGAAGACCTAGGGCAGGGGAGCCACGGGGAGCTCACAAGCCTACTAGGCCCGCCCCCCTAGGCCGGGCCTGGTGGGCTGGTGACCTCCTCCGAGGTCCCCTGCCTTGGTTCTCAAGTCTCCCGTGTGTCTTCTGTTATTGAAAAAATCATTTCGCAGATTTTATTCCGTTTGGACTCTTTTTAAAATTCTCCTGTGAAAAGGGTCAAAAACACGGAAAAAATAGGAAGTGTCACTTGGCACTGAGTTAATAAGTTAGTCCCAAAAAAGATATAAAAGGCATACAAAACATCCAAAGTTTGACAAGATAATAGCATGAAACCATCAAAAATTATAGATACGTTGGAGACGTATCAAGCATCCCCAAGCTTAACTCCTGCTCGTCCTCGAGTAGGGAAGTGATAAAGACTGAATTTTTGATGTGGAATGCTACCTAGCATAGTTGTCTTTTGCAACTTCTTTCCTGTAACATGAATGTTCAGATCCGTAAGATTCAAAAAAATAGTTTGCTATTGACATGAAAACAATAATACTTCAAGCAAACTAGCAAGGTAATCATGAACTTTCAAAATAACAAGGCTAAAGAAAGTTATCCCTACAAAATCATATAGTCTGGCCATGCTCCATCATCCTCACACAACTAATTTAAATCATGCACAACCCCGGTATTGGCCAAGTAATTGTTTTCGCACTCTTACTTTCTCAAACTTTTTATAACTATCACGCAATACATGAGCGTGAGCCATGGATATAGCACTATAGGTGGAATAGAGTGTGGTGGTGGTTGTGAGACAAAAAGGAGGAGATGGTCACATTGACTCGGCGTATCAAAGGGCTATGGAGATGCCCATTAATAGATATCAATGCGAATGAGTAGGGATTGCCATACAAAGGATGCACTAGAGCTATAAGTATGTGAAAACTCAAAAGGATGACTAGTGGGTGTGCATCAAACTTGCTTGCTCACAAAGACCTAGGGCAATTTTGAGGAAGCCCATCATTGGAATATACAAGCCAAGTTATATAATAAAGATTCCCACTAGCGTATGGTCGTGACGAAAGGAGAGGCTCTCAATCATGAAGAACATGGTGTTATTATGAAGCACAAGTGTGGAAAAAGATAGTAGCATTGTCCCTTCTCTCTTTTTCTCTCTTCTCTTTTTTTTATTTGGGATCTTGGCCTCTTCTCTTTTTTTATTTGGGATCTTTGGCCTCTTTTTTTCCTCACATGGGACAATGCTCCAATCATGATTATCATCACACTTTTATTTACTCACGACTCAAAGCTTGAACGATGATGACTCCATAGGAAATGCCTCCGGCAGTGTACCGGGATGTGCAACGATCTAGCTTGGTGTATGACGTTGAAACATCTCGCTAGCTATATTACGATCATGCAATGGCAATATGAGAGTGACGACACAAGTCATGAGACGGAACGGTGGGAGTTGCATGGCAATATATCTCGGAATGGCTATGAAAATGCCATACTAGGTAGGTATGGTGGCTATTTTGAGGAAGGCATATGGTGGGTTTGTGCACCGGCGAGAATTGCGCGGTATTAGAGAGGATAGCAATGGTGGAAGGTGAAAGTGCATCTATACCATGGACTCACATTAGTCATGAATAACTCACATACTTCTTGTGAAAGTTTTTATTAGTAATCGAAACAAAGTGCTAAACGCATACTCCTAGGGGAAGGGTCGGTAGGTGTTAACCATCATGCGATCCCGACCTCAACACAAAGGATGACAATCAATAGATCAATTATTCTCCGAATTCCTAACATAGCGGTTCACCATACGTGCATGCTACGGGAATCACTAACTTCAACACAAGTATTTCTAGATTCACAACACCCTACTAACATAACTCTTAATATTACCAAATCCATGTCTCAAAACTAATTGAGAGGAATCAAGACTTCTCTTTCTACTCAATGCACATGAAGATGGAGGTTTTTGTATCCTCTTTGGGTACCTATCACCTTTGGGACTACTTTCATAGCATAAGCCAACTACCAAGTCACGCACCGCCGTGCTCTAAAAAATCTAAGTGAAGCACAAAGAGCAAAATTATCTAGCTCAAAAGATATAAGTGAAACACAATGAGCATTCTAGCAAAATCACGATGAGTGCATGTCTCTCTCAAAATGTGTGCAGCAAGGATGATTGTGACGCGACAAAAAGAAAAGACTCCTAAGATACAAGACGCTCCAAGCAAAACACATATCATGTGGTGAATAAAAATATAGCCCCAAGTAATGTTACCGATGGATTAAAGACGAAAGAGGGGATGCCTTCCCGGGGCATCCCCAAGCTTAGGCTTTTTGGTGTCCTTGAATTTGGCTTGGGATGCCTTGGGCATCCCCAAGCTTGAGCTCTTTCCACTCCTTATCTCTTTGTCCATGAGAACATCACCCAAAACTTGAAAACTTCACAACACAAAACTTAAACAGAAACTCGTGATAACATTAGCACAAGAAAACAAACTACCACCTCTTTAGGTACTATAGCAATCTTGATTCCTATTTATATTGGTGTTAGGCTATTGTATTATCACTTTTCCATGGCTAGTACCCCCCGATACTATCCATAGTTTCATCAAAACAAGCAACCAACTCAACAAAATCAGATTCTGTCAAAAACAGACCAGTCTGTAGGAATCTGTATACTTCGTATACTTCTGATACCTCAAATATTCTGAAATATTACTAATGCCTGGGAAAAAGTTATATCAACCAGAAGCAAAAAGAATCAACTCAAAATCTATTTCTGAATAAAAATGAAAAATCATCTCGTGAGCAAAAAGTTGCTGTCTTTTTCCAGCAGGATTAAACAACCATCACCAAGACTAGTCATAAAGGTTTTTCTTGGCTCAAACACAAAAGGAAACACAAAAGACACAACCATAACAGAATTATGATTGTGTGTACACAACAAAATAGAAAAGAAAAAGTTAAATTCATTGGGTTGCCTCCCAACAAGCGCTATTGTTTAACGCCCTTAGCTAGGCATAAGGCGATAGAATCACGTATCGTCGTCTTTGGTGCTCAAACCATAAGTAGCCCTCATCATGGATTAATAAGGCAATCTTATTTTGTTTCTAGAAAAGTGTTACATGCCCTTCTTTAAAGGAAATTGAAATCTAATATTCCCTTCCTTCATATCGATGATAGCACCGATAGTCCTTAGGAAAGGTCTACCAAGAATAATAGGGCATGTAGGATTGCAATCAATGTAAAGCACAATGAAATCCATGGGTACATAGTTCCTATTTGCAATAATAATAACATCATTGATCCTTCCCATGGGTTTCTTGACAGTAGAATCCGCAAGATGCAAATTAAGAGAACACTCTTCAATCTCATTAAAATCCAGAACATCACATAAAGACTTTGGAATCGCGGAAACACTAGCACCCAAATCACACAAAGCATTGCATTCATAGTTTTTGATTTTGATTTTTATAGTAGGTACCCAATCATCATGAACCTTTCTAGATATAGAGACTTCCAATTAAAGTTTCTCTTCAAGAGATTTTCTCATGGCTTCAACGATATGATCGGTAAAGGCCTTGTTTTGGCTATAAGCGTGTGGAGAGTTTAGCATGGATTGCATCAAGGAAATGCATTCAATCAAGGAGCAACTATCATAATTGAATTCCTTGAAATCCAAAGTAGTAATTTCATTACTAGTCAAAGTTTTAATATCTTCTACTCCACTTTCAGTGCTTTTAGCATCAAGATAGATGAACTCTGAATCATTGGGGCATTTTTCAACCAAAGTGGATTCATATCCAGCCCCATCATCATTAGGTTTGACACAAGAAAACAAAGATTCAATGGGAGTCACACCAAGCACATTAAGATCTTCGTGATTCTCATCATGAGAACACGCCTTTTTAAGCCATTCATGTTTAGCACGAATTTGGGCGGTTCTTTCTTTGATATCACTCATGGAAACAAGCATAGCTTTCAAAGTTTCATCCATATTGATCTTGGGAGGAGCACATATAACTTCCAAAGCATCAATATCACTAGACATTCTATCAACGCTCTTAGCCAAATCGTCAATTTTGGGTAGTTATTCCTCTATGGACGCATTGAATTTTTTTTTGCGAGTTGATAAACTCTTTGATATTACTCTCTAGATCAGAGGGTAATCTATTGTAATTTCCATGAGTGTTGTTGTAGTAGTTGCCAAAGTTATTAGAGGAGTTACTAGGAAAAGGCCTAGGAACATAATTTCCTCTAAAAGCATTCTTGTTGCCAAAATTATTCCTACCAACAAAATTAATGTCCAAGCTAGCGTTGCTAATCTCAATCAAGGAAGATAAGGGCATCTCATTAGGATCTAAAGGAGCACTTCTACTAGCAACTAAATTCATTAACTCATCCATCTTAGCACTCAACGAGTTAATTTCTTCTATAGCGTGTACCTTTTTACTAGTAGGTGACCTTTCAGTGTGCCACTGAGAGTAGTTTGTCATGATATTGTCTAGGAGTTTTGTGGCTTCCCCTAACGTGATTTCCATGAACGTTCCACCTGAGGCGGAGTCCAAGATATTTCTAGAAGCGAAATTCAAGCCAGCGTAGAATATTTGTATAATCATCCATAGACTCAAGCCATGAGCGGGACAATTTCTAATCATCAATTTCATTCTCTCCCAAGATTGTGCAACATGTTCATGATCAAGTTGCTTAAAATTCATGATATCGTTACGGAGAGAGATAATCTTAGCCGACGGAAAATACTTGGATATATAAGCATCTTTGCACTTATCCCAAGAATCGATACTACTTTTGGGCAAAGACGAAAACCAAGTTTTTGCTCGATCTCGCAACGAGAAAGGAAAAAGCTTCAATTTAATCACATCATTATCCACATCTTTCTTCTTTTGCATATCGCAAAGCTCAATGAAGGTATTAAAATGGGATGCGGCATCTTCACTACGAAGGCCGGAAAATTGATCTTTCATAACGAGATTTAGCAAAGCGGCATTGATTTCATATGACTCCGCACTAGTGGCGGGAGCAAGCGGAGTACTAATAAAATCATTATTATTAGTATTCGAGAAGTCACAAAGTTTGGTGTTTTCAATCATGGTGACTTCGGCAAGCAAGCAAGCACACAAGCGAACAAAGAGCAGGCAAGAAAAAAGGGCGAACAAAAAAGGCAAACGAAAAAGGCAAATCTTTTTGTAAATTTCTGTTTTTCATAAGTGGGGGAGAGGAAAACTTGAGGCAAAAAAGTAAATGCAAGAGATGAGTTTGCGACACTTACTTGGATGAGTTCTTGACTTGATCCTCCCAGGCAACGGCGCCAGAAATCCTTCTGCTACTTCTCAAACAACAGCGCCAGAAATTGACACGTTGACAGAGACTTGCTTGCGTTGGTTTTTCCCTTGAAGAGGAAACGGTGATGCAG
The DNA here is from genome assembly GCF_904849725.1 of Hordeum vulgare subsp. vulgare. Taxonomy (NCBI): domain Eukaryota; kingdom Viridiplantae; phylum Streptophyta; class Magnoliopsida; order Poales; family Poaceae; genus Hordeum; species Hordeum vulgare. Next base: position 449,783,771 of record NC_058524.1, read on the forward strand.
CACAGGAGCAGTAAGTATTTCCCTCAGTTGAGAACCAAGGTATCAATCCAGTAGGAGAATCTCGTCAAGTCCAGAGTACCTGCACAAACACAAAAGAGCTTGCGTCCAACGCTATAAAGGGGTTGTCAATCCCTTCAAGATTGATTGCAAAGTGAGATCTCAAGGCGGAAAGTGCAACGACGAAAAAGAGTAAGGCTGAAAATATAGTGTGGAGTAGACCCGGGGGCCATAGTGTTCACTAGATGCTTCTCTCAAAATAGCAAGTATTACGGTGGGTGAACAAATTACTGTCGAGCAATTGATAGAACCGCGCAAAGTCATGACGATTTCTAAGGCAATGATCATACATATAGGCATCACGTCCGAGACAAGTAGACCGATACTTTCTGCATCTACTACTATTACTCCACACATTGACCGCTATCCAGCATGCATCTAGTGTATTGAGTTCATGACGGACAGACTAACGCCTTAAGCAAGATGACATGATGTAGAGGGATAATCTCAAACCAATGATGAAAACCCCATCATTTTACCCTTGATGGAAACAACACGATACGTGCCTCGCTACCCCTTCTATCACTGGGTGAACCCAAAACCAAGCACTTCTCCCATTGCAAGAATCATAGATCAAGCTGGCCAAACAAAACCCACGACTCGAAGAGAATTACAAGGATATGAAATCATGCATAAGAGAGATCAGAAGAAACTCAAATAAGATACATAGATAATCTGATCATAAATCCACAACTCATTGGATGTTGACAAACACACTGCAAAAGAAGATTACATCGGATAGATCTCCATGAAGGTCATGGAGAACTTTGTATTGAAGATCCAAGAGAGAGAAGAAGCCATCTAGCTACTAGCTATGGACCCGTAGGTCTATGGTGAACTACTCATGCATCATCGGAGAGGTCATGGTGTTGATGAAGAAGACCTCCGTATCCGAATCCTCCTCCGGTAGGGCACCAGAACGTGCCCCAGACAGAAGCTTGCGGCGGCGGAAAAGTATTTTCGATGATCTCCTGATTTTTTTGGGGATTTTAGGGAATATATAGGCGGAAGACCTAGGGCAGGGGAGCCACGGGGAGGTCACAAGCCTTCTAGGCCCACCCCCCCCCAGGTCGGGCCTAGTGGGCTTGTGACCTCCTCCGAGGTCCCCTGCCTTGGTTCTCAAGTCTCCCGTGTGTCTTCTGTTATGGAAAAAAATCATTCCGCAGATTTTATTCCGTTTGGACTCCGTTTAAAATTCTCCTCTGAAAAGGGTCAAAAACACGGAAAAAACAGGAACTGGCACTTGGCAATGAGTTAATAAGTTAGTCCCAAAAAAGATATAAAAGGCATACGAAACATCCAAAGTTTGACAAGATAATAGCATGAAACCATCAAAAATTATAGATACGTTGGAGACGTATCAAATAGCAATTCGAAGGATTTTCGAAACCCATGACAACTGATGATGGACGAATCCCTGGTATGATAATTCGTTGCATCTCGTAAAACAAGAGCAATTGGAAAAGAAAGTATGAACGACATTTGTATGCAGTCGTCCATAAGGGTTGACAGAGGAAGGGAAATCGCGGAAGTGATGAGCATCAACTCTCGAGAGAACATCGGAGAGTATCATCGGAGTCTTCTGATGGATCAAGACATCGTCTGGAATGCGGGGCTCTCCAGGAGGAAGTAATTACGAGAACCTAATGTTAGGGTTAGTAAATTCTTTAACCCGAAAGAGAAGAGAGAGTAGAACCTAGAGTATAGAAAAGGAGTAAAATATACTAATACCACCCAATTGAGATGTGGGCCCATAAGCCACAACATCAGTGTTAGTAAAGTTTTTCAAACATTAGACTCAACTTCTGACAAGGAGTTGGAAAGGGGGCTACCTGCAGGCAGTCGGCTCTGATACCAACTTGTGACGCCCTCGATTTAATCGTACGCTAAACATACACGCAAATGCGTACAATCAAACTCACGCACTCACGGGAAGATATCGCAACACAACTCTAGGCACAAATAAAACAATACAAGCTTCATATTACAAGCCAGGGGCCTCGAGGGCTAGAATACGGAAGCTCGATAAACACATGAGTCAGCGGAAGCAAAAATATTTGAGTACAGACATAAAACATTGGGTGCCTTAGAGAAGGCTAGCACAAAAGATACAATGATCGAATGAGGCGAGGCCTCCTGCCTGGGAACCTCCTAACTACTCGTGGTCTTCAGCGGCCTCCACGTAGTAGTAGGCACTGTCGGGATAGCAGTCGTCGTCGGCGGGGTACTCCATCTCCTGGGCTCCATCATCTCGTCGCAACAACGGATCAAGGGACAAAGGGGGAGCAAAGCAACGGTGAGTACTCATCCAAAGTACTCGCAAGCCTTACATCAGAACTATGCTAAGTATGCAACAGTATCAAAAGAGGGGGTTTATATGTGGACTGACTGCAACAATGCGAGAAAAGAGAGGAGGCCTAGTCCTATCGAAGACTAGCATCTTGAGGGTCTTGCAGCAATAGACGAGAGTAGAACAGGGTAACACAATTAATAGTCATATTGTTGCAGCAATATTAATATGAGGTCACGCCCAGAGATCCTTCCTCGACTCCCTGCAAGGAAGCGATCCGTGAGCAACTAATTCCACTTAAGTAACAACTGTAGTTGTACAAGATGAGGGCACAACTCCAAGTCGTCCTGTAACCATGGACACGACTATCCGAATAGTTAATTTTCATCCCTACAAGGGTGCACCAAGTTTCCCGTCACGCTCGATAACACTCTGGTCGGACACACTTTTCTGGTTCATGCCCGACCTCGGAATATCGACACGTCGCAGCCCCACCTAAGCTCAATAGAGAGGCTAGCCCACCGGTCTAACTCCTAAGCACAAAGGGGTCATGGGCCCACTTGCCCTCCACGCTCCTGCACGATGCGTGGGCGGCCGATGTCAGTCCTAGCACCCCTTAATACAACAGTGATGCATCTCGGGACCATTCGGGCGCGCCCCGCTCCATCGCTGACGTCTGAAGAGCTTTGGCTGATACCGCGACGTCGAGTACCCATAATTCTTCCCGCGTAGCCGGTTAGTGCGAAAAGGTCTCCAACCAACCCAGATCAAATACCCAAATCCATTATCATTTTAATTATGTCATCGACTCAAATACGCGGGAATCCACCCGCCTAACATCTATTCATCAAAGATCCCAGTAACATGGTCAAGTAACTGTGTGGTAGAAACATGAGGGGGAATCCGAGGTATCACCCTCGTTGGATTCCGAACGATGTATCCGTCAAGGTGGACCTAGAGGAATCACCCTCGAGGGTCCCACACTTGAGGGATTGCATAACAGAGGCATCGTCAGGAATGGTGAAAGAGGAATCACCCTCGATAACCACGACCGACTAGCTGTACTATAGAGATATCATCAGGAGTACTTTGCGAGGTGTCAACCTCGGTACCCGATAGTATCTTTGTAGCTTCGCACAACTAAGGAGGGGTGTAAGTGTTGTGCCGGGTATGGCTCGCCGATCAGGTATCGAGACTTGAAAACAAAGCGGGGCAACTGGACTACGGGGTCAGAGGGGATGACTGCTCCACCTGTACTAAACAGTTTAAAGATGCAGTACAGAAAGTAGCAGTTCATCAAAAATTAGGCTATGCATGACATATAGGATCTAACTACAACAGTAGAAAAAATCTAATGCAAGCAGGAGGAAGAAAGACATAGGCGATATAGGAATGATCAAGGGGTTTTGCTTGCCTTGTTGCTCTTCGGCACAGGGATGGTCGTCGGGAGGGTAGATGTACCCGGCAGCAGCGTCAATCTCGGGGTCTACTGGTAAGAAGAGGGAGGAGAAAAAAATAATAATAGCAACAGGTGCAACACTAAGCATGCCATGGCAATATGCAGGCTAGGCATGAGTTAACGCAGTAACATTCGTCATAGACGGGTCGGGAAAATATCAGATGATATTTCCCGGGTCTGTGGCTACTACCGGTCATACTGAAAACGATAGAAAAGTTCCACGTTTGCTATCCTAGGGTCGCGTGACAAACGAATGGACCGTGCATCCTCGTTCGTCTCGTTGTGCTCATCAACTTTCATATTGAAAATATTTTGATCTGACTTATGGTTTATTTAATATTAATTTTTGAAGTTTTATTAATATTTAGGAATTAAAAACAGATTTAATTAATTATTAAAATCTATTATGACATCAGCATGATGTCATGCTGATATCAGCAGTTGGCTAGTAAAACTGACTAGTGGGTCCCATGTGTCATAGACTCCATTTTTAATTAGGTTAATTATTAATTAATCAGATTAATTCAATGGGTGACCCACGTGTCATACTCTAATAGGATAATTTAATTATCCTAATTAACAAATTATCTAATTAATCTATTTACTCATGATTATTATCACTAATACTTATTTATCTAATTAATTAATTAATTAACTAACTAATTAATTACTTATTTATTTATTTTATTATCTATTATTATTACTATTATTATTTTAAAAGCAATTTACACGGGGTGGCCCACGTGTAAGTGGCCCATCGGCCTAACGCACACACATACACAACACACATCCATACATATACATTATGTATCTTTTTCTACATACATGCATACATACATAATACTCCCTCCATTCCTAAATATAAGACCTTTTAGAGATTACATTATGGACTACATACGGATGTATGTAGAAATATTTTAGAGTATAAGTTCACTCATTTTGCTCCGTATGTAGTCCATAGTAGAATTTTTAAAAGGTCTTATATTTAGGAACGGAGGGAGTACATACATACATAATACATACATATATACATACATACATGCACATTTCCATTTTCTCCTACACTACACAATGAACAGGGGCTAATCCCCTTTGTAGGGAGGAACCGGAGTGCACGCAAGCACGCAACCGGCGGCTCGCCGGAGTAGGGAGAGGAAGGAGAAGGTGGGAGGAGCCCGAATGGGCTCACAACGCGTTTTTGGGAAGAGGGGCGGCGAGGCTCGATGGAGCTGGCGTGGAGGATGACGAGGAGACCGGTGCAGTTCAACGAGGAGGAGCCTCCGGTTCTGCTCGATGGGGAGATGCCCCGGGGAGGGGCGCCGCGGCGCTGCCGGCGTGGCCCCGATGCGGATCCGGCAAGAGGAGAGCTCTGGGCCGGCGGTGGCGACTCGGTGGTGCCAGGGAGGCGGCCTGAGGAGGAGGGAGGCTGCGCACTGGGACGGTGAGGGGAGAGGAGCGAGGTGGCCCGGGCGCTGCGGGGTTAGATAGGGCCGGCAAGGCGCGGCGGCTGGGCCGGGGCGAGAGATGGCAAGGCGAGGAGAGGGGTCGGCCTGGGGAAGAGCCGAGGGGCTGGGGCGGGGTGCTGGCCCGTGTGACGCCAGGAGGTTCGCGCGAGGGGAAGGCGAGCTGGCGCTGGGGCGAAGCCGGGAGGAGAGGAAGGCGCTGGGGGAGCGCTCGCGAGGGTGGGGAGGTAGCGACGGGAGAGAGAGAGATCGGGCAACGTGGGGCTTCGTGGTGGGGAGACGAGGGAGAGGTGGGGTGACGAGTGGAGAGGTTCCCCTCGTGGGTTCCTGGCGGCGCCAGGTGGGATGAGTGGGGCCTGGGGTGATTAGGGTTTCCCGTGGGGGTCTTATACCCCCAGGTGGATTGTGGGCTGATTAGGCCGGGTGGGCCATTTGGCCCAGTTGGGACGGGGCCTGTTGGGGTTTTTCTTTTTTCATTTTTATTTTATTTTTGTTTTTTTTGTTATTTTTTTATAGTTTTTGTTTTAATTATATAGGGGTTTTAAATAATTTCGGAAATGCCCGATTCACTTTTATAATTTATTAGGGAATTTATATAACTCCTTTGACATTTTTATTTTAACATTCGAAAACTTTTCTCGTTCGGCTTATTTTTAAAATTTGAATTTGACTCGATTTCGACTAACACGAGATCAACGATAGAAATCACGGTGACGTGTCATCATTAGCATGGGATTAGTGTAGCTTAATTACATTCAACACTATAGCAAAAGCTGAGGATGTCACACCCCTCTTGTTGGATCAAGAAGGAGATCGTCATCGAGCTGTATGTGTGCTAAACGCGGAGGTACCGTCCGTTAGACACTAGATCGGGAAGGATCTGGATGAGATCGCGGGATGGATCGTGATTGGATCGTGAAGATGTACGACTACATCATACGCGTTATATACGCTTCCGCTTAGCAATCTACAAGGGTATGTAGATGCACACTCTCCTCTCGTAGATGGTCATCACCATGGATAGATCTTGTGTGCGCGTAGAAAATTTTGTGTTTCCCATGTGATGTTCCCCAACAGTAAAAACTTTAGCTAGTGATGCACCCATTATTTTGGATTGCAAAAACTTTATTTTTTTATAGCTTCTCCTTGATTGAGTGTATTTCTATGTTGCAATCTATGATAAATTCATCCAATGCGTATGAACAAAATACAGCTTTTACTAAACATATTTCGGATGGGTTGATTAAACCTTTGGAAGAAAAGTTAGAGCTAGATATTTCAATTCCTAGAAAATTAAATGATGAATGGGAACCCACCATTAAGATAAAAATCAAGAATTTTGAGTGCTATGCTTTATGTGATTTGGGTGCTAGTGTTTCCACAATTCCGAAATCTCTTTGTGATGTACTTGGTCTTACCAATATTGAAGAATGCTCTCTTAATTTGCACTTGGTGGATTCTACCATTGATAAACTATGAGTAGGATTAATGATGTTATTATTTTTGAAAAAAATTATGTGCCCATGATTTTGTTGTTCTTGATACTGAGTGCAATCCGTCTTGTCCAATAGTTCTTGGTAGACTGTTATTGTGTACTATAGGAGCCGTGATTGATATGAAAGAAGGGAATATTTAATTTCGGTTTTCACTATGAAAAGGCATGGAACACTTCCCTAGAACTAAAATTAAATTACCATATGAATCTATCATGAGGGAAACCTATGGATCAATTGCTAAGGACGTCATCACTTAAAAATCTATGATATATGCCTAGCTAGGGGCGTAAAACTATAGCGCTTGTTGGCAGGCAACCCAATGAATAAAATATATCTTTACCTTTGCTTTCTGTTCTTGAGTGTTTACACAATTATGCTTCTATTATAATTTTGTTTTTTGTGTTTATTTACTATTTGTACCAAGCAAAACCTTTGGGATCATGTGGGGTATTAGTTGCTTTAATCCTATTTTAAACAGAAACTTTTGCGTGCAGTAGAAAAATTCTAAACATCATAGAAACGACGAAAGTGTATGAATGTTTTACACAAGATTAATATAAAAATTACCTATGTTGTACTAATTTTTCAGAATTTTTGGAGTTACAAAAGTATTATTAAATTTTGAATCTTTACATACTCTTCTGTTTTTAACAGATTCTAGTTTTTTGCATTATGTGATTATTTTAATGATTCTATGGTTTACATCGGTGGTCATAAGACATGGTAAAGTTAGAATACAGTAGGTATAATGCAAAACCAAAATTGGAATGGGTTTTCAACAGTACCTATAGTAAGGTTTGGTTTTCTTATACTAACGGGTCTCACAAAAAATTTGTTGAGTTTTGTGTGATTGAAGTTTTCAAGTTTTGAGTGAGATCACGATGGATGATGGAATAAGGAGTGATAAAAGCCAAAGCTTGGGGATGCCCCATGGCACCCCAAGGAAATATCAAAGGTGTACCAAGCAGCTAAGCTTGGGGATTCCCCGGAAGGCATCCCCTCTTTCTTCTTGAAACCATCAGTAGTTTTACGCGGAGCTATATTTTTATTCATCACATATCATGAGTTTTGCTTGGAGCGCCGTATTCATCACATATCATTGTGTCATCACATAATAAACCTTGCTCGACACACCCATTTGAGAGGCTAAATTATGCTATGATTTCTTAGAATCACTCTTTATGCTTCACTTAAATTTTTTGAGCAATGGAATTGCTCAAGTACTTCACTTATATCCTTTTTGAGCACGGTGGTGCTGTTATTGTGAAGAAATTTACTCTCATGCTTCACTTAGATTATTTTGAGAGTTGCTAAAATTTTTAAGAAATCCTCTCATGCTTCACTTATACTCCCTCCATCCCAAAATAAGGTACTCAAAAGTGAATCAAATCTTCACTAACTTTAGTACAAAGTTGCGTCATTTTGAGTCACTTATTTTGGGACACAGGGAGTACTTGTTTGAGAGATTGTTATTTGCATTAGCAATTTGCCTTAAATGAAAGTTAGTTCCAAAGTGATGAATTTCCAGAAAAGATATAATAAAAACTTTCATGAAGATCATTGTATATTAAGCTTGATTCTTTGCAACAGTATTGCGATATGAATATAGTAATATGTGAGTTATGTTGATGAGTCATTATGCTCTAGTAAGAATATTGGTGTTAAGGTTTGTGATTCCCTATGCATGCACATGAAGTCAATAATTATGCTATGAAATTACATCCTACTTGTGTTGCATTATTCGGTGTTAGTTATGTTTAATGTTCACTTATGATATTTTTTGTTCCTTGGTTGGGAGCTTCTCAATTTATTGCTAGCCTTCACTTGTACTAAGCAGGAATACTACTTGTGCATCCAAATCCTAAACCAAAGTTGTGCCAAATTATTCCACCATACCTACCTATATGCGGTATTTCAACGTCATTTCAAGAAAATTTGCGAGTGCCAACTCTGATATTCAAAATAAAATTATGTTTTGTGTGCCCGTACCGCTCATGAAGCGATGAGGGGTGGCCGGTATCTTCCATGTTAAATAGGTTATTCTCAAGATGAGTGTTTATTCACTTATCATTGTATGAGAGTATGACGGTAATAGGGATGCCCAGCCCCAAAAAGAAAAAAAAAATTATATTGTCAAATAATAAATTCCTTGGAAAGTGTTGGTATGGACGACACCCATAGATATGGCTAGCCGTGGAATGTGAAAGAATGGTGGAAAAAGAATAAAATTTATTTTCAGTTTGGGAACCACCTATAATTTTTTAGCATGAAGGATATTGGAAACTCTTAGCCGTTCTTGTTGAAAGGAAAAGCATGCCACCCTAAACAAAATTATCTCTAAGTTTTTCACTTTGAGCTATGGCACCTCTACATATCACTACTTCCCTCTGCGAAGGGTCTATCTATATACTTTATGCAATTTTTGTTTTTTGAATTTGAGTCTCCATCTTCTCTTATAAATCCCCAACTAAGGAACACCATTATCACACTTGAGCATTGGATGTAGCTAATATTTGAGTGTGTTGCATGAATGGAACAATGATAGAGCATGATGGGCTAGGGATAACGTTATTTAGTGTTGATATTTTGAAAGACTTAGTTGCTTGTTGATATGCTTGAGTATTGAAATTTTCATGTGAAACTATAGACTATTGCTTTGCATCATCTATAATTCCATATGTCCATCATGGAAGAAAAGGAATATGATGAACATGTAAGGCAGCATTCCACAATCAAAAATTATGTTTTTATCATTTACCTACTTGAGGACGAGCAGGAATTAAGCTTGGGGATGTTGATACGTCTCCAATGTATCTATAAACTTTTTATTGTTCGATGCTATTATATTATAATTCTTGTATGTTTTATAATCATTTTATAGCATTTTTATATCATTTTTTGGGACTAACTTATTTACATAGTGCCTAGTGCCAGTTGCTATTTTTGCTGGGTTTTTTACTCGCAGAAAATCCATATCAGATGAGGTCTAATTGCCACAAAACTTTACGAAGATTTTTTGGACTAGAAGGAAACTTGGGAACCAAGAATGAGCACCAGACAAAGGTCGAGGGGGGCGACTAGACATCAGGGGTGCTCGAGAGGCCCCTCGCGCGACCTGGTGCCTAGTGAGGCCCTCAGGAAGCTTCTCCACTGCCTCCGAGCTCTATAAACACCACAATATTTAGAAAACCCTCGAGGAGTCGACGAAAAATCGTTTCAGCCACCGCAAGTTCCAGAGCCACGAAATCCAATCTAGAGCCTGTTCTGGAGAGGAACACGATCACGAAGGGGTTCACCATCCTCATTAGTGCTCCTCTGATGATGTGTGATTAATTCATATCATACCTATTGGTCCGTAGGCAGTATCTAGATGGATTCTCTCTCGTTTTATTTCTCAATACAATAGTCTCTTGGAGATCCATATGATGCAACTCTTTCTTTTGCCGTGTGTTTGTTGGGATACGATAAATTGTGAGTTTATGATCAGACCTATGAAAAGATATTCATTCTTGATTATTATAGCCTCGTATTTCTTCTCTGATATTTGGTTTTTGTCTGGCCAACTTGATCTTTCATATTGCAATGGGAAGAGGTGCTTTGTGATGGGTTTGATCTTGCGGTGCTCAATCTCATTGACAAAAAGGGACATGACACTCATGTCTCATTTCTATCAAGGATAAAACGACGAGAACTATTCCTGCATGAATAGATCTTGTCTACATCATGTCATTGTTCTCAAGGCATTACTCCGTTTCTCCATGAACTCAATACACTAGATGCATGGTGGATAGCGGTCGATGTGTGGAGTAATAGAAGTAGATGCATGCAGATGTCGGTCTACTTATTTTGGACGTGATGCCTATATACATATCATTGGCTTGAATATCGTCAAAATTATTTGCTCTTCTATAAATTTCCCAACATTAATTTGTCTACCCACTGCTTGCTATTTTCTCAAGAGAAGCCACTCGAGAAACCTACGGACCCGGGGTCTACTTCAGATCATCTATTTGTAATCTCTAATTTTCTATTTGCTTTTCTACTTTATTTGCTATTCTCTTTTCAGATATATAATATCAAAAAAATACCTTGGTGCGTTCTATTTTCTATCACTCTTATTTGCATTTGTCAATTTATCATTACTTTACCCAAGAGGGATTGACAACCCCTCCACGCGTTGAGTTGCGAGGATTTCCTATTTGTGTGCAAGTGCTGCTTACATAGTCTTGTGGATCTTCCTACTGGATTGATACCTTGGTTTCTTAACTGAGAGAAATACTTGTCGTCGGTGTGCTACATCACCATTTAAGCTTGGAGGGAAACCAACGCACCTGCGAGTAGGCACTTCCGTGTCATCCACGACTCGTGGTATATTACATACCTGAGGTAAGCACCCGCACAATGCCTTTCCCCTGACGATACTAACAAAGAGTCCACTCGTTGGTGCCATCCCTCATGATGTACATCATACAATCCTCACTCAAGATCGACCATCCATGAGGGCACACAACGGTGTGCACGGTGTCTGTGAAAACATCCCATAATTGCCCTACTTGGCACGACACCGTATCGAGACTTACCATTCCACTCCCGCCACTAGTAATGCAGGGTCTCTTCTAGCATCGACCAAAGTAATAAACAGGGCCCCATCCCATAAAACAGGTATCGTGGTCGCGCATGTAATATTGGTACGGTCGACAAATCTTAAATCTAATCCCTTTTTGAAAGCACACACACCACTTGTCTGGGTACACCACTTCTTTATCAAGTGGTTACCTAAATCAACACCATTTCCTTCGGGCATTAGTGACACCCGACGGGGTTTCCGAGAAGTCTTCCAAATCATATTTTTTTTGTCACCATGCATAATCCCATCCTACTTGCGTAGCAACTACTTTACCATCCTAACTACTCCCCGCCCACACAACCCTCATAGCATGGTAGGGTCATTCTAAGCGCAAGTATCAATGAGGGGTTATCGGAGACAACCAACCAAGGTGGTCACCGGTTCAACATGATTGAAATGCAACAAAGTAAAGTGCCATATGACATGCATAAAATGTTTTCATAGTCATGGTCAAAGGGCTGCTTGTCTGGCTGAGCAGAGTGTTCGAGGTCTTCGCGGGCTTCACCGGCTTCTAGTCCACTGTGAGTACTTCGTGTATTTCATCAACTATCGTCGCAAACAACCATAATAAGGCACACCACAAGCAAAAAATAGAAGTGATCTTTAAATAGGAGTTTTATTTGTTTGCACATCTCTGGTCATAATAAAATTTTCTAAAGTTCGTTCTAATGGATTTGGATCACCGGAGAATTTTGAATGGTGGAAATGGAGGCATCACTAGCCCCACAAGAAAGTCTGCACATAATATTTTCCTAAAAATGAGTTGGGCAACCATTTAATTGGGCATGATTTTATAAGATTTTGGGAAGTGGTTTCACTGTATTTGGAGTTGGGATGATTTTCCTATGATTTTTCTAAGATGGAATAAATGGAAATGGGGCTATTTATTTGGTTCGACAGAAATAATGCATGATAAAAATTTCAACGAAGGCTATAAAAATAGTTTATGATTTCATAGGCACCTCGGAACTTGAATCACTCCATTTGTAGTTGGTTTGGGCCCTCTAGGAATTTTGCAACGTGGGGTTTGAATAATTCAAATTCAGTTTTGAATTTGAACACTAGAGAAAATATTTTTGAAAAAATGTGCATTAAACATATTTGGATAGGTTATTATTGAAGAATCTCCTGGGAATTTGAATCATTAAATTTGGAATTTATTTGAATTATCTATGAATTTATTAACCTCTTTGGAAAAAGAAAAAGGTAAAAGTAATTACCAAAGGCAACAAGGCTAAACCATGCCCTGGGCGCAGGATAGCAGTGGCCTGATTGGGTTGGCCCAGCGGCTAAGCTGCGCGCACGCACTGGGCCACAACGAAGGTGCACTTTGGGGAGTGCCTCTCCCGTGCGGGAAGGCGGAGCAAGGAGGGGGCACATCCACTTATGTCGGGCCCACACGGCTAGCTGCTGATAGGGGGCCCGATGGCGGGTTTATCTTCCTCCTCCCGCGGATGGAGACAGGAGGGTCCCGATGGGGATTGTCGACACTCATGGCTGCCATTTCCGGTGATCTCGCCACCTGTGGGATCGGGGGAGCGATTTGCATCATCCTGGGTGGCCTCTCGGGCTTTGGCAAGTCAAGCCCGAACGCACTGCGACCATGGCAGAGGACGGTGTCAACCGAGGTGGGTACAGCGCCATGGTCACCGGAGGGAGGGATTGGAGAGCGAGGGGAGCTCACGATGACGCGGGAAGCTCCCACGTGTTGTTCGACGGAGAGGAGGGAGTCCACACGTCTTGAATTCGAGCGGAGACCGCGGCTGTGATGCTGGCCGTGGGGGTGAGGAGGGCATGGGAGGATGAATGGTTGGTTCGGGGGTTCAATTGGAGTCGTGTGTGTGCAGTGGGGGAGTAGAGGGAGGTCCGGTGGGGGGAATTTTATAGATAGGCGATGGTACACCGCGGACGGTGTCCACGGCCATGGCCCGGGCAACGCCACAGGCAAAATCGCCGCTCTGGGTCGTGTTTGAGGACCTCGCGGGCATGTTCTTGGTCTAGGGGAAGGAATAGAGGAGGCGGGACGAGGTCAGAAGCTTGAGCGTCCGGGGCGCCGATTGGAGGCCTCATGCGACCGCCGTGCATGCGAAGGAGGGGCAGCAGGAGGGACAAAGAGGAGAGGGTCGACAACTGGCCGTGTCACGCACGCTGATGGCATCTTGCATGCGAAGGGGGTCGAGGTGGTCAGTGGCGCGACATCAGTACTTGAGTGCGTTGCGGCGCACTCCAGAGCATGCTTTTGGCTGGCATGGGCGCGTCTGCATGCGCTCTTGCACGACCAATATCGTCCTCGGCGCAGCCACACTTGTCTAATAGCTGCAGGGGTAGGAAACAAGTGGGAAAGAACCTTGGATGCCATGGAAAATCCATGAGTGGAGGAGATCAGAGAGAGAGGGGGGAGAAGTGGTTGTCCAGAGAAGAAATCCTGGGGTTTCACCCCTAGTAATTGTGTCACCGCCATGCAAAGCTTACCGTAGGTAAAACATGACTAGGAGAAGGCCTGGTAAAATTTGAGCTCAAGGAGAATAGTGGAAGTCGTCCAAACAACAATTTTGGGAAAACAATACAAGGTGTTTGATGATAATTTGATCTAGATGAATTGATGTGATTGCTATGATACTTAACACTATTTAATTATAGGTGCAAACAAGGTTGATCACCAAATTTGGGATTAGGTGGTGAAAGTTTACAATGTAAACTCTACAAACCCTAGAAATGGGAAGCAATGGTTTTCTCCAGATCTATCCATGCAATTTAATTTCCCCTAATGCACCACTTGGTGTGGTGACAATATTTAAAGATTAGAGCATGCCCAAAAAGTTTGAGATCAATTGGAGAAATTTGACAATGTAAAACTTCTTAGTTGTAGAAATCAACAGAAGTGGTTTTGAGGTGATTTGGACTAGTTCATATGTTCTCCTTGATGCGCCACTTGGTGTGGATGCATTAATAGGATATTAGAACATGTCCACGAAGTTTGAGAACAAGAGGAGAAACTTGGCAATGTAAAGTTGTTCAAATCTGGTTTTGAACACACATGGTTTTGAAATATTTTGGAGAACCAAATGAACTTGTATTGAGATGAAACTTGGCAAGATCATCACATATATTATGTTAGACATGCCAGAATTTTACTGGAATTATTTGAGCATATTTCTTATTGAAATATTTCAAACACTTGAAACAGACAAGAAAGGTTTTGAAGGGTTTTGTCCAATATTTTAAACATGACCATGTGTTGAAACTCTTATATATCGAAAATATATGTCCACTCAGTTACCATAAATTTTATCAAATATTTTGTACGCATAAGAATATTTTCCCCCTAGAAAAGACCATTTTTGGCCTCAGAAAAAGGTATTTAAATAAAGTTGGAAAATAACCTTTAAAATAAAAAAATTGAGAAGTCTTTTTGATAATAGGATTTAAATAAAATATTTGGGGCACAACATCTTCCCCAATTTGAGGACTTGTAGTTCAAACCTCAATTTAGGGTGTTTTGGACAATTAAATAAAAGCCTTTTGGACAAAATAATATTTAATAAAAATCGTTTTACGCTATATACATATGGTATTGTCATTGGGAAAATATTTGGGTCAAGGAGATGAGCCTAGAGAGTATAAGGAAGTTTTGTGATTTTAAAACACAATCAAGCAAGCAACCATCAAGTCAAGCATCATAAGCACTCAAATTTTTAATTGGTCCTAATTTTTGAGTTATGTTAACTTAGAAAAGTAAGCCAAAACACAGGGTATGACATACCAACCCCCTTACGAGAATCTCGTCCCCGAGATTCCTAGGCTAGGCATTGAAGAGATACAAAAATTTGGGGTCTCAGCTAGTCTTCACGTTCCCATGTTGCTCCTTCTTCGATATGGTTGCTCCTGTCGAACTTGAAGTGCTTGATGATACAACTTTGAATGCTTATCTTGGCTTCATGTGAGAGTGAACGGGGTTCTTGCAACATGCTAAGTCTGACTAGAGGTCAAGGGCTTGGTAAAAAAGATTCGGCAAGGGTCTGGCTAGCGTGTGTATTCCAAAGTTGGAATATGTGGCAAAATAGTTTGTCTATGTGTTGGTTCAGGGGTTGCTCACATTGGTTAGTGACATCTAGATGTCTCATGCTAGACTATAAGGGTCAAGGTTTCTGTGTAGCTCCCCATTGACGGGGATGTCCTTGACTTCCTTAAACTAGGTGATCTGTAGTCGTAGGGGGTATTCATCCTCGAGAGTGTTGAAGTGTGCCAACGTGGGCTTCTTATAGAGACCTTCTGCTTGAGTAAGTTGCCCAAGTATGTACTTCATTTGTCTCCAGCCGTTTGTATTTGCCGACACGGACGCACGTTTCCGGCGTGTCTTCAGATGCCTGGTCTTGTAGCTTCTTATGAAAGTTCTGGGCTGAGTCTCGTCCCTAAGACTAAGTTTAGAGACTTGTGTCAAAACGGGTTCTATCACCTAGGAAAGTTTTCGAGGGGCCCTAGATGAGCTGGCTACCCAAAAGTATAGACTAGTCATCCAATCCCCAAGGTCTGAGGGTTGGCAAGTGGGGTGAACCATCTTTGACAGGGGTTTCACCATGATCCAGTCAGGACTTTATGTCCTTGATTGGACCAAAAAGGGTTCTTTAGTTTCCCTTGATGTCTAAAGGCTTCATCGTGCTTAAATGTCGGTGCTTCTTGGCACAATCTTGTTGATGTAGCCGGCAGAGGAGTGGTAGTTGATTTCTATTGCTTCTTCTTCATTGTCATGGTTTCCCAACCGTAGTGGTTCTTCGTCTTACTTGGGCAAGATTGTCTTCTGCTGCTTGGAGGGTGCTTCGAGGAGTACACTTCTTCAAGGTAAAACATTTCACTTGAGAAGAATGAAAATTGGTGCTTCTCGGGCTATCCAAATAGGACTAAGGTGTTCCCTCTCCCATTGGTTAAATAAGTATGCCATCCATGAGGACGACAACATATTTCTCCAAGCATCACATAAGCAGATTGCTCATGGGATATGTGAGACGAGCGGGCATTTTCTCTTGATGGTCACTTGTCCAGGGGTTTGTGATTCAACATAATCTAGTTCTTCATGTCCACCTTCCTCATGGACATGGTTGGCAGTGGTTGAGGCGGGGTATTGGCCATAGTCTAATGACTTAGAGTCAAGACCTATGGTCATAATCCGACCATATTATGGCTAGATAAGGCTTCAAGGTTTCAAGTAACTTAGGATGTGAGTGAACATCTATCACCTTATATTTGATCACACTTCCTTAGATGACAATATTCGGACCTAATCCTCCAAACAGAATCATCCAATATCATAAAAAGGTACCACGTCAAATAAGTCAACTCCCACGTCACTTATGCTATTCAACTCCAAGGTTTGAGAGAAGGACTAAACCAAAATATCATAAGTACACTATTGTCAACTTATTTATATCCCTATGTACAAATCCTCAGGAAACATACAAGCTGCTAAGCTTGAATAGGACACTATAAATACAAGTGCTCAGCTAACTTATCCAGAGTCTAAGGTACTGCATTTCTACGCTAAGGAAACATGTAGTATATCAATCCAAGATCTTTTTTCCTTCCTACGAATCCAATCAAGTGCTTAACCAATCTCATCAATCATTACATGACACTCTACTCCTATAATCCAATTCTGATGGTGTTCCATATGATCTCCCAGAGTTCCTGTAATCCATAAATTATTGAAAGGACTATTATCGTAGTATGTTCATGAATTCCCATCATTACGATCTAGTAAACTCCAAGGTCAAGCTTATATAGATACTCAAATCATCACTAACATCATCCAATTTCTTCTACTTATCATCCACCGAGAACATGGTATCATAATCAAGATAATTGGACTAAATCCAAACTACTCCGAACCATGTAGACTTATTTAACATCAACACTCCATAGGGATTACCTATTTAAATCCAAATCTCATGTCCTATGAGAATTCCTACTGTCTCCTTCAAACCACTGTTGTAACATCATCAATCCATGACCATTACTTGTAAGAATCAAGTTATCATACCACCAAGAATTTTAGCTCGTGATCATAATTGTCCTACTAAATCCAAATTTACTCCACGAATATGTAGGTTATGCTACTTTATCAACTTGTTCCACCAAGTCACCCATCACCATGAAAGTTCTTGTAATCCACCAAAGGGGTTAGCTACATCATCAAGACACCTATTATAGTCACCTCAAATCATTGTTTGTCATTCATATATCGTTAGAACGATCCTGCCTATTGCGTCAGGGTTCTGGTGCTAGCTTAAGAATGGAAGATGTTTGTTCACTACGATCACTAGCTCCATAAGGAACCAAGTGCTAAGAAGGGGTTATTGAAGCTCAATAGGTGCTCTGGCAAACCCGTGTATTAAACATGAGATCATAGGTTTGAGCTAGGGTAGCTTGTGAGGTCTAGGTTGGTCTAGGGAGGGGTTTCTAGTCCTCGAGGAAAAAACATAACTCTATGGGGTTGCGTCGGGTTGAGCATGTTGTAGTCGGAGTCTTTAGTGCTAGTTATCAGTCGACGTGAATCCTTGGTGCATCCTGTCTTGCTGGTCTTCAGTTGTCGAGAAAGGTGAGAGAGAGAAAGGTAGCATAGAGGGGAGTGTCTAAGGGGTGGTATAGTGCAAGTGCAATCAAACAAGTGCTGAAAGGCAAACACAAACATCAAGATGAGGTAGGTGATATAGTCGTGTACTTGTTGCATGGGGCAAAAGTGTGACTTATATCAAGTCACAACTAGGAAAAAACAAACAACACTCAACATGGTTCCATTCGAACCATCACACAGACTCGACTTCGTATAGGGGATGCACGACTCATCCTACCCTAGGGGTTCTCAGACTCAGTAGTCGTGCTTGCTTCGTGTCTTGGGGAGGAGTTCGCTCAGTCTTTTGGGTCTTCTTCATGTGTCTCTATGTCTCTTGTTATTGTTCGTAAAAATGATCCGGGTTGTGTTGGAAAGAGTCCTTGACCACTTCTCATCTGGTGAGCTGCCGACGAAGGTGGTTCCTCATGGCTATCGTTGACAGGGTCTTCTGTTGTCTTTGTAACCACATCATTGCCTTCTTGTCTTCCAAGGAGTTGAGAGTTCCAAGTGGACACTCCTTTATGCAATGACATGGACAAGGGATGATAGAGTTCAAACCTGTCAGTTATGTTGATGACAATATCGACACCAAGAGAGGGGGGTGAAACGAACCATTTTTCCTGCTCTATGGTAACGCGGTCCAAATGGCGAGGTTCCCATCCACCAGTTGTTGTCGACATAACAATGATAAGGGCAGGGTCAGTCTACTAGTGATGTATATCATGATTTTGGATATATTACGTCCTGATTATCATAGGACAAGGTTGCATCACTCTTGGACTGTGTCGAGGGTGTCACTATCTTCTGAGTCTCGGTGTCCTCATTCCTCGAGAAGGTAGCTTCTGTCGATGTCATCTTGTCCTATCGTCATCAACCTTGTCTTCCAAATATGTGGGCGATAGTTTGTCAAGGTTGTTTCCTTTCAAGTTACCCACCAGGATTTCAAGGAATCCAGTGGCCGGAGCATAAGGGTGCTAGCGACCGTTTGTAAGTTTAAAAAAAGCAGATAAGGAGAGTGAGGAGAGTAAGGGTAGAAGTGCTAAGGCAAAAGCATTCGCTCCCTTTGAAAATTTAGGAGAGGTGAGAAATATATAGGTTTTGTAAGTGGTTTAAAATGTCTGGAAAAACAGATTTGTCCTAACTAACATCCGTGGTAACTAAGGGCTTCCTACAGTCAGGACGGCTTTGATACCAGCTCTATGGGGACCCCGACTCATAAGTCGTGATCACCGAATGTACGTGCACAGTGATCCCAGAGATCAGTGATCACTGAACACACAAAAACTAAATAACAAGAGTCTTACGTCCATTACATATCATTTTTCTCCAATATAGCCTTCGTGGCCAAGTCTTCATTGAACGGAAACCTTCATTGATAGTGTGAACCCATGCCATCCGCCTTAACCCTACATGCATTCTGACTGGAAAGAGTCCTAGCTCGCACGAACGTCACCAAGATATTCTTCATCATATCTTGTTCTCTCATGCCTGGTCAATAAAATAACCAGTGGCAAGCCAATTAGTACTTTGAATGTACTCACAAGCAACCCATGTTTGGAATAAGACAATAACAATGCATGCTATAGCACTATGTAGGTAAATTGCAGAAATCTAATTTTGAGTGCAATGTCATGATCAATCAATCTTGTAAAAGCATGCATCAACAGGTTGCAGATATCCATACAAACAAGTTATAGATATCATCATAAGCAGGGGTTGAACATCTCATGTTCCTTTATCATATCAAGTCATCTGACTTAACTCAAGCATAATCTTTCTCTCTCACACACACACACCATGTTTGTAAAACATCTGGACATAGTCTAAGGAGGACCACCCAACTGCCCTTGACCGTGTACACGGCTATTCGAATAATTTTACACTCTAGAGTGGTTGCGCGTTGTACCCACAAGACTCGGGGAACTTCCATGTCATCCATGATTCCCGGTATATTACATACCCAAGGTAAGCACCCGAATAATGAATTTCCCCTGACGATACTAACAAAGAGTCCACTCGTTGGTTCCATCCCTCATGATGTACAACATACGAGCCTCGCTCCAGATCATACCATCCATGAGGGCACACGCTGGTGCGCCCGGTGTTTGTGAAAACATCACGTGGTCGCCCTACTTGGCATGACCCCGTATCGAGAGTGGACATGCCACTCCCGCTACTAGTAATGCGGGCTCTCTGATAGCATCGACCAAAGTAATCAACAAGGCCCCATCCCATAAAAGGGTATCGTGGTCACACATGTAAGGTTGAGACGGATGACAAATCTTAAATCTAATCCGTTTTTGAAATCACACACACCACTTCTCTTGGTACACCACTTCTTTCTCAAGTGGTTACCTAATTCAACACCGTTTACTTTGGGCATTAGTGTCACGTGACGGGGTTTTCGAGAAGTCTTTGAAATCATATCTTTTTCATCACCATGCATATTCCCATCCCACTTGCGTAGCAACTACTTTAGCATCCTAGCTTCTTCCCACCCACACAATCCTTGTCGGGGGGATAACCCCGGGGTAGGCTCATCAAGCCTATTCCTTCATTTTCGGCCCAACGGACATGGACGTATGAAGATTCCCAAGGCCCAAGTCTTCTGGCCGGCTAGGCATCACCTGTCGGCTAGAGGACGAGGCGGCCACCTTTCTGGCCGGCCAGGCAACCCCTGCCGGCTAGAATCCTGGCGGCCTCCTCTTCGGAGCCGGCCTGGTCCCGCCAGCCGGACTGGGGAGGAGGCGGTCACACTTAAGCCGGCTGGCCAAGCAGGCTAGCCGGCCGAGGATCACAAGTCACATCAGATCGTAGGTCAGGAAGAGACCTCACGATTAAAGGTAGCTACGCGTCAGCAAAGGTACTGGATCGGGGCGCCCGGCAGGTACGAGCGTCGGCGGCCACGCTGCTGACCTACCCCGGCTCTGATCCATCACCTAGCATAGTGTCGGACCGTCACACTCCCACTCCATTACTGCACTCGACGTGGGGAACAGAGGAGGCAGTCGTAGTACCTGCCCATGAAGAATCTCGCGGGGCGACGCTTGACGTACAACGCGTGCTCAGCGTCAACCTTACGCGAGAGCCTCATTGGCCAGCCGGCGGGTCCCACAGGCAATCAAGACCATGCAGCCGGCGGGCCCCGCATCGACAAGACAAGACCCTTGTGGGCCCCTGGCCAGCCGGCAAAGCTGCGAGTCGGGTCCCACACTTGTACCCTTTATCCATAATGTAGGCCGACGGGTTCGTCTATAAAGCCCCCCGGTCGCCCTCCATGCAAGGGGGCCGATCCTTCACTAGTCATTCAGCACAACACATTCACCAACCACACAGAAAGAGGCAGAGACGAGCCGGCTGCTCCCCTCTTCCTCCTCCCAACACAGCTCCAGGAGCGACATTGTACTCTGTTCCTATACATCAAACACTCCGGCAGGATTAGGGGTATTATCTCTACGGAGAGCCATGAACCTGGGTACATCATGCGTCCCATGCGTGTACCAACCTCGTTCCCAGTGCCCACCTTTGTCCCTTCGGTTCTCACCGACTTTAGCCTACCTATGGCATATGTTGTGAGTATTCACCGACATTTGGCGCCCACCATGGGGCCGATCGCGGCATCGGCTGGCTTTACGCGTTGGGCGGGGACCCGCACCTACACCACCGAATGCATCGCGTCCGGATCAGTTTGCATGCACGTGGAGCCCGCTTTCGATGAGGCGACACCCATGATGATCGACGTCCCCGTCCGCCATGCGGATTCAGACAAAGATTCTGATGACGAGGCGCTCCCCAGCGTCGTCGTCGCTGCTATGGAGAACCTCAGCGTTCTCTTCAGCGACCTTCGTCTCAACGACGGCACGCGCTACTTCGGCGAGGACCTCGACGTTGAGGCGCTCTGCGCCAGCTTTAGCAGGCTCTCTATCGCTGAGATGCCTGCCCACGACGTTTACCCCAGTAACGTCCTCATCTTCGACGGCCCTCCGCCGTCGGTAGGGTTCTTCACTCCATACCACGTTGATGCCGTCTCCAACACCGTGGAGGTGATGGTTATCGGCGTTGACACCAGCACGGCTCCCGGCAAGGCCTCCGCAGGCGCTGGCGAGCCCGCTGCGGCCACCGTTGATACTCTTCGGAACACCATCGCCGGCCTGAAGACGCCTGTCACCACTTCCGCCGACCCTGCAGACGCCCGGGCCTCGCTGGAGGAGGCTCGCAAGCGTATCTTGGAGGAGGGCATCGCCGTAGCTTCGGCGAAACGTTGGTTGGAGGCTAAGCAACACGAGTATAACTCCGCATACGGTCTCACTCCGATTTCCGAGGCCCCTAGCCGGCTTGGATCGGTCCGCAGCCACGGCCGGTTCATCGTCGAGGTTCTAGGCGGTGATCTGCCCACCTAGGAGACTCCTGCGGCCAACATGCGAGCGGCGCAGGTAGCCATGGAGGAGATGGCAAGCCTGGAAGGCAAGGAGCGTGCCTTCCAGGAGAAGCGTGTCAAGGATCTCCTTGACGCCGCCAACCAGCAGCACGCTCGGCTTGACCCTGGTCAGGCTCAATCGGAGTCCCCGGAACCGAACTCGGGGGCACGCCGCCACCCTAGCGGCCAGCACCATGCAGAAGGATCTTCCTCGCATCGCCCTTCCGGTCGGAGGGGCGAGGGAAGCCAAGACCGGCGCTCTCAGCACCAGAGCGAGCACAATTCAGGTTTGCGTCACGGAGGCGACGAGGGCGATTCGGAGTGTGAGGTTCTTCCCCCGCGAAGAACTCACGTCTCTGGCTCACGAGGCGCCTCCCCTCTCGCCACCGGGGCTGGCGCCCACGCCACCCAGGATGAGCGGGACGCCCGCCGGCGTATCATCGCCCTGGCCCAGTCAGCCCTCCTAGAGGAAGACGGACCCGTCGGTCCGGCATGCTTCGGCCCCCGGATCCGAGGGGAGCCGTTCCCCCGAGGTTTCACCCTACCTCGAGATACGCCAAAATACAACGGCATGGCCAAGCCAGAAGACTGGCTGATTGATTACACCACGGCCGTAGGCATCGCCAGGGGCAACAAGCACGTAGCGGTTTGCTACGTACCACTCATGTTGGCCGGCTCAGCCCGGACTTGGCTTAACAGCCTCCCGTCTGGCAGTGTCAACTCCTGGGTGGACTTCGAGGAGGTGTTCGTCTGCAACTTCACCGGCACCTACAAGCGCCCTGGTCGGCCCCGCGAGCTGGCTATGTGCGTCCAGAAGGCCGACGAACCCCTTCGCGACTACGTCACCCGGTGGACTGAGCTCCGCAACTCCTGCGAGGGGTGCATGAGGTACAAGACATCCAGTACTTCATTGACGGTTGCCGAGATGGCACCCTCCTCAAGTACAAGCTCATGTGCACCGATCCCACCTCTTTGGCGGTGCTCATGGCCAAGGCGGATAAGTACGCCACGTCCGACTCCGCAATGTGCATCAAGGTGACTGCCTCGGACAAGGTTGTGCCTACGTCGGCTAGTCCCAAGCTGGCTGGCGACAACCGAGGCGGCCAGAACAACTACAAGCGCAAGGCGGATTAGATGGATCCCCGCTCCAACAGCAAGTTGGTGGACAATGTGGAGGGCGAGGCATCGGCTCCTCAAGCCAGCCCTCCATGAAAGTGTCCCAACCGGAGCAACCCCAACTAGCTGCCCAGGCAGTCCTTCGAGCAGCTGCTCGACGCCCCCTGCAAGATACATTCTGGGGCAATGCCGTCTTCACATACCCTTCGACAGTGCAGCGTTGCGCGCCGGCTGTCGCAAGGGGATGGTGTCCCGGCTCCTCCGGGTGCACAGGCGGCGCCCCGTGCATCGGCTCCCAACCACGCTCCGCCTCCGCCACCGCCGCATCGCGATGACGGTCATCACCCAGACGACTATCATCATCAAGACGGAGAGTTCGTCGTCTTCACCAGCAAAGGTGACGACAAGCACCGCCTGCGCCAAAGACGGCACGAGGTAAACGCCACTGTCCCCCCGGTTCCCCAGTACATGCATCGGTCTGACAAACCAATCACATGGAGCCGGGTGGACCATCCTGCGATGATGCCCAACCCAGGATCATACGCACTCGTCCTCGACCCCACCTTCGCCTCCAAAAGGCTCACCTGCCGATTCTCCCGGGTGCTGGTCGATGGCGGCAGCAGCATCAACATCCTCTACCTCGACACTCTCCTCAAGCTCGGGCTCGAGGAGATGGACGTCTTGCCAACCAACACTGTCTTCCATGGCATCGTGCCTGGGCAGTCCTGCTCGCCCATCGGCAAGATCCAGCTGGACGTCCTCTTCGGCGACAAGGACCACTTCCGCCGAGAGTCCATATGGTTCGAGGTAGTGGACGTCAGTAGCCCGTATCACGCGCTGCTGGGAAGACCGGGTCAGGCCAAGTTCATGGTTATTCCGCATTACGTCTACCTAAAGATGAAGATGCCGGGTCCCAAGGGCATCATCACTGTTGTTGGCGACTACAAGAAGTCGCTCGAGTGTGCCCACGATAGCAGCCGCCTCGCCGACGCCTTGGTGATTGCTGAGGAGAAGCGGCAGATCGACCGGCTCAAGGCCCAGGCTACCGAGCAGCCGGCGATTCCTTCTCCTCCGTCCCAGTCGGCCGGCGAGGGCTCTTTCAAGCCGGCTAAAGAGACCAAGCAGGTCCCACTCGACCCTGCCAACCCGAAGCAGTGCGTCACCATCGGGGCTGGCCTTAGACCCAAATAGGAAGGCGAGCTCGTCGACTTCCTCCGTGAGAATCGGGACATCTTTGCATGGTCCCCCAAGGACATGCCGGGTGTTCTGAGGAAGTACGCCGAGCACAAACTTCACGTGCGACTGGATGCAAAGCCGGTGAAACAACCTTTGCGCCGCTTCGCCGAGGGGAAGTGGCGCACAATCGGAGAAGAGATCACCCGGCTCCTTGCAGCCGGCTTCAGCATGGAGGTTTTCCACCCGGACTGGCTGGCTAACCCAGTCCTGGTGCTGAAGAAGAACAACACATGGCGAATGTGTATCGACTACACTAGCCTGAATAAGGTCTGTCCGAAAGAACCTTTCGCGTTGCCTATGATAGATCAAGTGATCGACTCCACTGCAGGCTGCGAACTGCTGTCGTTTTTGGATGCTTATTCAGGCTACCATCAAATCAAGATGGATCCAGCTGATCGCCTGAAGACCTCCTTCATCACGCCCTTCGGGGCCTACTGCTACACCACCATGACGTTTGGTCTGAAGAACGCAGGTGCAACATTCCAACGCTGCATGCAGCAGTGTCTACTGCCACAGATTGGCAGAAACATCCACGTCTATGTGGATGACATCGTCGTCAAGACGAAGCAGCACTTCAGCCTCCTCGATGACCTACGGGAGACGTTCGCTAATCTGCGCGAATACAAGATCCGGCTCAACCCTGAGAAGTGCGTCTTCGGGGTCCCGGGCGGCAAACTCTTGGGGTTCTTCGTATCCGCCCGCGGCATCGAAGCGAACCGTGAGAAGATCAGCACCATCGAGCGGATGGTGCGGCCGGCTCGGATCCTCAACGTCCAAAAGTTCGTCGGTTGCTTGGCATCCCTCAGCCGGTTCGTCAGCCGGCTTGGCAAGAAGGCCCTTCCACTCTACCAGCTCATGAAGAAGACGACAAAGTTTGAGTGGAACGACCAGGCGGACGAAGCCTTCCGCGACCTCAAGCGGGTAATCTCGAGCCTGCCAATCTTGGCAGCCCCATCTGAAAGGGAATCCATACTCATATACATCGCGGCGACCACTCGCGTGGTCAGCGTAGTGTTGGTAGTTCAGCGTAAAGAGGAAGGCAAGGCCCTGCCAGTGCAGTGCACTGTCTACTACCTTAGCAAGGTCTTGTCCACCTCTAAGCAGAACTACCCTCATTATCAGAAAATGTGTTATGGTGTTTACCTTGCTGCAAAGAAATTGAAGCAATACTTCCAAGAGCATGCCATCACTGTGGTGAGCACTGCTCTGCTTTCAGAGATCATGGGTAACCGTGATGCCACGGGCAGAATTGCCAAATGGTCCATCGACATGGCGGACCATGATATTCGGTACGAGCCTCGCACCGCCATCAAATCACAGGTGGTGGCCGACTTCTTAGTCGACTGGGACGAGACCCAGTTCGAGCCACCGCCTCTAGACTCCATGCATTGGCGGATGCACTTCGATGGCTCGAAGATACGGACAGGGCTGGGAGCCGACATCATCTTGACGTCTCCAAAGGGGGGCCAGCTCAAGTACGCTCTCCAGATCCATTTCGCCGCCTCCAACAACGTCGCCGAGTAGGAAGCACTAGCTCATGGCCTCCAGCTTGCCAAGGAGATCGGCATCCGGCGGCTCATATACTTCGGCGATTCAGACTTAGTGGTGCAGCAAGTCTCTGGCGAATGGGACGCCAGGGACACCAACATGGCGAGCTACCGCTTCCTCATCCAGCAGCTCAGCGGGCCCTTCGAGGGTTGTGAGTTCCACCACGTTCCCAGGGCGGAAAATGAGGCGGCCGATACACTGGCCAAAATTGGCTCCACAAGACAGGCCATTCCAGCCGGCGTCTCCCTCAAGCAACTCCATAAACCGTCTATCAAGCCATCTCCCGAGTCGGCAGCAATCTTTGTACCAGCCGACTCTACGATACAAGCGCCGCCGGCTCGGCCAGTTACGCCGGCTGCGGACCCCACGCCGGCTGCGCTGGCGACACCGGCTCCAAATGCGGCACCGACTGAATTCACGGTGCAAGCGCCGTCGGCTCCACCAACTACGCCGGATGCGGATCCCATACCGGCTCCATTGGTCCAACCGACTCCAATAGCGGCACCAGCTACAACAACAACCCCGGCTCTGTCCGGGCTCAAAACTTCCCAGTGGGTGGACGTCATGGAGGTAGACGGTGAGCTGGCTGCAGTAATAGCACCAGAGACACCATCAAGTTCGGGGGCTGCAGAAGCCTCCAACAGTCAAGACAAAGCAGAGGCGACCCTTGTGTCAGCTCCATCATGGGATCAAGCCATTCTGGCCTTCCTTCTTCACGGCGAACTTCCTCAGAACGAGGCGGAGGCGAGACAGATCCAGCGCAGGTCCGCCGCCTACGCCATCATCAATCGCGAACTGGTGCGACGCAGCGCGACCGGCGTGTTCCAACGTTGTGTCGAATCAGAAAAAGGGCAGGAGATCCTCAGAGACATCCACCAGGGGGAGTGTGGGCATCACGCCGCCTCCAGAACCCTGGTGGCCAAAGCATTCCGCCATGGATTCTACTGGCCCACGGCCCTCGAGGAGGCCGTGGATCTGGTGGACAAATGCGAAGGCTGCCAACGCTTCAGTGCACAAAGCCACATGCTGCCTTCGGCGCTCAAAACCATTCCCTTATCATGGCCATTCGCCGTCTGGGGACTAGACATGGTTGGGCCCTTCAAGACGGCTCGCGGAGGGATGACACATCTTTTGGTAGCCGTCGACAAGTTCACCAAGTCGATCGAAGCCAAACCCATAAAAAAGCTTGACGGCCCCATCGCTATCAGGTTCATCAGAGACATCTCTGTCCGATATGGCGTTCCCCACAGCATCATCACCGACAATGGCACCAACTTCGCCAAGGGCGCCCTGGCGCTCTACTATTCCAAGGTAGGCATCCGGCTCGACTTGGCTTCAGTGGCACACGCTCAGTCAAACAGCCAAGCAGAGAGGGCCAACGGCCTGATCCTAGCCGGCATCAAGCCAAGGCTGGTGGCACCACCGGTCAGGTCAGCCGGCTGCTGGATTGAAGAACTGTCGGCTATACTATGGAGCCTCCGCACCACGCCCAACCGGTCGACCGACTTCACTCCATTCTTTCTGGTATATGGGTCTGAGGCTATTATTCCCACGGATGTCGAGTTCGACTCGCCTCGGGTCACCCTATACACAGAAACGAAGGCAAAGGAGGCCAGAGAAGACGGTGTGGATCTCCTCGAAGAAGCAAGGGACTTGGCTTTGAGCCGGATGGCCATCTACCAACAGAAGCTGAGATACTACCATAGCAAAAAGATCAGGCCCCTCTCTTTCAGGGAGGGAGACTTGGTCCTCAGAAGAATCCAGCGCACTGCCGGCCAGCACAAGCTCTCATCCCCATGGGAGGGACCCTTCATCATTAGTAGGGCGCTGCACAACAACGCTTACTACCTGATTGACGCCCAAAAGCCAAGGAAGCGCAAGAGGGACGACTCCGGCCAAGAAATGGAGCATCCATGGAACGCGGCGTTGCTTCGCCCGTTCTATTGCTAAAAGGCAGAATTCAAGCAAAGGAAAGAGCATGCTTCATGTTTCTTTTTATTGAGAGTCTTCACTCAGTGTACGCCCTCTGACACGCTTCATTAAGCTCGGGGGCTACACCGCGTACAACCTATTGCTGGCTTAATCAAGCTCGGGGGCTATGCAGCGCACGCCCCTTGCTGGCTTTAACAAGCTCGGGGGCTCGCTAGCCGCTCGGACGCCCTCCCTTGTAAATGGACACATAGTGTACCGGCTGATCCCTGGTCCCTCGTACGAACCTGCGGGCTGGCTCCGGTCGCTCAGTTTGTGAGATGACGCCAGGTAAGGTCGAATACCTGCAAAGTCCGACTACACTTGGGCCGCCGGCTCGGGTTGGCTCGATCATATATACGATCTCATTCAGAGTCAAGCAACGGAAAGAGCATGCACTTGTATCTTTCTCCCTCTTTAGGGAACAACAAATGCGATAAAAAGAGCATGCTTCATGCTTATTTCTATTGAGAGTTTTCACTCAGTGTACGCCCTCTGACACGCTTCATTAAGCTTGGGAGCTACACCGCGTACAACCTCTTGCTGGCTTAATCAAGCTCGGAGGCTACGCAGCGCACGCCCCTTGCTGGCTTTAAAAAGCTCGGGGGCTCGCTAGCCGCTCGGACGCCCTCCCTTGTAAATGGACACATAGTGTACCGGCTGATCCCTGATCCCTCGTACGAACCTGCGGGCTGGCTCTGGTCGTCCGGTTTGTGAGGTGACGCCAGGTCAGGTCGAATACATGCAAAGTCCGGCTACAATTGGGTCGCCGGCTCGGGTTGGCTCGATCATATATACGATCTCATTCAAGCCGGTCTCTGATTGGCTTATGTCTTGTTCTTTATGTCTTGATGGCTTCGGATAAGAGAAGTCAACCAGGAATCAAAAGACAAGATCATAAGACAACACGCATGGTGACGAATATAATGCTGAATATATACATTCACAAAAGCATTGGCCCACGACCCACGTTCATTACATCCCTCCGGGGGTAGAACAAAACACAAAAGGACACCAGTTACGGGACAGCGGCCTCATTGGTCATCTCGGCCGCTGCTCCTGATGTGGTAGCATCACCGCCTCCGGCTCCTCCCGAGGTGGTTGCGCCATCTCCCTCGCTGAGGCCCCCGGCTCCGTCAACACCGGAGTCGGCATACGCCGAACCGCTAGAGGCGGCAGCAGATTCCGCAACCCGGATCGCTTCGTCGGAGCTGCCGTCGGCGTCATAGGGCTGAAGGCCGTGCAGATCTTCAGTGATCACACCGCCATCTTCACCCCGCTCCAAAACAAAGTCATCCTAGGCTGCGTACTCGGCGAAGGCGCTGGCTCTCACGCGAAGCTCCTCCTCCATGCCCTGCAGCTCCGCCTCCGAGCCGTCGCGCTGGGCAACCAGCTTGCCCAAGTTCAGGTTCCGATACCATGACTTGGCCAAGCGCAGGGCCATATAAGCCCCAGACCGCGCTGCGGAGGCACGCCAGGCATCGAGGCGCTCTCCACCCATTGCAAGCCAACGGTCGAGCCGGCTCATGGACGCCGGCTCCACGCCTTCCGGCCACAAGGCCGCCACCATCGACGAACCTGCGACCTGGAGTTGAGCCACAGACTCGCCCAGGGCATGCAGGCGGGCCCGAAGGCCCACCCCGATCTTCTCCACACTCCAGCCGGAGGTAGTGTCTACCTCCTGCCCGGCCGCGTGGCGCTCCTCACGGCACACCTCGACGGCGGTGTCGGCTGCGATCTGGGTCTCGGGGAAGAGACATGGAGTGACGGCAACCAGGACGTAAGAACACAGCAAAAGGAGGAGACGACAAAAAGACCAAACATAAGACAAGGAAGAGAGACCGACGATGGAAGGCGTCGTCGGTCTCATGAGAGACCTCGAGGACCTCGCGCTCCCGCACCTTACTTGCATGAGTAAGGCGGGCAACTTCCTCCTGGAGGGTCGCCGCAGACTCCAGAGCCTTGGCCAGCTGCGTCTACTTCTGCACAAGGGCCTCATCCTTCTCCCTCAAGGCGGCGTCCTTGAGGTCCACCTCCTTGAGGTGAAGCGACGCGAGGCGGTCCACATCGGCAGAGTAGGAGGCTTCCTTCTCCTGCAGCGTGGCCTGCAGCCGCTCCAACTCGACCCGGCCGGCCGCCTCGAGCTCTTTTTCTCTGCCTGAAGAAGGTCCAGCTGCTCTTGGAGCCGGCCGCCGGCGTTGCGCAGGGCGTCACGCTCTGTGGCGACCTCGCACAGCCGGGCTTCAAGCTCGGCAATCCGGCTATCGGCACCCAGGTGCTGGGTCTGTAGCTCGTTGTATGCTTGTGCCTGAGCATCATAAAGCGCCTGCCAAAAGAGAGAAAAAGGGAACAAGATTAAGATTCGGCCTGGTTAAAAACCTAACCAGCCCGATTCTCGGGGGCTACATCCAGTGGGTGCGCTAGCACGCCCCCACTAAAGAAAACTATGCAGGAAAAGGGCCTCCAAGAGATTCGGACCGGTCGGCAATCGACCCGCCCGATTCTCGGAGGCTACACCCAGTGGGTGCGCTGTCGCGCCCCCACTAACGCCAAGAGAAGAGAAAAAATTACAAAAAACCAAAGAAGGCAATGCCTACTTGGGTGCGGGATTCCACGCGCTCCATGTCGCCGCATACCACGCGGGCCAACTGCTCCACCTTCGACCGGCCGCTGGAAAACAACGTCACCAGCTCCGGTACGCCGGAAAGAACGGTACCAGCGGACAGTCGCAGGCGGGCCAAGTTCGCCACCCGCCATGACTTCATAGGCCGGCTCCCAGCCCAGCCCGCGGCTCCTGGCGCAACAGGGTCGTGCTAAGGAACGACAATGGCGCCGGCTCCTGGTGCCGCTCGACAGCCGGCTCGGGCGCCATCCCGGCCGGCGCTACCTCCTCCGCAGGAGGCGGATGGGCCGCGTCCGGCGCATCCATGGTCGCCCCTGGGGCGTCAGGGGCCGCGTCGGGGGCCGCCTCAGCCCGGGGAGAGTCAGGGATCGTCTCCAGGTCCACCTGCACCGAGGCCGCCGGTTCGGATGGCTGGGCCCCCTCGGTCCTTGGGGCCGGCCTGGAGGCGGCCTCACTAGCTGGCTCCTCCGCACGAGCATGTGCGGAGGGGTCATGTCTAGCCTTCGCACGCTTCTCCACCAGCCTCTCAACCCGGCTGGGGCGAGGCTGACCCACGGCGGCCTTCCCCGCAGCCATGTCCCACCGGCGCTTGGACTCTATCTCAAGCTCCCTCTGGGCAGCATCAGCTGCTGCCCAGCCAGCCCGCTCGGCTACGGAGGCGGTGTCTCCATCCGCATCCTCCGCCTCCCTGTCAAGCAAAGATCCTAAGGAACAAAGCTCATCCCAAGATGGACAAAGGAAACAAGAAGGAAACCGTACCCCGCAACTAGAGGGACCTGCCTCCGGCCACCACCACGGCGCCTCTTGGCGCCGCCTGCTTGCTGCCCGGCTGGAGGACCCGGCGCCGGCCGCTTAGAGACCTGCCGGGAAGTTGTGGCACCCTTGCCCTTCTTCCCGGCTACCTCGTCAGCAGCGGTCGCTCCGCCACCTTGACGCCGGTCACGCGCCAGCGGTGAGCTGGTGACCTCCTCCACCTCATCAGAGTCTTCCTCGAAGGCTGCACCAGAACAGAATGAGGCTACCTCGTCGTCGTCCGTCCAGTCTGCTACGGTGGGCCACGTATACTCACCAGACGGCTCGGTCCCTTCCGACTCCAGGGGATCCTCCGAGCCGGCGGAGGAGTCTGAGCGGGGTTCCGCTGGACCCTCGTCCTCAATCTCAGAGGCGTCGGACACCTCCACATCGGGAGCAGGCTGATGGAGGGACCCCTGCAGGGTCTCGAACAACTACGAAAAATAATTCGACCAAAGGCTCAGCAACGCCACCCGCTTCGAGACAAAACAACAGAGAAAAATGGAGTAAAGCTACCATCGGAGGCGGGTGAGCCCTGTTAAACGGGGACATCCCCCATGTCCATTCCCCGCCCTCATCCATGCGGGCGGTGGAGATCAGGTTCACCCTTCGCGCCAAAGCGCCCGGGGTAAACCTCTTGGTGGATAGTCAACATGGATCAAGCCAGCCGCTCATGTGGCAGACCAGATGCGGCCGCCTCTGCAGTGGCAGAATCCAGCGGACCACCATGGTGGCGGGAAGGTCGCGACCGAGGAGGCCGCTCTTCTCCAAAATATACATCAAACACTCCGGCAGGATTAGGGGTATTATCTCTACGGAGAGCCCTGAACCTGGGTACATCGTGCGTCCCATGCGTGTACCAACCTCGTTCCCAGCGCCCACCTTTGTCCCTTCGGTTCTCACCGACTTTAGCCTACCTATGAGATATGTTGTGAGTATTCACCGACAATCCTCATAGGATGGTAGGGTCATGCCGAGTGCAAGTTCAACGAGGATTTATCGGAGATGACCCACCAAGGTGGTCACCTATTCAACGTGATTCAAATGCAACGAAGTAAAGTGCCATATGAAATGCATAAAATGGTTTCACAATCATGGTCGAAATGATGCTTGCGTGGTTCACCAAAGTCTTCGAGGTCTTTGCGGGCTTCTAGTCCATTCCGAGTACTTCATCTATTTCATCAACTATCATCGGAAACAACCATATTAAGCCACACAACAAGCAAAAAGAAAATAAAAGTGATCTATAAATAGCAGTTTTCTTTTTCTTGGACATCTTTGGTCATAAGAAAAATTCTGAAAGTTTATTCTAATGGATTTGGATCACCGGAGAATTTTGAATGGTGGAAATGAAGGCATCACTCGCCACACAATAAGTATAGAGAGAATGTTTTCCTAAAATGAGTGGAGGCACCCACTTAATAGGGCATGAATTTAGAAGATTTTAGGAAGTGATTTCACTGTATTTTCCTATGATTTTTCTAAGATGGAATAAATGGAAATGTGGCTATTTATTTGGTTCTACAAAAATAATGCATGATAAAAATGTCAACTAAGGATAGCAAAATAGGTTATGATTTTATTGGCACCTAGGAACTTGAATCACTCCATTTGGAGTTGATTTGGACGCTCTAGCAATTTTGCAACGTGGGCTTTGAATAATTCAAATTCAATTTTGAATTTGAACACTATAGAAAATATTTCTGGAAAAATGTGCATTGCACATATTTGGATAGGTTATAATTTTAGAAGCTCCTCGGAATTTGAATCATTAAATTTGGAGTTTATTTGAAATAACTATGAATTTATTAACCTCTCTAAAAAAGAAAAAAGGTAAAAGTAATTACCAAAGGAAACCAGACTAAACCACGCACAGGGCGCAGGATAGTAGCGGCCTGATTGGGCCGGCCCGGCGGCTAAGCTGCGCGCACGCAGAGGGCCACGTCGAAGGCGCACTTTGGGGAGTACATCTCCCATGCGGGAAGGCAGAGCAAGGAGGGGGAGCGTCCACTTATGTCGGGCACACACTACTAGCTACTGACACGGGGGCGCGTGGCGGGTTTATCTTCCTCCTCCCACCGATGGAGACACGGGGGTCCCGATGGGTATTGATGGCGCTCCCAGTCGCCGTTTCTGGTGATCTGGCCACCGATGGGATCGGGAGATTGAGTCGCATCATCGTGGGTGGCCTTTGGGGCTTGGGTAGGTCGAGGCCGAGCACACTGCGACCATGAGGCAGGACGGCGTGGAGCGAGGTGGGTACGGTGCCACGGTCACCGGAGGAAGGGATTAAAGTGCGGGAGGAGCTCACGATGATAAGTGAAGCTCCCTCGTGCTATTCGACAGAGAGGAGGGAGTCTACAGGGCTCGAATTCGAGCACAAACCGCAATTGCGATGCTGGCCGTGGGGGGATGAAGAGGGCATGGGAGGACGAATGGGTCATTCGGAGGTTCAATTGGGGTCGTTGTGTGCAACGGGGGAGGAGAGGGAGGTCCGGTGGGGGCATTTTATATACAAGTGATGGTGCACCGCGGACGGCGTCCACGGCCATGGCCCGGGCAACGCGAGAGGCCAAATCGCCGCTCTGCGTCGTGTCTGCGGACCTAGTGGGCGCGTTCTTGGTTTAGGGGAAGGAATAAAGGAGGCGAGGCAAGGTCAAATGCTTGCTCGTGCGGGGGCGCCGATTGGAGGCCTCGGGCAACCATCGCGAATGCAAAGGAGGGGCAGCGGGAGGGAGAGAGAGGAGGGGGTCAACAACTGGTTGTGTCACGCACACCAAGGGCATCTTGCATGCGAGGGGGAGGGACTCGAGGTGGTCAGTGGCGCAGCGTCAGTACTTGAATGCGGTGCGGCACGGTCGAGAGCAGGCTTTTGGCTAGCATGGGCGCGTCTACAAGCGCTCTAGCGCGGCCACTCGCGTCATCGACGCGGCCACACTTGTCTACTAGCTGTAGGGGGTAGAAAACAAGTGGGAAAGAACCTTGGATAGCGTGAAAAATCTATGAGTGGAGGAGAGCAGAGAGAGGGGAGAGAAAAGTGTCTGTCGAGAGAAGGAATCCTGGGGTTTCACCCCCAATAATTCTGTCAAGGCCATGCAAAGCTTACTGGAGGTAAAACATGACTAGGAGAAGGCCTAGTAAAAGTTTGAGCTGAAGGAGGATAGTGGAAGAGGTTCAAACAACAATTTTGGGAAAAGAACACAAGGTGTTTGATGATAATTTGAGCTAGATAAATTGATGTGATTGCCATGATACTTAACATGATTTAATTATAGGTGCAAACAAGGTTGATCACCAAATTTGGGATTAGGTAGTGAAAGTTTACAATGTAAGCTCTACAAACCCTATAAATGGGTAGCAATGGTTTTCTTTAGATATATCCATGCAATTTAATTCCCCCTAATGAACCACTTGGTGTGGTGACATTATGTAAGGATTATAGCATGCCCAAAAAAGTTGAGATCAGTTGGAGAAACTTGACAATGTAAAACTTCTCAATTCTAGAAATCAGTAGAAGTGGTTTTGAGGGGATTTGGACAAGTTCATATGTTCTCCTTGATGCACCACTTGGTGTGGATAAATTAATAGGGTATTAGAACATGTCCACGAAGTTTGAGAACAAGAGGAGAAACTTGGCAATGTAGAGTTGTTCAAATCTGGTTCTGGACAGAGTGGGTTTTGAATAATTTTGATGAACCAAATTAACTTGGATCAAGATGAAACTTGGCAAGATCGTCACATATATCATGTGTGGCATGCCAGAATTTTAGTGGAATTATTTGAGAATATTTCTTATAAAAATATTTCAAATACTTGAAATAGACAGAAAAAGTTTTTAAGGGTTTTATCAAATATTTTAAACATGACCATGTGTTAAAACTCTTATACATCGATAATATATGTGCACCGAGTTTTCCTAAATTTTCTCAAATATTTTGAAAGCATAAAAATATCCCCCCCCCCCTATAAAAGACCATTTCTGGGCTCAGAAAAAGGTATTTGAATAAAATTAGAAAATAAACTATAAAATAATAATTTGTGGTTTTGGGAAGTCTTTTTGATAATAGGATTTAAATAAAATATTTAGGGCAGAACATCTTTCCCAATTTGAGGACTGGTAGTTCAAACCTCAATTCAGAGGGTTTTGAAAGTTTAAAATAAATAAAAGCCTTTTGGTCGAAATAATATTTTGTAAAACTAGTTTTAGGCTCTATACACATGGTATGGTCATTGGACAAAGATTTAGGTCAAGGACGTGAGCCTAGAGAGTAGAAGGAAGTTTTGTGATTTTAAAACACAATCAAGCAAGCAAGCAAGCAACAATCAAGTCAACCATCATAAGCACTCAAATTTTTTAATTGGTGCTAATTTTTTGAGCTATGATAACTTAGCAAAATAAGGCAAAACACACGATGTGACAGAGCCCCAATTTACCGCGCAAACGCACACGCATTCCCCGATTGGGCCTACGAGAACCATTGTAGCTAGCCCTTATTTTGGGTTCACTACTAGTCCTCTTTTTCATGTTTTCCTTTGGTTTTTATTTTCCATTATAGTTTTCAAAAGTTTAAAATAGAACATTTTTACTAATGACTTCTTAAAATTTGAGAAAAATCTTGGAAACTAAAAAAATGAGATAATGTGGACATTTTTAAAAACTTGTAAATGTATTTTTGGAAATCCTGAACATTTTTATAAATCTTCAATTTACTTTTTGGGAAATTATAAAAAACATAAGAATTCCAAATAACTCCTACAATTTTGGAACCATTTTTAGAAACATTGAGAGAAAAATGCATAAAAGAGTAAGAAAAAGTATGAAAATGAAAAAGGAAAAAGAAAAACACACATGGAAAAACTCTCAGAAAAAGAACTTCTAAAACGTTCCTAAACTTGTAAATACTGGAAATAAACTTCTAGAAAGTTCCTAAAATTGGACTTTTGTAGACTAGTGTAATAGCTACATGGACCGCCTAGTGAGTTGCTACCGCCACTCGTATATTAGTTGCAAAGAGTGACGAATAGGAATTGTCAAGGAGGCCCATGCCTTGAAATTCAAGGGAGAGTTAACGGGATGAGGCACGTCTAGAGTTCACCTTTGTAATTCACCCGTTAGAATTTCTAGTGGAGGAGAGGCATGTATTTGGTTAGTGATTATGCTTGTTATCTGACTAAACTACATGTCCCGTAGTACAATTCTTTCAAAAATCCATAAGCAGTTGACAAATTCACGTGACCTCCCACCATATTATATAAGGTAGTGCCTATAGTTGTTTTTTCTAATCCAAGATTCATCCACTTTAAGCAAGTTTATATAAAGAGTGCATCCACGATGCTAAATTAATATCATTAGATACATCATGAGACATATTTATTCTATTTATTTGGTATTATCAATTTGTTATTTTTCTCAGTAAATTTAGACAAATATATGTGATTTGAGTTAAAAAATATGTATGCACTATATTATAAAATGAAGGGAGTATTTATTTCTTTATTTTCCTTTTTAGGCTTTTATAAATACTTCTTATTTACCAAATATTAAGAACCAATTCTAAGTTCCATTCATTCTTTATCCAAGGTTCACTATTTCTTTCTATGTGTTTCATTGTTTCTTCTTCTACATTACATGTTTTTTTTTCAAAAATTGACTTTATGCATGATGCTCCTAGGCTCCGAAGTTAGAACAAGACACATGAGCCGCCAAAAATATATGGCAAACAAATGGAAGCTTATTTAAAAAAAATCTTAAGAGTGAGTACATGTTTCTACCATTCTATAATGCACCTTAAATTTCTCAAAAATTATGAAAATATGCGTATCTATGGAGTATACCTGAGAATCTCCGAACTTTCATCCAACCATGTTACCATTTGGTTACATGCAAAGAAACATAACAAAAACTTCTTCCAATATGACTAGTTGACTACACAAAAAACATTATGCATTTATGAAATAAATCCATCATTTTATTTAGTTTTTTAGCTCAACATGTTATAACATACTGTAGTGCATGGACATTTCATAATTTTGTTCAGAACTTTAAGGTGTCTCAAAAGGAGACAAGAACATACACTCTTAAGTAAAAAGCACATGTGTTTTTGCCTAGCCATTTTGGACCATTAACTAGAATAATCTGACAAAGAAACTATATAAGTCATCTAGGCAAACCGGGAATTTTAAAATTACGAGTTATTTCAGTAGAAGATATTTATGAGCCAAAAACACTAGCCACATGGTACCCACTCTGGGAGACACAAACGATGTAAACTTTTTGGATTCTATAGGCACAATTTCTCTCTTTTGTATTTACAGTTTTATTGCTTTTGCACACACGATGCATTGTATACATATTTTTCCCAATATGAAATTGGGTAAGAAAATTTCTTAGAAATGATGGGGGAAACTTTTTAGGCCTTTAACTATTGTATCGGTTCACAATACCTTTGGCGCGTATATTCTTGTGGGGCACGATCATTTTATTTTCGAGCAAACAAGGATAATAGCAAACCTTATTCCCAGCATATTACTGTGAATACTGAGGCTACACGTATACCCCTCCTATGACATGGGTGCAGCCCAACATGCGGTAGATTTTCCCTTTTTTCTTGTTCTATCATATATTTTCTTTATTGTATTGATTTAATTTAATTTTAGGTTGCTTTTTTAGGTTTATTTATATATTTTTTCATTTGGGGTTTTATATTGTTCCTTTCTTTGTCGTTTCCTTATTTTTTGTTATTTGTCCTAATACATTATTGTTTTGCTTGTTTAGTTTTGCTTATTTATGATTTAAGTTTATACATTTTTCATCAATTTTATTCTCATTGATATTTTTTTTGTTTTAGTTATAAAAAATATTTATTTTAAAAATTATGATTCTTAGATGCACGGACATTTGTTCGAATACATGAAATTCCTGTGGAAAGCACACATATTTTTATTCTGATAGTCATACCTGTTTTTGTGTCAGGCTGCACGAACATTTTTCACAAATAGCGTGAATATATGAACATTTATTCAGTACATGTAAACAGTTCTCACAAACTGTATGATGTATGACCTATTTTTCTACACCTGTGTAATTATTATTTAAATTTTTAATAAGATATATATATATATATATTGATATA
Source organism: Hordeum vulgare subsp. vulgare (assembly GCF_904849725.1). NCBI lineage: Eukaryota > Viridiplantae > Streptophyta > Magnoliopsida > Poales > Poaceae > Hordeum > Hordeum vulgare. The sequence goes on from NC_058524.1 coordinate 449,822,603, forward strand.
TTGATATCTTTACCCTTTAATGAAAGGATATATATTTTTTATAGAATAAAAAATAACAAAGTATAACATTTTTTGGCAATTAATATTTTTATAGACTTAAGTTAGTTAACATTTTCTTTGTGAAATTTAGGTAATTAATAAAGTATAGGTAAAAAGCCTAAAACACGTCGATTTTTTTTTTGTTTTTTTTCGAGAAGAACCTAAAACACGTCGAAATGAACCCTATATGAGTTCGGAGAGGAAAATGGCCCATACGCTTCTGTTTTAAGCCCAGTAGCTAAATCTTTGGCCAGCCGTGACCTTTGTTTTATTTATCTCTCCTTATCCCATCCAATCCATCATCTCCCACACTTCACAAATCCACACCAATCCAACACACTCCTCCCTGCTCCCTCCAATGGCGCTCCTCGCCGTCCAGGGCATGGCCATGTCCACGGCCGCCTTCCCCTCCCACCACCACGGAGCCGTATCCTCTTTCTCTTTCGGGCTCTCAGCCACGGTATCGTTCTGCCGCTCCGCCAGAAGCCTCGCCGCCACCGCCGTCTCGGCTCCTCCCACATCAGTTCTTGATGGTAAATCAACTGCTCCTTTCTCTCTTACTTATGGAGGCGTGAATTTCGTTCGGTAGTTTGTTCTAATGCTGGACAGTTCCTTAGGGGAACTCCTCTCCCATTTATTGTCCAACGAAAAAGAAGTACGACCGACTGACCAAGTAGAAATCAAGAAATTAGTTGGGAATGCCATGGATATTAGTGAGTGTGAAACGCAGAGGGAGCTGAAATTTGTTTAGAGAGAAGGAATTTCACTTTGATTTTGGCAAGAAATTTCGCCGGAACGTTCACAAGAATTAGCAAAAAACCCAGATGGGTAGTGTAGTTTTATTAGTCTGAGTAGGCTGTGTATCGGTTAGCATACAATTTAGTGGATATTATGTGTGGATTCACTAAACAATAAACAAATTTCTCATAAAAAGAATTAAGAATGGATATGTTGAATATTGGGTGAACGTTTGAACTTTGAACCAACTGTGACTTCAAAATTGTCTCTGCTTGTGACTTCAAAATTGTCTCTCCCTTGACCAGTCTACTGTGGAAGAGGGGACAGAAAGACAAAGAGAGGCAAAAGGTTCAGCCACTCATATGGAAATGTGAGTCTTCTAGCACAATCTCAAACTGATGTGTTTGTTGTGATTCTTATCTCTCTGTATCGTCATGTTAGGCACGGCCCCGTAACAAGAAGAAGGGAACAGGCCCAGCACGGCTTTACGCCCCTCCAGCGCCTCCAAGGAAGGATCAGTTTGAAGACGGGGAGATCATCGCAATTGAGATTGATGATGACATCATGGAGAGAATGGATTAGGATGTCTGAATTTCCCCTTATTTCATGATTTCCCTGTCCTTTATGAAATACAATTCCCTGGGAGTAATTATTTTGTCATTATCCTATGTGAAGTGCAATTTCTTAGAAGTAATTATTTGGTGTTTCTCGACAAAACACAGATGCCTATGTGCCTTCGATTGCTTGGGCTGTATGCATATAGGGAAACTGGCACCTATGTTGGCTAGCTCTACCGATGAGCCGGGGCCAGTGCTTCTAAAATGTGTCTGTTTTTTTCCTTGCCTTCTCTGTTGCATTCCCTGTGACTCCTGAATTACGTTGTAGTTATTCCAGCTGAGTATTTTTGAGACGAAAATAATTAAATATCTGCAGGTTCTTATTCAAGTTGTTAGTTTTTTTGTTTGTTTTGCTAATGGATAATTCTAAGTTATTAGTTGTCTTCAGTCTGCACTTTTGCACATGTTGTGGTTATCCTGCATTGCCATGCATATGACTGAAGCGGATGATAAGAGGGTCAGTAGTGGTGTGTACCTCCTGTCTCTGACATGTTTTGTGCAAAGCACTTGACTGCCTTTGTCTTGCAAGTTGTGACTTCTGTTTGAAGGAATTAAAGTTATGTCTTGTCCAAAACTGTGAAATAAGATCCTAAATCATTGTTCAAAAAAAGATCGTGTAGCTCTGGAATCAAGATCAACGTTCTTCACCTCTATTTGTTGTTGGCATGTTCTTTTATTCTTTTTCTTTTTGCGGTTGAAGAATCTGATTCATCAGAAAACAATAGGTTGAAGGGAAAATAAGGGTGAAGAATCTGATTCTTCTTCAGTTGACTGCACAAGGTGGCACTTACATCACCCTGCATTCCTATTGTATGATGCAGCTTAAACAATCTTTAAGTTACATTGTAACTCGTGTAGTTAACGAATATTGTATATAAACATTTTGTGGTTACTATAAACATTGTAACTTCGATCTTTCTTAAAGTGATGGTAGAAACATTTTGAAAATTAATTTGGAGAAAATTCTGCAATATGAAAGGATTTATTGGAAGCAGAGGGTTACTATCAAAGCTATTAAATTTGGGGAAGCCAATACCAAATTCTTCTAGGCCAAAGCCACAATCAAATACAGAAACAATGACATTTCCATTCTTAGAGATGATTATGGTTCTGAACATCTTGATCATCAGTCTAAGGCTGCTATTTTATTAAGAAAGATCGAAGATAGTTTGGGTCAGGCATCTGTCACTAACAAACCCCTAGATCTTCACACTCTGATCCATCCTAAGGACAATCTTCTTGACTTTTTTTGAAGGTCATTTTTTTTAAGGTCAAATCTTCTTGACTTGGAAGCCCCATTCTCTAAGACAATCTTCTTGACTTTTTTTGAAGGTCATTTTTTTTAAGGTCAAATCTTCTTGACTTGGAAGCCCCATTCTCTAAAGAGGAAATTGATGAAGTAGTTATGAAGGTACCTAGTGATAAATCTCCTGGCCCTTATGATTTCAATGCTGCTTTTCTGAAGCCATGTTGGGACATTGTTGCACCCGACTTCTATAAATTGATTGAGGACTTCCATGGAGGCAAGGTCAACATTCAAAGAATCAACTACTCCATTACTTTGAGTCCTAAGAAAGATTATGCCGCTGCACCTGGGGATTTTGTACCTATATATTTGCTCAATTGTAGTATGAAAATCATAACAAATCTCTTTGCCAATAGACTGCAGAGGTTTATCCTAAATATGGCGCATACGAATCAATATGGTTTCTGATCAATAAATGCATTCAAGATTGTCTGGCTTTGTCATTTGAGTACATCTACCAGGGTCAGGAAGCTAAAAATGGAATTTGTGTTTCTTAAGCTTTACTTTGAGAAGGGCTTTGATATGTTGATCCATGCCACTATCATTGAAATCATGTTTTCTAAGGATTTTGGACCTAAATGGATTCAATGGATTAACTTGATTTACAACACTAGCTTTTCTTCTATCCTTTTGAATGGTCCCGGGAAAATTGTTTCTATGCAAAAGATGAGTAAGACATGGAGATCCACTCTCACAACTGATATTTGTGCTTGTTGTTGATCTCCTTCGATCTATGTTGAATGTGTTGGGGAATGTTGTATGGGAAACAAATTTTTTCCTACGCACACACAATACCTATGTATGGTGATGATCATCTACGAGAAGGGAGAGTGAATCTACATACCCTTGTAGATCGCTAAGCGAAAGCGTATATAACGCGATTGATGTTGTGGAACATCTTCGCGATCCAAATCGCAGCCCGTCCCGCGATCTCATCACGATCCGTCCCGCGATCCCATCACGATCCGTCCCGCGATCCCATCACGATCCTTCCTGATCTAGTGCCGAACGGACGACACCTCCACGTTCAGCACACGTACAACTCGATGACGATCTCCACCTTCTTGATCCAGCAAGAGGGGGCGGAGAGGTAGATGAGTTCTCCAGCACGACGGCGTGGTGGTGGTGGTGGTGCTATTCCAGCAGGGCTTCGCCTAAGCACCGCTGAACTAGAGGAGAAACAAATCTAGAGATAGAGGGCAGCACGTGGCTGTTTTCTGTTGTTCCTAAAACCCTTCGTATATATAGGAGGAGAGGAGGGAGAGGGATGCGCCCTAGGGCAGCCCTTTCTTCCCTTGCGCAAGGAGGAGAGGATTCCTCCTTCCCACTTGGAAACTCATTCCACCTTGTGTTTTTTCCTTCTCAAACCTTATGGGCCTTAGTGGGAACTTATTCCAGCCCACTAGGGGGCTGGTTTATCTCTTCCCACAGCCCATGAGGCCCCTTGGGGCGTGACACCCCTCCTGATGGTCCCCGGCACCCCTCCCGACACTCCCGGTACACTACCGATGAGCCCAAAACTTTTCCGATGACCAAAACAGGACTTCCTATATATCAATCTTTACCTCCGGACCATTCCGGAGCTCCTCGTGACGTCCGGGATCTCATCCGGGACTTTGAACAACCTTAGGTCACCAACACCTATAACTACACTATATCAAAACGTCACCGAACCTTAAGTGTGCAGACCCTGTGGGTTCGAGAACTATGCAGACATGACCTGAAACACTCTCCGGTCAATAACCAATAGCGGGACCTGGATGTTCATATTGGCTCCCACATATTCCACGAAGATCTCTATCGGTTGAACCTCTATGTCAAGGATTCAGTTAATCCCGTATGCTGTTCCCTTTGTCCTTTGGTATGTTACTTGCCCGAGATTCGATCGTCGGTATCTCCATACCTAGTTCAATCTCGTTACCGGCAAGTCTCTTTACTCGTTCCGTAATACAAGACCCCGTAACTAACTCCTTAGTCACATTTCTTACAAGGCTTGTTGTGATGTTGTATTACCGAGTGGCCCTCGAGATACCTCTCCGTCACACAGAGTGACAAATCCCAGGCTTGATCCATGCCAACCCAACAGACACCTTTGGAGATACGTGTAGAGCACCTTTATAGTCACTCAGTTTCGTTGCAACGTTTGATAACCCACAAGGTATTCCTCCGGTGTCCGGGAGTTGCATGATCTCATGGTCATAGGAACAGATACATTGACATGCAGAAAACAGTAGCAATAAACTGACACGATCATATGCTACGTTCATAGTTTTGGGTCTTGTCCATCACATCATTCTCCCAATGATGTGATCCCGTTATCAAGTGACAACACTTGTCTATGGTCAGGAAACCTTAACCATCTTTGATCAACGAGCTAGTCAACTAGAGGCTCACTAGGGACAGTGCGTTGTCTATGTATCCACACATGTATTTCAGTTTCCAATCAATACAATTCCAGCATGGATAATAAACGGTTATCATGAATAAAGAAATATAATAACAACCAATTTATTATTGCCTCTAGGGCATATTTCCAACAGTCTTCCACTTGCACTAGAATCAATAATCTAGTTCACATCACTATGTGATTGCAATGAACCTAACACCCATACAATTATGGGGTTTGATAATATGTTGGTTGTGAGAGAGGTTTTTAGTCAATGGGTCTGAACCTTTCAGATCCGTGTGTGCTTTACACATCTCTAGGTCATCCTATAGATGTTGCTACCACGCACCATTTGGAACCATTCCAAATGACTGCTCCACTATATGAATCCGGTTTACTACTCATAGTTATTCGGATTTGTGTCAAAGCTTGCATCGACGTAACCCTTTACGACGAACTCTTTAATCACCTCCATAATCGAGAAAAAAATACTTAGTCCACTAGTTACTAAGGATAACTTTGACCGCTGTTTAGTGATTCAATCCTGGATCACTCTTTGTACCCCTTGACAAACTCATGGCAAGGCACACATCAGGTGTGATACACAACATGGCGTACTTTAGAGCCTACGACTAAGGCATAGGGGACGACCTTCGTCCTTTCTCTTTCTTCTGCCATGGTCGAGCTTTGAGTCTTACTCAAATTCGTACCTTACAACACAGCCAAGAACTCCGTCTTTGCCGATCTATTTTGAACTCCTTCAAAACTTGTCAGGGCATGCATTTCGTTGAAAGTTCTTATTAAGCGTCTTGATCTATCGCCATAGATCTTGATGCACAATGTTCAAGTAGCTTAATCCAGGTTTTCCTTTTGAAAAACACCTTTCAAACAACCCTTGATGCTTTCTAGCAATTCTACATTATTTCCGATCAACAATATGTCTACCACATACACTCATCAAAAATCCTATAGTGCTCCCACTCACTTCTTTGAAAATACAAGTTTCTCACAAACCTTGTATAAACCCAAAAACTTTGATCATCTCATCAAAGCGTATATTCCAACTCTGAGATGCTTGCACCAGTCCATAGAAGGATCGCTGGAGCTTGCATACTTGTTAGCATCCTTAGGATGGACAAAACCTTCTCATTGTATCACATACAACCTTTCCTCAAGGAAACCATCGAGGAAACAATGTTTTGACATCCTATGTGCAATATTTCATAAATAATGCAACAACTGCTAACATAATTCCAACATACCTTTTAGCATCGCTACGAGTGAGAAAGTCTCATCATAGCCAACTCTTTGAACTTGTCGGAAACATCTTTGCGTCAAGTCGAGCTTTTCTTAATGGTGACTTTTCACCATCATCGCCTGTCTTCCTTTTAAAGATCCATATGTACTTAATAGTCTTACGACCATCAAGTAGTTCTTACAAAGTCTAAACTTTGTTTTTATACACGGATCCTCTCTCGGATTTCATGGCCTCCAGACATTTGCCGGAATCCAGGCCCACCATCGCTTCTCCATAGCTCGTAGGTTCATTTGTTGTCCAACAACATGACCTCCAAGACAGGGTTACCGTACCACTCTGTAGCAGTATGTGACCTTCTCGACCTACGACGTTTGCAGTAACTTGATCCGGAGTTTCATGATCACTATCATTAGCTTCCACTTCAATTGGTGTAGGCGCCACAGGAACAACTTCCCGCGCCCTGCTACACACTGGTTGAAGTGACGGTTCAATAACCTCATCAAGTTCCACCACCCTCCCACTCAATTCTTTCGAGAGAAACTTTTCCTCGAGAAAGGACCCGTTTCTAGAAACAAACACTTTGCTTCCGGATCTGAGATAGGAGGTATACCCAACTGTTTTGGGTGTCCTATGAAGATGCATTTATCCGCTTAGGGTTCGAGGTTATCATGCTGAAACTTCTGCACATAAGCATCACAGCCCCAAACTTTTAAGAAACGACAACTTAGGTTTCTCCAAACCATAATTCATACGGTGTCATCTCAACGGAAATATGTGGTGCCCTATTTAAAGTGAATGCGGTTGTCTCTGATGCATAACCCATAAACGACAGTGGTAATTGGATAAAAGACATCATAGTATGCACCATATCAAATAGGGCGCGGCTACGACGTTCGGACACACCATCACACTATGTTGTTCTAGGTGGCATTAGATGTGAAACAATCTTCACATTTGTCTTAATTGTGTACCAAAATCGCAACTCAGATATTCATCTCTATGATCATATCATAGACATGTTACCCTCTTGTCACGACGATCTTCAACTTCACTCTGAAACTACTTGAACCTTTCAATAATTCAGACGTGTGTTTCATCAAGCAAATGCACTAGTATCTACTCAAATCATTTGTGAAGTAAGAACATAACGATATCCACAGCGTGCCTTAACACTCATTGGACTGCATACATCCAAATGTATTACTTCCAATAAGTTACTTTCTAGTTCCATATTACTGGAAAACGAGGCTTTCAGTCATCTTGCCCATGTGGTATGATTTGCATGTCTCAAGTGATTCAAAATCAAGTGAGTCCAAATGATCCATCTGCATAGAGTTTTTTCATGCGTTTATACCAATAGGTATGGTTTGCATGTCTCAAACGTTTCAAAAATGAGTGAGTACAAAGATCCATTAGCATGGAGCTTCTTCATGAATTTTATACCAACATGAATTTAGCGGCAGTGCCACAAGTAAGTGGTACTATCATTACTACTTTGTATCTTTTGGCATCAATATTATGAACATGTGTAACACTACGATCGAGATTCAATAAACCATTGAAGGTATTTATTCAAGCAAATAGAATAACCATTACTCTCTTTAAATGAATAATCGTATTGCAATAAACACGATCTAATCATGTTCACGCTCAATGCAAAACACCAAATAACAATTATTTAGGTTTAACACTAATCCCGATGGTAGAGGGAGCGTGCGATGTTTGATCACATCAACCTTAGAATTACTTCCAACACACATCGTCACCTCACTCTTGCTAGTATCCATTTAATCGGTAGCTATAATTTTTAGTTACTAACACTTAGCAACTGAACGGTATCTAATACCCTGGTGCTACTAGGAGTACTAGTAAGGTACACATCAATATCAGGTATATCCAATATACTTTTGTCGACTTTGTCAGCCTTCTTATCTACCAAGTATCTAGGGTAGTTCCGCCTCACTGACCGTTCCCCTCATAACGAAAGCACTTAGTCTCGGGTTTGGGTTCAATCTTGGGTTTCTTCACTGGAGCAACAACTGGTTTGCCGTTTCATGAAGTATCCCTTCTTGCCCTTGCCCTTCTTGAAACTAGTGGTTTTACTAACCATCAACAATTGATGCTCCTCCTTGATTTCTACTTCGCAGTGTCAAACATTGCGAATAGCTCAAGGATCATCATATGTATCCTTGATATGTTATAGTTTATCACGAAGCTCTAGTAGCTTGGTGGAGTGACTTTGAAGAACCATCACTATCTCATTTGGAAGATTAACTCCCACTCGATTCAAGCGATTGTAGCACTCATACAATCTGAGCACATGCTCAACAATTGAGCTTTTCTCCCTTAATTTGTAGACAAAGAATCTTGTCGAAGGTCTCATACCTCTGAACAAGGGCACGAGCATGAAATCCCAATTTCATCTCTTTGAACATCTCATATGTTTCGTGACGTTCAAAACGTCTTTGGCGCCTCAATTCTAAGCCGTTAAGCATTACACACTGAACTATCACGTAGTCATCAAAAACATGTATGTCAGATGTTCGCAACATCCACAGACAACGCTCGAGGTTCAGCACACCGAGCGGTGCATTAAGGACATAAGTCTTCTGCGCAGCAATGAGGATAATCCCAGTTTACGGACCGAGTCCGCATAATTGCTACTATCATGTTTCAACTAAATTTTCTCTAGGAACTTATCAAAAATAGTAGAGCTACATCACAAGCTACAACATTATTTGCAAAGACCTTTTGACTATGTTCATGATAATTGAGTTTAGGAAATCATATTACTAATATCTCTCACTCAAAATAGACATCCCTCTAGTCATTTGAGTGGCGCACGATCCAAATCCACTAACTCAAGTCCGATCATCACGTGAGTTGAGTATAGTTTCAGTGGTGAACATCTCCATGTTGATCATATCAACTATATGATTCATGCTCGACCTTTTAGTCTCTTGTGTTCCGAGGCCATGTCTGTACATGCTAGGCTCGTCAAGTTTAACCCGAGTGTTCCGTGTATGCAACTGTTTTACACCCGTTGTATGTGAACGTTGAGTCTATCACACCGCATCATCACGTGGTGTCTTGAAACGACGAACTGTCGCAACGATGCACAGTCGGGGAGAACACAATTTTATCTTGAAATTTTAGTGATGGATCACCTTATAATGCTACATCGTTCTAAGCAAAATAAGGTGCATAAAAGGATTAACATCACATGCAAATCATAAGTGACATGATATGGCCATGATCTTGTGCTTCTTGATCTCCATCACCAAAGCACCGACATGATCTTCATCATCACCGGCGCCACACCATGATCTCCATCATTTTGCCGCCATCGAGGTTGTCGTGCTATCTATGCTATTACTACTAAAGCTACTACCTAGCAATATAGTAAACGCATCTGCAAGCACAAACGTTAGTTTAAAGACAACCCTATGGCTCCTGCCGGTTGCCGTAGCATCGACGTGCAAGTTGATATTTAACTATTACAACATGATCATCTCATACATCCAATATATCATATCATGTCTTTGGTCATATCACATCACATGCATACCGTGCAAAAACAAGTTAGACGTCCTCTAATTTGTTGTTGCATGTTTTACGTGGCTGCTAAGGGTATCTAGTATGATCGCATCTTACTTACGCAAAGCCACAACGATGATATGAAAATTGCTATTTAACCTTCTCCAAGGACCGCCTTGGTCAAATCCGATTCAACTAAAGTTGAAGAAACAAACACCCGCCAGTCATCTTTATGCAACAAGTTGCATGTCAGTCGATGAAACCGGTCTCTCGTAAGCGTACGAGTAAAGTTCGTCCGGGCCGCTTCAATCCAAAAATACCGCCGAATCAAGAAAAGACTAAGGAGGGCAGCAAATTGAACATCACGCCCACAAACTCTTTTGTGTTCTACTCGAGATATCATCTACGCATGAACCTAGCTCATGACGCCACTATTGGGGAACGTTGCATGGGAAACAAAAAATTTCCTACGCACACGCAATACCTATCCATGGTGATGATCATCTACGAGAGGGGAGAGTCAATCTACATACCCTTGTAGATCGCTAAGCGGAAGCGTATATAACGCGGTTCATGTAGTGGAACATCTTCGCGATCCAAATCGCAGCCCGTCCCACGATCTCATCACGATCCGTCCCGCGATCCTTCCCGATCTAGTGCCGAACGGACGACACCTCCGTGTTCAGCACACTTACAGCTCGATGACGATCTCCACCTTCTTGATCCAGCAAGAGGGGGCGGAGAGGTATATGAGTTTTCCAGCACGGCGGCGTGGTGGTGGTGGTGGTGGTGCTATTCCAGCACGGCTTCGCCTAAGCACCGCTGAAACTAGAGGAGAAGTAGATCTAGAGAGATAGGGCAGCACGTGGCTGTTTTCTGTTGTTCCTAAAACCCTCAAAACCCTTAGTATTTATAGGAGTAGAGGAGGGAGAGGGCTGCGCCCTAGGGCAGCCCTTTCTTCCCTTGTGCAAGGAGGAGAGGTGGAGTCCTCCTTCAATCCTATTTGGAGTAGGATTCTTCCTTCCCAGTTGGAAACTCTTTCCACCTTGTGTTTTTTTCCTTCTCAAACCTTATGGGCCTTAGTGGGAACTTATTCCATCCTACTAGGGGCTGGTTTATCTCTTACCATAGCCCATGAGGCCCCTTGTGGAGTGTCACGCCCAAGATGCGACCCTATCCTTAATTTGGCGTGAGGGCCTCGTCAGGGATAGAAGCACATCTCGTCGTTTCGCAAGAATGGATATCGTTACAAGTACATGTACTGAAAAGAAGAGATATATAGAATTGGCTTACACCCGCCACAAGCTACATCAGAGTCACATCAGTACAATACATAATCATCATGAAGAAGAGCAGGGTCCGACTACGGACAAAAACAAACGAGAAAAGAAGAACGACGTCCATCCTTGCTATCCCAGGCTGCCGGCCTGGAACCCATCCTAGATCGATGAAGAAGAAGAAGAAGAAGCAACTCCCAATGAACAATCAACGCGCTCGCGTCAAGTAACCTTTACCTGTACCTGCAACTGGTGTTGTAGTAATCTGTGAGCCACAAGGGACTCAGCAATCTCATTTCCAAAGGTATCAAGACTAGCAAAGCTTAATGGGTGAGGTATGGTTAAGTGGTGAGGCTGCAGCAAGCGACTAAGCATAATATGAGGTGGCTAACTTACGAGTACAAGAAATAAGAGGGGGGAAGATCTACACATAGCGGACGTGACTACTGATGATCAAATGAATGGTCCTGAACACCTACCTACGTTAGACATAACTCCACCGTGTCCTCGATCGAAGAAGGAACTCAAGGCAGTCATGGTTACGCACTCAGTTGGCATATTTTAATTAAGTTAACTTCAAGTTATCTAGAACCAGTGTTAAACAAAGTTTCCACGTTGCCACATAATCGCGGGCACGGCTTTCCGAAAGATTTAACCCTACAGGGGTGCTCCAACTAGTCCATCACAAATTACCACAATCCGCATAGAAATCCTCGATCACGAAGCTCACGATCTCGCCGGACTCCTTAGTGGAAAACCTCAACTCTGAGATTACTCAAAGCATCACCGAAATCCCGATGCACAAGATATCTCATCAAAGGTAAAAATAATCCAGCAAGGCCGCCCGACATGTGGACGATCCCGATAGGAGCCGCGTATCTCGTTCTCAGGACATGACAGTTGAGCGATGGTTACCACGCCAAACGCCGAGTTTCCCCGGGTAGCGTTAGTAAGCTGCTCTATTTTGGACCAGCACCATCAGCACTGGCCCTTCCTGTATTATGTGAAATTACTCCTCGGGTTCATGACGCCCTATGCTTTCAGTATTAAAAAAATTATTATGTTGGGCAAATGTAGTACCAATGTTGGGCCTTGCCAGACCAGCTTTAATCTAAAACGAATTATCAAGGGGGTCCCCATAACAACCCCGATCGTGTTAGGAGCGCTCAATTATGGAACATAACACCGGTAGCTGAAACTAAGGGGGAAAAGGTGGACCAAAACACCAGGCTAGAAAGGCCAAGCCTTCCACCTTTTACCAAGTATATAGGTGCATTAAATTAAATAGCATTTAATAGGATGATATAACAAGGAACCCATGTAATCACATGGAAGCAACTACACCTGCAACTAGTAACGCTAATACATGGTAAGCAAGCGGTAACATAGCCAATCAGTGGTTTGCTAGGTTGTGAACAGGTTGAAGGTTTTCATGGCATTGTTGAGAGCCTGATATTTCACATGTGGTAGGCAACGAGACATTATCGATAGAAGCGATAAAAACTAGCATGGCAATGATAGTAATGATATCTGGGGAAATGGTCATCTTGCCCGGGATCCCACTTGGAAGAAGAATGACTCCGTGAAGCAGACAAACCGATGTAGTCGAACGGGTCCTCACAGTCCGACACGCTTGCGGAACTCTATCGAGACGAAGCAAATTGGAAACAAGAATCAACACACGATATTCACCACACGATGCACAAAACATATGATGCATGAGCAGCTGAATATACGCAAGACATGGCATGGCAATTCACAACACTCAAACACTACAGATTAAGAGAAGCTCAATATGCAACGAGTTGCATATTGACGAATCTCCACGTTTAATTATTTAGTTCTACCCCGATTAGATACATGGTAATATTAAATGTGGTTACACATGGCAAGAGGTGAAGCGTAATCAATCTATTTATCTAGGCGTTTTAAATGAGGTCGGAAATGACATATAGCATCTCCGAAACGACCTCACATGTTAATTTACAATTCTGTCCAGATCTGAACTAACACATTTAAATGTTTGTTAAACAGCAAAACAAATAGGTTCACGTGATTCTACGCGTCGTTACAAGCAATTTACACATAGAGAACATCTCCAACGGAGCTACGGAACAAAAGATACGGACACCGCAATATATGATGGCATGAATGCAATATGTGTGCAACGACAGTCACGAGCACTTCAAAACATACAACCAGCAAGATAATATGAAACTACACGAGATTCTAAGCAAGTTCCATATAGGACACCATCAAAATGGAGCTACGGTTCAACAACTACGAGCTTAACAAGAAATCACTACAATTTGCCAAAATCAGCCACATAGCACTTTCTACACCCCACAACTACGAGCTACACAAATCCAATATACTCAACCAAGGCATGACACGATAGAGGTCAAGAAGCACTACATCATACAACTAATAACAACTAGCATCGAAGCATGGATCATTAGGAAAAGAAGTCACAAAATGGCTTCTCACACACAGTTTCAGACTTAGAGAAAATAACAGTTTATGAAACTGCAGTTTTCGATCTGAAAGCATATTGACAGCAACAAAACCATAAGCTACAGGACTCCAAATGGCATGAAAATTCACAGCATGCTAGAGACTCCTAAAGTCTACAACTAACTCCATTGCACCAACCTCAAAAGAGCTACAGATCACCAGATAAAATCAAGACAAGACAACAACAAAATATAACAGATTCAGACTTAGAAATATTTCAGCATCTCTAAAACAACACTATTTCCTAGAAAGTAAAGAACAAACAAACCACACCTAACATGGATTTCTATTGCAACCAAAAATACCAGGGACTAGACTAAACATCAAAGGGCAAATCTCTAGTTGACAACTTAATCATATCAAGCACGGAATAAATCCCACAAACTAGACAAGAGGGCAACATGGAAAAATATCACGCGAACTAACTTTCTCAAAAGCCAAAACTAAATACAAAGTTAAATCCTATGGATTTTTCTACCACGAAAACATATAAAACATATGGGGTTGCAACACACAAATATCGCCACACGTAAATGCGGGAATATGTCCTAAACGCGAAAAATAAACTAGCGGCTAAACCCTACATGCAAAAATACCAACGACTCCTCTAAAATACATGGCAAGAGGGTTCCTAAAACATGAACATTTCTACTACAGAGTTCGGGCAAATCGAACACGCACGAGAAATAACAACGGAATAAAACATAATAGGACAGCACACGTTTCTATGCATTCGGCACGCTAAACTATGCCAAACAAATATGCAAGTTGCAAAATCGTATTCTATGCGAGATTCTACACAAAATCCATATCTAATTCATCACGATCCGATATACGGTTAAAAAGTTACGGACATATGAATATCGTCAATTTTTTGGAATTTAATTAATTCCGAAAATAATCTAAAATTTCTAACGGGCCGAACAACAAGGGCGCAATTTAGTTAACATCTGCCTGGGGCGAGGGAAAAGAGGCCACGGGAGGTTCTCACCTTGGGCAGCCCTGGAGGGAGCTTGGGCCGACGGGGGAGTCGCCAGCTGGGCCTGGAGCTTGGGGCGCGAGGCGGTGTGGGCCGAGGGAACCAGCAGAGGCGGAGTGGGCCGACGGCTCGGCCTGGCTCCTCGTGGCCCAAGCGGCATGAGAGCTAGCGCTCGTCGTGCACCTCCAGCACGAGCAGGGAGCCGACAGCTGGCACCAGGCGTGGGCGGCGAGAGTCGGCGACCCGGGCGGCGAGATAGAGGCGGATTCGGTAGGGGCTCCGTCGGATCTGGCCAGGGCGACCGGATCCCGGCGTCGAGGCGAGCTGGGGCTGCGAGACCGGAGGTTGGCGGCGCAAGGCGGAGGCGGTTGCTGGAGTGCTGGCGGCGGGGCTCGGTGTTGGCGCAGCTCCGGTGGGTTCCCGGCGACCTGCGCTTGCGGGATCGGCCGGCGCTGCTGCGCGGCGCAACGGGGCACCTCGGGCATGGGAGCTCGGGGAGAGGCTGGCGAGCCGGCGACGGATCTGGGCTCGGCCAGGCCCGATCTGGGCCTGGCTGGCCCGCGGGAGGAGAGAGGAGGTGGGAGTGGTTGCTGGGGGGCAGGTGGCGCGGATTTCGAGGCAAAGAGAGGGAGGGCTGTTAAAAATAACCTCGGGGTCCTATTTATAGACAAAGGGGGGCTAGGTTTAGCGAAATTCCTTCCCGGTTTCAACCGCATGGTCGGAATCGGACGATTCCGCATGCGGGAAAGGGTAAGTGGCTGTGTAGAGTGGTTAACCGGAGACGAGAGGGAAAACGGGCGGCGCGGCAACGATTTTTAAAACACCGACAACCGTCTGACGGTAGACCGAATACGGTGCCGCTATGGTCGACCGTTCGGGTACCAAACGGACTCCGATCGCGACGAAATTCGATACGCGGCCTACCTATATTGAAATAAGACCGCACGTCAAATTCCAACCCAATCCGAGAAAGTTTTATACACACATTTAAAATAGGGTTTAATCGATGCCGCGGGCGCGTGCATGTGTGGTCGGGCTCAGAACAAACAACAACGAGAACCGGCAACTAACAACGGATGCAAGTTTTGAAAACTGGTGGCAACGGGATGCCGATGCAATGCTGATGATGCGCATGATGCGATGATGATGCAACAAATAAAATAAGTCACAAGACGAAAACGGAATAAAGGGGGAATCTTCTGGAACGTCGGTCTCGGGTTGTCACAACTCTCCTACACTACAAGAGGATCTCGCCCCGAGATCCAAGAATGAAAGGGGGAGAGGATGAGAAAGCAAGAGGCAAAACTTAGTCGCTTCTTTGACAAACGAGTGAAACCAACGATCCTTGAAAGTTGCAAAGAGATGAGGAATGAAATGGGAAACAAGCAAGAATTCACGGAAAATTTCGGCAGCACTTCGGTAGGAAAATGGGACAAAAAATTTCGATAAGATGGGAGAAATAGACAATATTCATAACAAACAACTAAATAGAACAAGAGAACACCATGATCTTGATAGAACGATATGATTGACCCAAAAGAGCAACATCACAATGCCTCCGGAACAAGAGAATAAAACTAGATCATGGGATCAAAGAAAGAATAAGAGAATGATAACTACTATCACAAGAATCTTGAAGAACACCTGAGAATGGGTGGTAACCTTGATGAACCACCATGAAGGACCTCCGTATACAATTGAATGATGCAAAGATATGAAGGTAGAAAAGAATAAAATTATGGCCTTGCCAAGATTTAGATGAAGCCTCACAAAGAGATACTTAAAAGAACTTGGAACTCCGAAAAAAATATAAGCACTTGAGAAAAATAATTGATATCATGAGCCACTCCGGAAGAAGAATTCAGATTACTATGAACAGAATAAGAATTATGTTATGCTTATCCTTCATCAATTTTAATTGATGGCAAGAAACGGATTTAGCATACAACTTAATCTTCTTGAAAGAATCTTGAAGAGACACAGAGATAAGCACCACTTGAAGCATAATTGATGGAAGCATCGGTGAGAATTGGATTGAATGGGGATACCAAGAATTAATGGAGATACATGAGAATGAATAGATCATAAGCCACCTGAGAGAAAACTTTGAACAAGGCGCCGAAATAACCGAGAGACGAACGAAGAGGCAACAATTGAGAAGATTTTGAGAACAAAAGTTGAAAGCTGAGAACGAAGAAATCTTCTGAAATGCTGGCCTTCGGAGGATCGAGAATGAAACAACTCAGAAATGCATCGGATAGCAAGAATTGGATTGCGCATGATTGGGAACAATTCAAGATTATAACACAAAGCTGAAATGATAACTTCAAGAGAATGGAGCAAGATTTGAGAGAAACACTCCTTCGGTCTTCAAAGGTGAAAATGATGAGAAAAACATCACCGAGATTAACTGAGACACTCCGGACTAAAGAAGAATTAAAGGTTGAGCCGAATATGAGAATTAATTCAAATAGATCTTGAAGAAGGAATATGACCGATGGAAAATCATTCTTACGTCACATTGAAAAAGAATTAGAGAGCACTGGAAATATTACAAAAGGCAGATAAGATCCTGGGAAAGAACCTTTGGGTTATGGGCCCACTCAAAAGAAACCACCGTTGAAAATATTTCTCAAAAAGAAGGATACTGCACCGGTACAAATTAAAACTAGATGAGGTTGAGAACCTTGAAATAATTGAAGGATCGAGAATCAGGACTTCTGAAATATCTTCAACACTCCGGATAGAACAGAGAGAAAAGAATAACAAGATAGGTTGATAAGAATTTCCAACATGGGAAAGAATTTAAAGGATGAAAAGGATTTGATGAACACGGATAACTGAACTGAATTCACTGAAAAGAGAACAAAATTGAAGAAATGATGAACTCAAACTCCTGAGAATCTTCACAATGAAACACCGGAAACAAAATGATAGACAAGAGAACGGAAGCATTGATGAAAAGAAAGGCACTTGGATGAAATCCAAACACTGAAGAAAAGGGCGGGAGGGTGGGGAAAAACAAAGACAACTTGGAACATATGAGATGAACTCTGGAATGAAATGAGAGATTGATCTTGGAAAATTGGAGAGGATTGAATTCACTGAAGAGAAGCACACCGGTTGGAAAAGAATTGATATGAAGACTCCGGTTGACAAGAAATTGAAAAGACAAGTTGATTTGAGCAACATAATTAATACTCTCATAAAAATATGAGAACACCACTTAGGAAAGATCTAAAATCACCACTTGACATCGAAGCAACTTGAATTACCATATTCCAACAAAACAAAGGGTGAGGCTTGCAAGTTAGCCAGAACAAACTCATGAGAAAGATTTCCGTTCGATATTTTCATGGACAGGATCGCACGGGCTCGATCCTTACAGTAGCCATCAAGTGCAAGGCAGTGCACCCGACATACGAAGCGTCCCCGAGTCGTAGCAAGCTACAAGGACTCTTTAGGACACAACGAGAACCGCTGTAAGACGATCGTGAACAAATGAATCCACTATATGTCAAACCCCAACCTAACATCATGCATTTGTTGGAAGATTGTCCTATAAGCAACTACTTGAATTCCCACCTAAGAATTCCCGAAATATCTGGCCATGCAATCTGGTATACGGATACAAGGAGTAATATATCACACAACTCCTATACTAACCCGTCGAATGTATCACATCCGCCAACACACAACTAGAATCTCGGACCTTCATCTACTACAGACCCTCGTGATCACAATGATACAAAGTATGGCAGTACTCCCGAACAATCTGCACCAGTACTGGGGACATCGGGGTTATCTCGCCACTACTAGTATTGAAGAAATTATGAACATCCTTCGTTCTGAGATACTAAGAAATCTGAATGATAACAATGTGCTCGAGAATCCCGTGGAGCTCAACTCCTTGGAAGAAATCAAGTCAGACAGGAGGCACCAAGACAGAACTCCGTCACATCGACATCATATAGATTCCAAAAATATCCCCGTGATCCTAAATTTTTTTTGAGTGACAAGAGGAGTAGAATAAATTATTACGTCAAGATTCCTCACCAGGTCATAGAAGAGGAGAAAAAAAGAATCCTACTCTCCAATATATAACTAGACTCAAAGTAGTTTTTCACTAGATTCGACTCGGCCAAGTTCGATCAATCAAGGGGGATCCTAGGTCGGTACTGCTCTGATACCAACTTGTCATGCCCAAGATGCGACCCTATCCTTAATTTGGCGCGAGGGCCTCGTCAGGGATAGAAGCGCATCTCGTTGTTTCACAACAATGGATATAGTTACAAGTACATGTACTGAAAAGAAGAGATATATAGAATTGGCTTGCACTAGGCACAGGCTACAATAGAGTCACATCAGTACAATACATAATCATCATGAAGAAGAGCAGGGTCCGACTACAGACGAAAACAAACGAGAAAAGAAGAACGACGTCCATCCTTGCTATCCCAGACTGCCGGCCTGGAACCCATGCTACATTGATGAAGAAGAAGAAGAAGAAGCAACTCCAAATGAACAATCAACGCGCTCGCGTCAAGTAACCTTTACCTGTACCTGCAACTGGTGTTGTAGTAATCTGTAAGCCACAGGGGACTCAAAAATCTCATTTCCAAAGGTATCAAGACTAGCAAAGCTTTATGGGTGAGGTATGGTTAAGTGGTGAGGCTGCAGCAAGCGACTAAGCATAATATGAGGTGGCTAACTTACGAGTACAACAAATAAGAGGGGGAAGATCTACGCATAGCGGACGTGACTACTGATGATCAAATGAATGGTCCTGAACACCTACCTATGTCAGACATAACCCCACCATGTCCTCGTTCGGAGAAGGAACACACGAAAGAGACAGTCACGGTTATGCACTCAGTTGGCATATTTTAATTAAGTTAACTTCAAGTTATCTAGAAATAGTGTTAAACAAAGTTTCCACGTTGCCACATAACCGCGGGCACGGCTTTCCGAAAGATTTAACCCTATAGGGGTGCTCCAACTAGTCCATCACAAATTACCACAAGCCGCATAGAAATCCTCGATCACGAAGCTCGCGATCTCGTCGGACTCCTTAGTGGAAAACCTCAACTCTGAGATTACCCAAAGCATCACCGAAATCCCGATGCACAAGATATCTCATCAAAGGTAAAACTAATCCAGCAAGGCCACCCGACGTGTCGACGATCCCGAAAGGGGACGCGTATCTCTTTCTCAGGACACGACGAATGAGCGATGGTTACCACGCCAAACGCCGAGTTTCCCCGGGTAGCGTTAGTAAGCTGCTCTGTTTTGGACCAACACCATCAGCACTGGCCCTCCCTGTATTATGTGAAATTACTCCTCGGGTTCATGACGCCCTATGCTTTCCGTATTAACAAAATTATTATGTTGGGCAAATGTAGTACCAATGTTGGGCCTTGCCAGACCAGCTTTAATCTAAAACAAATTATCAAGGGGTCCCCATAACAACCCCGATCGTGTTAGGAGCGCTCAATTATGGAACATAACACCGGTAGCCGAATCTAAGGGGGAAAAGGTGGAACAAAACACCAGGCTAGAAAGGCAAAGCCTTCCACCTTTTACCAAGTATATAGGTGCATTAAATGAAATAGCATTTAATAGGATGATATAACAAGGAACCCATGTAATCACATGGAAGCAACTACACCTGCAACTAGTAACGCTAATACATGGTAAGCAAGCGGTAACATAGCCAATCGGTGGTTTGCTAGGTTGTGAACAGGTTGAAGGTTTTCATGGCATTGTTGAGAGGCTAATATTTAACATGTGGTAGGCAACGAGACATTATCGATAGAAGCGATAAAAACTAGCATGGCAATGATAGTAATGGTATCTGTGGAAATGGTCATCTTGCCTGAGATCCCGCTTGGAAGAAGAATGACTCCGTGAAGCAGACGAACCGATGTAGTCGAACGGGTCCTCAAAGTCCGACACGCTTGCGGAACTATATCAAGATGAAGAAACCAGAAACAAGAATCAACACACGATATTCACCACACGATGCACATCACATATGAAGCATGAGCAGCTGAATATATGCAAGACATGGCATGGCAATTCACAACACTCAAACACTACACATTAAGTGAAGCTCAATATGCAACGAGTTGCATATTGACGAATCTCCACGTTTAATTATTTAGTTCTATCTCGATTAGATACACGACAATATTAAATGTGGTTACACATGGCAAGAGGTGAAGCGTAATCAATCTATTTATCTAGGCGTTTTAAATGAGGTCGGAAATGACATATAGCATCTCCGAAACGACCTCACATATTAATTTACAATTCTGTCCAGATCTGAACTAACATGTTTATATGTTTTTAAACAGCAAAACAAATAGGTTCATGTGATTCTATGCATCGTTACAAGCAATTTACACATAGAGAACATCTCCAACGGAGCTACGGAACAAAAGATACGGACACCACAAGATATGATGGCATGAATGCAATATGTGTGCAACGACAGTCACGAGCACTTCAAAACATACAACCAGCAAGATAATATGAAACTACACGAGATTCTAAGCAATTTTCATATAGGACACGATCAAAACGGAGTTACGGTTCAACAACTACGAGCTAAACAAGAAATCACTACAATCTGCCAAAATCAGCCACATAGCATTTTCTACACCCCACAACTACGAGCTACACAAATCTAATATACTCAACCAAGGCATGACACGATAGAGGTCAAGAAGCACTACAACATACAACTAATAACAACTAGCATGGAAGCATGGATCACTAGGAAAAGAAGTCATAAAATGGCTTCTCACACACAGTTTCAGACTTAGAGAAAATAACAGTTTATGAAACTGCAATTTTCGATCTGAAGGCATATTGACAACAACAAAACCATAAGCTACAGGACTCCAAATGGCATGAAAATTTACAGCATGCTAGAGAATCCTAAAGTCTACAACTAACTCCAGTGCACCAACCTCAAAAGAGCTACAGATCACCAGATAAAATCAAGACAAGATAACAACAAAATATAACAGATTCAGACTTAGAAATATTTCAGCATCTCTAAAACAACACTATTTCCTAGCAAGTAAAGAACAAACAAACCACACCTAACATGGATTTCTATTGCAACCAAAAATACCAGGGACTAGACTAAACATCAAAGGGCAAATCTCTAGTTGACAACTTAATCATATCAAGCACGGAATAAATCCCACAAACTAGACAAGAGGGCAACATGGAAAAATATCACACGAAATAACGTGCTCAAAAGCCAAAACTAAATACAAAGTTAAATCCTATGGATTTTTCTACCCCGAAAACATATAAAACATGTGGGGTTGCAACACAAAAATATCGCCACATGTAAATGCGGGAGTATGTCCTAAATGTGAAAAATAAATTAGCGGCTAAACCCTACATGCAAAAATACCAACGACTACTCTAAAATACATGGCAAGAGGGTTCCTAAAACATGAACATTTCTACTATGGAGTTCGGGAAAATCGAACACGCACGAGAAATAACTACGGAATAAAACATAATAGGACAACACGCGTTTCTAGGTATTCGACACGCCAAACTACGTTAAACAGTATGCAGGTTGCAAAATGGTATTCTACGCAAGATTCTACACAAAAACCATATCTAATTCATCGCGATCCGACTTACGGTTTTAAAGTTACGGGCATATGAATATCATCAATTTTCTGGAATTTAATTAATTCCGAAAATTATCTAAGTTTTCTAACGGGCCGAACAATAAGGGCGCAATTTAGTTAACATCTGCCTGGGGCGAGGGAAAAGAGGCCAGGGGAGGTTCTCACCTTGGGCCGGCCTGGAGGGAGCTTGGGCCGGCGGGGGAGTCGCGAGCTGGGCTTGGAGCTTGGGGCATGAGGCGGTGTGGGCCCAGGGAACCAGCACAGGCGGAGTGGGCCGGCGGCTCGGCCTGGCTCCTCGTGGCCCAAGAGGCACGAGAGCTAGTACTCGTCGTGCACCTCTAGCACGAGCAGGGAGCCGGCGGCTGGCAGCAGGCGCGGGTGACGAGAGTTGGCGACCGGGGCGGCGAGATAGAGGCGGATCCGGTGGGGGCTCCGCTGGATCTGGCGAGGGCGCCTGGATCCCAGCGTCGAGGCGAGCTGGGGCTGCGAGACCGGAGGTTGGCGGCGCAAGGCGGAGGCGGTTGCTGGAGTGCTGGCGGCGGGGCTCGGTGCTGGCGCGGCTCCGGTGGGTTCCCGGCGACCTGCAACCGTCCGAGAGAGAACGGTCAGCGCGACAACGATTTTTAAAACACCGACAACCGTCCGACGGTAGACCGAATACGGTGCCGCTACAGTCGACCGTTCGGGTACCAGATGGACTACGATCGCGACGAAATTCGACAGGCGGCCTACCTATATTAAAGTAAGACCGCACGTCAAATTCAACCCAATCCGAGAAAGTTTTATACACACATTTAAAACAGGGTTTAGTCGATGCCGCGGGCGCGTGCGTGTGTGTTCGGGCTCAGAACGAACAACAACGAGAACCGACAACTAACAACAGATGCAAGTTTTGAAAACTGGCGACAACGGGATGCTGATGCAATGCTGATGATGCGCATGATGCAATGATGATGCGCATGACAAATAAAATAAGTCACACGACGAAAATGTAATAAAGGGGGAGTCTTCTGGAAAGTCGGTCTCGGGTTGTCACAGGGCGTGACACCCCTCCCGATGGTCCTCGACACCCCTCCCAGCACTCCCGGTACACTACATGAGCCCGAAACTTTTCCAGTGACCAAATCAGGACTTCCTATATATACATGAGCTCGAAACTTTTTCGGTCACCAACACCTATAACTCAACTATACCGAAACGTCATCGAACCTTAAGTGTGCAGACCCTGCAGATTCGAGAACTATGCAGACATGACATGAGACATTCTCCGGTCAATAACCAATAGCGGGACCTGGATGTCCATATTGGCTCCCACATATTCCATGAAGATCTCTGTCGGTTGAACCTCTATGTCAAGGATTCAGTTAATCCCGTATGCTGTCCCCTTTGTTCTTCGATATGTTACTTGCCTGAGGTTCGATCGTCGGTATCTCCATACCTAGTTCAATCTCGTTACCAGCAAGTCTCTTTACTCGTTCTGTAATAAAAGATCTCATAACTAACTCCTTAGTCACATTGCTTGCAAGGCTTGTTGTGATGTTGTATTACCAAGTGGGCCCCGAGATACCTCTCCGTCACACGGAGTGACAAATCACAGTCTTGATCCATGGCAACCCAACACATACCTTTGGAGATACCTGTAGAGCACCTTTATAGTCACCCAATTACGTTGCGACATTTTATAACCCACAAGGTATTCCTCCGGTGTCCGGGAGTTGCATGATCTAATGGTCATAGGAACAGATACATTGACATGCATGAAACAATAACAATAAACTGACACGATCATATGCTACGTTCATAGTTTTGGGTCGTGTCCGTCACATCATTCTCCCAATGATGTGATCCCGTTATCAAGTGAAAACACTTGTCTATGGTCAGGAAACCTTAACCATCTTTGATCAACGAGCTAGTCAACTAGAGGCTCACTAGGGACAATGTGTTGTCTATGTATCCACACATGTATTTGAGTTTCCAATCAATACAATTACAGCATGGATAATAAATGATTGTCATGAATAAATAAATATAATAATAACCAATTTATTATTGCCTCTAGGGCATAGTTCCAACAGAATGAAGCTATGCATACTCTCTCATCGCCCCAATCCATCACACTTCTTGTCCTGAATTTCTATGGTTCGATGTGTTGATGACACCATTTTGATAATTCCAAATATTGGCACTATTGCTACCTTATGCAACTTACACTCGAATCAAACTCAACTATGCTAAATCCACTATGATATCAATCGATACCCTTGATCAGAAGATGTTGAACCTCTTAGCTCGTATAGGTTGTCAAGTGGGTTAGCTCCCTCTCATATACCTTGGACTTCCCTTAAGTCTCCATAAATCAAGAATTTAAGACTTTGTACCCATGCTCAAAAGGATCAAGAATAGATTAAGTGGATGTGCCACCTTGTTGTCCTATAGAGACAAACTAACTTTAATAAAAGCAGTCTTCTCCAGTATACCAATTTTCTTCATGTGCTCTCTGTCCATCCCAATGAGCATGATTGATCAACAAATATTTGAAAATTGCTTTCGGAGAAAATATGGCAATGAGGAGAAAGGGCTAGCTAAGATCTCTTGGGATAAAGCATGTCCGCCTAAATCCCATGGGGGACTTATTTTAGATTTCATCACTCACAATCAAGCTGTACCGATGAAATACTTGCCCATGTTTTTCAACAAAGTAGATTCCCCGTGGGTCAACATTGAAAACTTACTACCCAAGTGCATCCCTAGTAACAATGTCGTGGGTTCTTTTTGGTGGAAAGTTGTTCCCAAATTGTTGCCTATCTACAAAGAGCATGCTACTCGAGTTATTCCCAATGGGCCAACATTACCTTGGAAACTTACTAGGCCAAGCCATGACTGTAGGGACTCATGGGGCTATGAGGAATCCCTAGGAAGGTTAAATAGGTGCCCAAGAACCATTGGATCAAGGGTCTTTAAGTTGCTACCTATCTACATGGTTCTAGCAATTCCACTCTTTTTTGGACTGATAAATGGCTTGATCAAAGCCTAGAGATGGTATGTCTTACAACTGAGAATGTGTAGGATCGAATGTATGTCTAGAGGGGAAGGGGGGGTGATTAAACGACTTGAGCAAATTAAAACTTAGCCTTTTCCCAATTTTATTAGTTGGCAAGTTTTAGCAAATTTACCAAGTCTAGCACTTTCACATCCCAGTTTTGGGTTTTCCTGACTAACTAACTTATTTCAAAATTTAGGACCAATTAAAATTTTTGTGAATGCTTGTGATGCTTGGAGTGACTATTGTGTGTCTGTTTGTTTTGCCTCTGATTGATCTCCATTAATTCTTTCCATTCTCTTAATCATCTCCTTATCCCATGATCTCCTCCCTAATGATCATACCATGTGTTTAGGACAAATATCTATTTTTACCAAATATTATTTCCACCAAAAGGCTTTTCTTTGAATTAAACTTTCAAACCCCTAAGATGAGGTTTGTACTACTAGTCCTCATATTAGGGAATTTGTTTTGCACCAATATTTATATTTAAAACCTATTATCCAAATGTCTTCCAAAAACCATCATATTATTATTTTAAAAATTATTTTATTATTTTATTTAAAAGCCCTTCTGTGAGGCCAGAAATGGTCTCTTATGAAGGAAAGTTATTTTTATTACCTGCAAAATATTTAAGAAAATTTAGGGAAACTCAGTGGATATATTTATTCCATATTTATGAGTTTCAACACATGGTCATGTTCAAAATATTGGGCAAACCCCTCCAAAACCATTCCTGCCTATTTCAAGCTTTTGGAATATTTCTATAAGAAATATTCTCAATAAATTCCAGTAAAATTCTAGCATGTCATCTATGATATTCTTGATGATCTTGCCAAGTTTCATTCCAATGCAAGTTGATTTGACTCCCCTAATCACTCTAAAACCCTATCTGTCCAGAATCAAATTTGAGCAACTCTACATTGTGAAGTGTCTCCAATTGTGCTCAAATTTGGTGGACATGTTCCAGTACTCCAATGAGGCATCCACACCAAGTGGTACACCAAGGAGAATAGAGGAACTTGTCCTAAAACCCTCAAAACCCTCTCTGTTGATTTCTGACTTTGACAAACTTTACATTATAAAGTTTGTCCAATTGACCTCAAACTTTTTGTGCATACCTTAATGCTCAAATAATGCACCTACACCAAATATTGGATTTGTGGGAATTTATTTGAATAGGGTTCTAAGCAGAAACCCATTTCTGCCCCTTTCTAGGGTTTTTCAAGTCTACATTGGAAAACTTCTCCAACAAACCCCAAATTTGGTGTGCAAGCCTATTTTCATCTATTATTTGATCCTGTTAAGTTTCACAGCCATTGGAATCCATCTGATAGCCTAACCACAGATCAAACACCTTGTGTGCACTCACTAATTTGGCTTCTATTGCCCCTTCTACTTTATTCCTTGAGCTCAACTTTCTACCACAGCCTCACATAGTTACATTTCACCTCCAGTAACATTCCCATGGCCACTGGTCAATTATTGGAAAAGGTCCCTTTGTAACTTTCTCTCATTTTTACCCTTGGCAGCACTGTTTTACCCTTCTTTCCATTATTCTGCTCAAGCTATCACCCCCAACTCTTTCCAGAGCATCTAATATATGCCAAGGCTTCATTTAGAACCAAGATATGGCATGCTCATGTGGAGAATATGAGCATCACTTCTACAAATGGATTTCTGGCTCAATCATGACTTTGTACAACAAGTACTAGCTAAACTTGCTTTCATGAGCTGAAACTTTGCAGTCTGGTAGTCCTTCCATGCCTAACACTGCCAGACATAATTTTTCCCCAAGGCTTCCCTCCTAAGACCCACTTTTATCAGCTATAAGTTTGCTGTTAGAAACTTAACAGCTGTCAAAGCAAGTTCAAACCAGCCCGAGATGCTTCCAAACTCCTCCAGTGCATCATGGCAAGCATGCCTTGCACGGTTGACACCTTGGCCTGGCCAAGGGGTGCCCCAGGACACCAGGTGGGGTGGTGACCACCACCCTGGCATGCTGAAACGCTGCTCTGCACCATTGGACTCTAGCTGCAGCTTGGGTCCAGCGAGGGGAGCGTGTCCCAGAGCGCCGCAAAGCATCCTCGACTCCCTCCACGACGCCAGCAATGCTCCAAGAAGGCTCAGGGACGCGTGGCCGCCGTGCCCTGGGTGCACCAGAGAGCTCTGAGGTCCTTCTCGGTTCCTCCTTCCCCACTTAGGGCCTCCCCGTGCACCAGAGCCTCAGATCCTCTCCCCCGAGTCCCTCCTCCCTCCTAGCCACCCTCGAGCCTCCCCTTTGAGCTCCCTAGTTTGCCTCCTCCTCCCATGGCCGCGAGGCCACTGATTCGGCTCGCCCGAATCCGAGCTCCCCCGAGCTCCTCCTCTCCCTCTGGTGTAGCGACCCGACTCAAGACGAGTCAAGCCTCTGTGTTTCTGTGCCACCCCTGGATCAGTATGCTGGCACACACAGTACATCAATGTATATATCAAAGTGCAATCACTTGTAAATAACGTAAAACTGATATATACCTTAAATATTTCAGCGGAAGCAGTCAAGGGAGTGGAGTCCCAATAAACACCAACGGCAAGTTGAGTGTAGACCGTAACCCTGAATCGTACTCTTACTCGTCGAAGAAAAATATCTGCAACATAAGACGTTGCAGCCGTGTAGGTCAGCATATTGAATATGCCGGCAAGTCACATAAGAGAGGGGTGAAAAGTAATCATCTATACTATATGCATATATGGCGGGTGGGGCTATAAGTTTTTAGCGAAAAGCAAGTTTTCTCCTACATAAAGAGAGGGCTAAAAGCAAAATATTACTACAAAGGTTTGTTGTTAACGAGATGGTTCCGCCAACCAGTTCTCATACCCGAGTTGTCAATAATTACCCTCATCAAATATATATAATGGTGTTGAGAAATCCAGATAACTTCAGTTCCTTTGGCTCAAGTTGTCCATGACCGTGGACACGGCTAATCGATTAGGTTTGAGTACTCTGCAGAGTTTTGCACACGTTCCCCACAAGATTTGATCGCCTCCGAGTATGTCCTCGCACTTCAGGGTGTTTGAAGACCGGATGATCAAAACATGGTCTTTCAACGGGTCCCTCTGAATCCCTGTCGGTGCCCATCCATTCCTACCGTTCTTCTACATCTGCTAGCACCGCCTGTCCAGAGTCATCGCGTTGTCCAACCAAGCCAGAGCCCATAATGACTTGTGGCTGTGCAAGTAAGCCTTGGGTCTTGAAAATATCTGTCCGTCTCTTTGAGCCTAGGTGAAGCTTTCCGCAGGATGTCATGGCCGTCCCCAGCATCCCGGGTCATCCACTGGGTTCTCCAGGGAGCCGATCAACCGTCCTTCACCCAGAGTTGCATTGCGTCCGAGGTCTTGAAAATCTTGTCTTAACCGGTCTTGATTATTTAATCAACCTCGCATCACTCGTGTTATGCACTCAACCGAAATCCCGTCTACTCAAGCATAGCAATATGAAATTTGTCGTCCCGGGGCCAAGTATCGGGGTTGTTGTGTGCCTACCACATGATACTACAATCTATACTAAAATTTCCAAGTACCTACTCAGCATGCAATTGGGCATAGGATGGTAGAACTACGATGCATAAAACATAGGTGATAGTATGATCAAAGTGACTTGCCTGTTATTACTTGATGAAGATAGTCGCTCTCAAATTCCTGATAATTCTACTCGCCACACTCCGAGCAATCTACCGTAAATGAATAGCATTCAATAAACATTCATGCCAAAAAGGAAGAACCAAGAGAACATAAGAACAAAGCATGTCTTGGTGCAAAATAACAACGTACTAAGGTTAATTGAAAAGGTCCTAAGTGTGTTGTAAAGTGAAGGTGCATGAATGAGATCAAAAGAGTTAATGGACGAGGAACCATTGCTATATAAGCTCGACTTGCATACACTATGGGAGATGATAAAAAATATTGGGAGAACAACATGAATGTTGTTTGACAAATAGTATAAGACATAAGAATTTATTTGTAGAAAGAATTTCTTGAAATGGAGCACTACAACGCAAGTTATAGCGAATTGAAGTATGAATTGAATTTGCATTCAAAAGGTCAAGAGAAGTTGAACTGAAGTACGATGGTTATGTACAAAAATATATGACATGAGTGTTTAGGGGTAAAAGGAATCAATTGAAAAGGTGGTACGATTTGCAAGATAAGATCAAATGAATGTTCGAATACAAATTTGAATCGCTCAAATTTGTACGGTTCAAAGGTCGAAACTAATGATGCTACTGGATATAGGAGATCAATATGAGCGTGTAGAAAAAAGAATTACTAGATTTGAAATAGCGGATCAAAAGATACAAATACTTCAATATAACATTGAATCGGCTTAGAACGATGTGAACACTTTTGGGTACTAATAGATAAATCTGATTTGATCAAAATTATAAGTTGAAAAGTTAAAACTAATGATACAAACAGGAAGATTACTTTGATACGAATCCGACGCAATTGGATTCATCCAAAACGTAGCTACGGATAAAAAGATATGATCAAAAGAAGTTTGAATATGAATATGAACAAATTTCGAAATATGAAAATTTTAAAAAATTTGATATGATAGGTTCATCGGATAGGTGGGATCAAGATGAAACTCTAGGCATTTGTTTCATCTAATTCGGATAAACGAGTAAAAATTTATGACTATTTGAAAAATCAGGGCCAAGCTGTTTTACGGAAGAAAAGTGCTATGTCTAAAAGAATTCTAATACTAATGTGTAAATACAAAGACTAAATAATATATCTAATTACTCTACCGTATACTAGTGTAGGAATACTAGTCTAGAAATAATAAACTACGTGAGTATAAAAAAAATACGAAGAGAAATACCTTTAGAATGGAGAGTAAGAATTAATTCCAATGAGGAGACGACTTCGAGAAATCCCGCCGAAGAGAAGAAAACATATTTTTATTTAATAAATCTAGTTAAACCAAAAGATTGATTTAACCCGAAATAGATGATTTTTTTGGATGCTCCTATGGGTCTATATTTATAGGTGGAAGGCAGGTCTAATGGTCCATAGGTAGGCGATGTGGGACTAAATATATACGTAGTGTAGGGAAACTAGAAAGAAAAGAAAGGAGTGTTGCATGGGCCAGGATTTGGCCAACCGTGGTGACAAGTACCGGCCAGCCGCGGCCCTTTGCTTTTTTTGTTTTTTTTTCGAACGAACAAATTTTTTTTAAAACAAAGAAGAAAAAACGTATAAATGAAAAAGAGAGAACATTTTATATAGACATATTATATATCAAAATTTTCAGAATAAAATTTTCTAAAACATGAACATATTTTCAAAACCAAAAAATACTTTAAAAAAATATTTTTTTGCAATAACTTCAAAATGAAAAGGAATTTGAATTTCAAATAAATTACAAATACTTAAAATTTGAATCAAACATTGTCTCTGATTTTGGAGGGTCATTTTCCTCCTCACTTTTGATTTTTTTTAATTAAAGGGTTTTGAAAATATTCAAACTCAAAATTGAAAAGGGATTCAAAATAGAAAATTTTGGGAAAGTCATTTTATTCCCTCTCATGTTTTGAGAAGTTTCAAATTCCACTCAAGTTTCAATCACTCAAACAAACAAACAATCAATCTAATAATTATATTAACATTCCAAAATTTATAATTTTGGGATGTTACATCTGGTTGGCGTGAAGCACCCCCCCTTCCTATTTCATGCCCTTCCGACACTGTTTTCCCTCTAGGACACCGTGTGCACCGAGCCACAGCGGCCGACGGCTCTCCCTACGGCCAGCCCTAGCCGATGCCGCTATAGCCCCTCCCCGCCGGCGCTTAGGGCACAGTTGGATGCGGCACGGTCGCCCGAGCTCGTCGGTGTGCGTGTCCTCACCGGAGATGGCCAGTGTCGCCGGAGCTGGTTCCGGGAGTGCTCGGCCATGGCTCCCCTTCCCTGCCCCGTGCGCGCCTCAGATCGGGTGAAGGAGGAAGAAGACCCGACAGGTGGGGCCCCGCGTCAGCCAGCCACCGGCCGGGCCCTCTCCTGTTAAGTGGAGGCGCCCTGGCGTGTTTATGTCTCCCTCGCGCGGTGGTGCATTCCCAGGAGTGCGCGTCCCGCGTGGCCGGTTGCTCGCGGCTGGAGCCACTGGGCCGTCCCGAAGGCCTATCTGGCGCCAGTGGCGCAAGATAACCCCCCCTAGAGGCTGAGCCCTTCCCTTTTTCATTTTCTCCTTGACTTATAAATTCCATATTAAACCCATTCTAACGACAAATCACTTGGTTCAAATTTCTGCAGGTTCCTAAATTCAAACTCTATCCACCCATGTGCTTTGCACATTTTTCCAAGGCATGTTTCTGTGGTGTGTTAATTAAAATCCAAATCTGGATATCATTAACACCACCTTTCAAAAATCCCATAGGCTTCATTTCAACTCCAAATGGAGTGATTCAAACTCCCAGAGCCTTCTAAAATCATTCTCTATTTTTAGAACCCTGGTCAACATTTTTGTGGGACTTACTTCTGTTGCAATAAATAAATAGCTCCTATTGCTATTTATTCCACCTTGTAAAATCTCTAGAATATTCATACCATCTCCAAATCCAGCGAAACAACTTCCTAAATATTTCTAAAATCCTTCTCTGTTAAATGGGTGCCTCCACTCATTTTTAACAGAAAGATTTCTGTTGGCTTACTCAATGGCCACCTATTGCTCCTTTCACCTATTCAAAAATCCTTGATGATTCAAATCTCCTGTGAGAAGCTTCACATATATTTCTTATGACCAGAGAGGTCCAAGAAAAATAAAACTCCTATTTATAGAACACTTTTATTCTGCTAGATATATGGCTTACTATGGTTATTTCCGACGTAGTTGACGGTAGACGGAGTATTCGGGGATGGAGCGGAAGACCTCGAAGACCCCGAGGACTTACATGAGCAAGGCAAGCAGCCCTTTGACCATGACTTAAGCATATGAAATGTTGCATGCTAGAATAGCAAGTACTTTACGTTGCGTGAGATCACAGTGCCGGTTCATCATTGTGGTGATGGTACCGAAGGCTTCTTCAAAGCCCTTGCATGGTGATGATGTTAATCACATGGCTCCTCGGAGCACAAACATGATGAGATGACCCTACTATCTATGAGGATCATTCTACTATCATGTTGATTAGTAAAGTTATAAGATCATTGCACTGAGCTTGACCCTACCCCGTGAGGGTCATGTTATTACCATGTTGACAAGTAAAGATAGAGGATATTATCACAAGCATGATGATGAGTTAAATAAATAGTTTATGAAAACCCTGTCGGGTGCCACTAATGCCCGAGGGTGATGATGAGTTGGTGATCACTTTTGGTGAAGTGATGCACCGGTGTTTTGGTGTGAGTATGGTTTCGGAAATGGGATTAGATTTATGATGTGTTGACCGTCCCAACCTTACCAGTATGACCATGATACCCCTTTATGGGACGGGGCTTTGTTGATTACTCTGGTCGGTACTAGCAAAGAGCCACATTACTAGTGGCGGGAGTGATCGGTGTCACTCTCGTGATGGGGTCGTGCCAGGTAGGACGACTATGCCATTATTATGAGTTCCAGGCACACCGTTGGTCCCTGCATGGTTGATACGGTCCAGAGTCGGTGCTCGTAAGACGTACAACATGTGGGCTGGGTACCAATCGAGTGGACCTCTTTGTCTAGTATCGTCAGGGGAAAGATGATGATCGGGTACTTACCTTGGGTATATGTGATATACCGCGAGTCGTGGATGACACGGAAGTTTCCCGTTTCTCGTGGGTCCAGCGTACTACCTCTGCAGAGTGTAAACTATTCGAATAGTCGTGTCCATGGTCAAGGACAGTTGGGTGGTGCTGCTTAAACTACGTCAAACTTTTCCGCATAAACCAAAAGTGTGTGTGTGTGGTGTTAAAAAGGTGTTGTTATAATCATGATAAAATATGACCAAGTTCGGTGACTTGGCATATAGGGTAAACCCGGATGGTTTAACCCTCAGTTGATACATTGAGGTTATGACAAGTCCGATGACTTGGCATATAGGGCGAACTCGGATGGTTCAGCCCTTAGCGGATATGTTTATATTTGTAACCTGTTCATCAAAAGTAATTCTTTAAAGTTGATGCATAATCATGATCATTCCACCCTGATGTGTTACACTAAAGATGCATGATATTGTTATCCTTCACTTTCATTGTTCGTATCATGGGCTGTTTGCGAGTACATTCAAAGTACTCATTGGCTTGCCACTGGTTATTTCATTGACTAGGTGTGAAAGGCAGGATATGGTGAAAATTAACTGAGTGACGTTCTTGCGAGCTAGGACGCTTCCCAGTCAGAATGCCTGTAGGTTAAGGCTGATGGCATGGGTTCACGCTTTCAACCAATAATTCCGCTATTGGTCTAGTTTGGTGCTTTGGCCTTTAAGGCCCTATGTATGTAAGACTCGACCGAAGTGGTCATTTATTGTATCAAACGGTATGTATTGATGTAAGACTCTATTATTCAGTATCTGTGTTCAGTGAGCATTGATCCTTGGGATCACTTGGCACGGCAATCTCGACTTACCAGTCGGGGTCCCCACAAGCACACCCTATACATGAAAGTCTACAAGTTGTGCAGCGGAAAGTAAAGACATTGCAGGTCAATGTAAACAGAGGGATATGAAGATCAAACGCAATGAAGACATGTTGATTTTGTGCGTGGTTTTGATATGTGGTGATATCGTACGTCCACATTTATGGAGGCTTCAATCCACGGAGGGTAACAACTGCACGGGTCCATGAAGGGCTCCACTCACAAAGGGTCCACAAAGAAACAACCTTGTCTATTCCACCATGGCTTACGTCCATGAAGGATTATGTTCAATCGGGGTAGATTTTAATGAAGTAGGCAATCTCCTTGCCCTTACAAACTTCTTAGTTCAACTCCACATGATTTGGAGGCTCCCAATCAACACCTAACCAATGTAGGAGACACCACTCTCCATGAGCTACTAAATTTTGTGTTGATGATGAACTCCTTGCTCTTTTGCTTCAAAAGATGGTATCCTCAACACTCAATCACTCTCTCACAGTATTTTGCTTGGTAGAAGAGGATGATTGGGTAGAAAGCAACTTGGGGAGGCTAGAAATCAAGGATCTATTGGTTGGAGTGGAATCAAGGATCCATACTCGTTATGGGTACAAGTTTTCCCTATACCTATATGGTTACCCACGGGTAAAAATACCCACATTTACAACACATCAAATTGAGCATAAAATAGTTGTAAAAAGCAACATATAATCATAAATTATTAATAGTAACATATTTTAAACAATAATGTACTAACATATTTCAATAACAACACATTCTCATAAACAAAAAAACTTTCCTATAAAGCAACACATAAACATTGTAAACAACAACTCATAATCATAAATAACAACACACACTCATACACTTCACAAAATCATGATAAGATATAATTTGACCACACATTAGAGTTTTTACCTAGCGCAGTTACAGGGGAGTTAATATGTTACAATATGAAAGCAAACCTAATTGTTAACATTTAGATGGGTACATGAGTTCGTGGGTATGGGTTATACGACCCCATACACGTACTGTCTCTACTAATGGGTATGGTATTTTTCCATTTATGTACCCATGAGTAAAGTTTTCTCCCATACCCTTAGCCTAATAGGGTTTTCACCCACACGATACATGGGTAATGGGTACCCATTGCCATCTTTACTTAAGCAACCAGATCATCATCAGTACATCATCCCCTCTTAACAAAATTGACTTTCCTATAGAATCAATGTGATCAAATCACTTAAAGGAAAATGTAGAGTCTTGAATCTTTTAGCAATACGATTCCTTTGCATCCAAGGGGTTCCTCATCACAAATCCAAGCCAATCCGTTCACTGACCGTTTCCTGAAATATACTTGATAAGCCTATTAGTTCAATGAGATATATGTTGTAATTAATTACCAAAACCACCTAGGGAGAAGTCATGCTTTCAATCTTCCCTTTTTGGTAAATGATGATAACATATAGATCAAAGCTTACACAATGGATATAATCAATGCATAATATCATCACTTTGAGAAGTATGTGATAAGCAAGAGCTCCCCCTAAATTTGTGCATTCTTTTGAATTTGTGTTTGAATGCGAATGTACGATTGATTAGGAGTATTGGTCGCTCTTTCGTGACACATACATCTTGGTGGAGCGCAAAAAATGATATGAATGAATTGCAATGCACACATCACCAATTATACAAGTGAATGATCATAATATATACCACAAAGATAGGCAATGGAGCATCAACTATAAAGTGTATGATCAAACATGACATAGTTCAAATCACGGGATGAGCAAAAGTAAACTAAATGTATCAAGAAAGACCAAGAGAAGCAAAGAAAAAAGGCAACAAACACTCTCTCAAGCCCTATGATCTATACAAATTTTCCCCTTTGGCAACAAGTTAACAAAATTCCGAAGCATGTAGAGCTAAACATTGCTCTAGCTGGCTCTCCTCCACGTGGTGATGAAGTCTGCTGAGTTGCCACTCCGGTGTTCGTCGAAGGAGTCAAGAGTAGTGCTTCAACAAATGCTTCTGTCGAGGTATGCTGGGATGGTGGAGTGGAAACTGGAAGCACTAATAGTGTAGCAGCAGTAGTAGCAACAGGGGTAGCGACATGAGCAGATACTGTGGCTCTGGACTATGGCAGTGGCACGCTGGAGATCTAGGCATAGTAGTGAACTTCCTAGTAGTGGGAAGAGTCTCATCATCATTGACTCCATACACATCCCTCTAAAGCCGCCCTACGGAGTTTGAATCTCCGTCACTTTAATATTAAGATCATGGATCTTTGACTCAACCACCCTCTCCAGGCTAGCTTGGTTCTTGATGTTGTCAGCTAGGCTCTGATCTATCCTTTGTGTGGCACTAATAAGATAGGCCATCTAGTCAGACTTAGGCTTGATCACGGAGCACTAGCGACTCTATCTACCTCTACCTCGTCCTCAGCCTCTATCTTTGCGTGAGCTGCAGATGAAGTGGGATGGGAAGGGTCCATCATCACGATATTATCTATGAACTCCGACTGAAGTAGTATGGGTGTGCGATCTAGCAGATATACCTTGCTACCAACTTTGGAGTTGATGAGCATCCGAATGAAGGGTGCATAGCCACATGATCTCTTCTAGTTAGTTGCAGTCCTCTTGATGGTCTCAACAATAAGATCCATCACTCTGAATCTGGTGTTTTGATCGACAAGGTCCATCATGTTGATAGAATATCCTCTGATCATCTTCTCATCTCCTCACTTATGCATCAAAGTATACCTCATGATGGTGTTGGAGGTGGGAAGTGATACGTCTCAAACGTATCTATAATTTTTAATGGTTTCATGCTGTTATCTTGTCAACTTTGTATGTTTTATATACCTTTTATATCTTTTTTGGGACTAACTTAATAATTCAGTACCAAGTCCCAGTTCCTGTTTTTTCTATGTTTTTGACTCTTTTCAGATCTGATTTTGGAACGGAGTCCAAACGGAATAAAATCCCCGAAATGAATTTTTCCAGAACAGAAGAGGATCGGGGGACTTGAGGGCCAAGGCAGGAGGCCCACAGGGAGCCCACAAGCCCTGTCGCCACGGCCAGGGGGGCCACGGCCACCAGGCTTGTGGCTTCCCTGGAGCTCCCCTACCCTAGCTCTTTGGCCTATATATTCCCTAAAATCCTAGAAAAAATCAGGGCGTCCATGAAACCACTTTTCTGCCGCCGCAAGCTTTCGTTTCCGCAAGATCTCATCTGGAGACCCTTCCCGGTGCCCTGCTGGAGGGGACTTTGGAGCTGGAGGGCTTCTACATCAACATCATTGCCTCTCCAATGACTCGTGAGTAGTTTACTTCAGACCTACGGGTCCGTAGTTAGTAGCTAGATGGCCTCTTCTCTCTCTTGGATCTTCAATACAAAGTTCTCCATGATCTTCATGGAGATCTATCCGATGTAATCCACTTGGCGGTGTGTTTGTCGAGATCCAATGAATTGTGGATTTGTGATCAGATTATCTATGAATTATATTTGAGTCTTTGCTGATTTCTTATATGCATGATTTGATATCCTTGTAAGTCTCTCTGAGTCTTGGGTTTTGTTTGGCCAACTA
Source organism: Hordeum vulgare subsp. vulgare (assembly GCF_904849725.1). Lineage (NCBI taxonomy): Eukaryota > Viridiplantae > Streptophyta > Magnoliopsida > Poales > Poaceae > Hordeum > Hordeum vulgare. The sequence goes on from NC_058524.1 coordinate 449,860,131, forward strand.
GATCTGTGATTCTTGCACTGAGAGAAGTGCTTGGTTTTGGGTTCATACCGTGCGGTGACCTTTCCCAGTGACAGAAGGGGCAGCAAGGCACACATCATGTTATTGCCATCAAGGGTAACAAGATGGGCTTTCATCATAGATTTGAGATTGTCCATCTACATCATGTCATCTTGCTTAAGGCGTTACTCTGTTCTTATGAACTCAATACACTAGATGCATGCTGGATAGAAGTCGACATGTGGAATAATAGTAGTAGATGCAGAAAGTATCGGTCTACTTGTTTTGGACGTGATGCCTATATGTATGATCATTGCCATAGATAACGTCATGACTTTGCGCGGTTCTATCAATTGCTCGACAGTAATTCGTTCACCCTCCGTCTACTTGCTTTCATGAGAGAAGCCACTAGTGAACACTAGGGCCCCCGGGTCTATTCACAACTATCGTCTCAGCTTTTACTTTTACTTTGCTTTGTTTACCTTTTGTTTTCAGTTCTCACTTTGCAAACAATCTATAAGGGATTGACAACCCCTTCATAGAGTTGGGTGCAAGCTCTTTGTGTTTGTGTAGGTACTTGTGACTTGACGCAATCCTCCTACTAGATTGATACCTTGGTTCTCAAACTGAGGGAAATACTTACTGCTTCTGTGCTGCATGACCCTTTCCTCTTCAAGGGAACACCAACGCAAGGCTCCAATACCGCGGGGGAATCCTTTGCATATTTGCCAAGGAAATCCCTATAGGCGTAGCCAGCAGCAGAAGGACTTCTGGCGCCGTTGCCGGGGAAGGTCTTTTGTTGCCGTAGCAGAAGGATTTCTGGCGCCGTTGCCAGGGAGAGATCAAGTCAATATCTATCCAAGTAAGTGTCACAAACTCATCTCTTGCATTTACCTTTTTTGCCAGTTGTCTCTCGTTTTCCTCTCCCCCACTTCACATTTGCCGTTTTCATTTGCCTTTCTCCTTTGCCATTTTCATTTGCCTTTTGCCGTTTTCCTTTGCCAGTTTTCTTGCTTGCTTGTGTTCTTGTTTGTTTGTTGGAGTCATCATGGCTGAAAACACCAAACTTTGCGACTTGTCGAATACTAATAATAATGATTTTATTAGTACTCCGATTGCTCCCGCCACTAGTGCGGAATCATATGAAATCAACGCTGCCTTGCTGAATCTTGTTATGAAAGAGCAATTTTCTGGCCTTCCTAGTGAAGATGCCGCATCCCATCTCAATACTTTCATTGAACTTTGCGATATGCAAAAGAAGAAAGATGTGGATAATGATGTTGTTAAATTGAAGCTTTTTCCGTTCTCTTTGCGAGATCGTGCGAAAACTTGGTTTTCTTCTTTGCCTAAAAATAGTATCGATTCTTGGAATAAGTGCAAAGATGCTTACATATCCAAGTATTTTCCGCCAGCTAAGATTATCTCTCTCCGTAAAGATATCATGAATTTCAAGCAACTTGATCATGAACACGTTGCACAATCTTGGGAGAGGATGAAGTTAATGATTAGAAATTGTCCCGCTCATGGCTTGAGTTTGTGGATGATTATACAAATCTTTTACGCTGGTTTGAATTTTGCTTCTCAAAATATCTTGCACTCCACCTCAGGTGGAACGTTCATGGAAATCATGTTAGGAGAAGTTACAAAACTCCTAGACAATATCATGACCAACTACTCTCAGTGGCACACTGAAAGGTCACTTGCTAGCAAAAAGGTACATGCTATAGAAGAAATTAACTCGCTTAGTGCTAAGATGGACGAGTTGATGAATTTGGTTGCTAGTAGAAATGCTCCTTTAGATCCTAATGACATGCCACTATCTTCCTTGATTGAGAGTAGCAACGCTAGTTTGGACGTTAATTTTGTTGCTAGGAACAATTTTGGCAACAACAATGCTTTTAGAGGAAACTATGTTCCTAGTCCTTTTCCTAGTAACTCCTCTAACAATTATGGCAATTCCTACAACAACACTTATGGAAATCATAACAAATTACCCTCTAATTTAGAGAGTAATATCAAAGAGTTCATCAACTCTCAAAATATTTTCAATGCGTCCATAGAGGAAAAACTACTAAAAATAGACGATTTGGCTAAGAGCGTTGATAGGATGTCTTGTGATATTGATGCTTTGAAAGTTAGATGTGCTCCTCCCAAGGTTAACTTGGATGAAACTCTAAAAGCTATGCGTGTCTCCATGAATGAGAGCAAAGAAAGAACCGACCAAATTCGCGCTAAGCATGAATGGTTTAAAAGGGTGTGTTCTAGTGATGCAAATCACGAAGATCTTAAAGTGCTTGGTGTGAATCCTCTTGAATCTTTGTTTTCGCATGTCAAACCTATTGATGAAGGGGCTGGATATGAATCCACTTTGGTTGAGAAACGCCCCAATGATTCGGAGTCCACCTATCTTGATGATAAATGTGTGGAGAGTGGAGTAGAAGAAATCAAAATATTGGGCAGTAATGAAACTCCCACTTTGGATTTCAAGGAATTCAATTATGATAGTTGCTCCTTGTTTGAATGCATTTCCTTGATGCAATCCATTGCAAACTCTCCACGTGCTTATAGACAAAGCAAAGCCTTTACCGCACATATCGTAGATGCTATGAAACTCGAATTAGAAGTCTCTATACCTATAAAGCTTCATGATGAGTGGGAACCTACTATCAAAATCAAAATCAAAAACTATGAATGCAATGCTTTGTGTGATTTGGGTGCTAGTGTTTCCGCGATTCCAAAGTCTTTATGTGATATTCTTGGTTTTCATGAGATTGAAGAGTGTTCTCTTAATTTGCATCTTGCGGATTCTACTGTCAAGAAACCCATGGGAAGGATCAATGATGTTCTTATCGTTGCAAATACGAACTATGTACCCGTGGATTTCATTGTACTTGACATAGATTGCAATCCTTCATGTCCCATTATTCTTGGTAGACCTTTCCTAAGGACTATTGGTGCTATCATCGATATGAAGGAAGGGAATATTATATTTCAATTTCCTCTAATGAAGGGCATGGAGCATTTTCCTAGAAAGAAAATAAGATTGCCTTATGAATCTATGATGAGGGCTACTTATGGTTTGAGCACCAAAGATGACTATACGTGATTCCATCACCTTATGACTAACTAAGGGCGTTAAACAGAAGCGCTTGTTGGGAGGCAACCCAACGAATCTATCCTTTTTATTTCTGTTTTGTGTTTTCCACACTTTCATAATTCTGTTATGATTGTGTTTTTTGTGTTTCTTTTGCGTTTGTGCCAAGTGAAACCATTATGATTAGTCTTGGGGATGATCGTTTGATCGTGCTAGAAAAGACATAAACTTTCTGCTCACGAAAAGAATTTTCATTTGTTTTCTGTGAGAGATTTTGAGTTGATTCTTTTTGCTGCTGATTGCTATGCAAATTATTCAGACTATCGTAATTTTTCAGAATTGTTGAAGTACCAGAAGTATACGAAGTATACAGATTGCTACAGACTGGTCTGCTGTTAACAGATTCTGTTTTTGTTGAGTTGGTTGCTTATTTTGATGAAACTATGGATAGTATCGGGGGGGGGGGGTATTAGCCATGGAATATTGAAAATACAGTAACCCAACATCAACATAAGTATAATTTAAATTTGCTACAGTACCTAAGGAAGTGGTGATTTGCTTTATTATACTAATGATATCACGAGTTTTTGTCTAAGTTTCGTATTGTGAAGTTTTCAAGTTTTGGGTGAAGTTCTTATGGACAAAGAGATAAAGTGTGGCAAGAGCTCAAGCTTGGGGATGCCCAAGGCACCCCAAGTTGATTCAAGATTGCCGAAAAAGCCTAATCTTGGGGATGCCCCGGGAAGGCATCCCCTCTTTCGTCTTCAATCCCTCGGTAACATTACTTGGGGCTATATTTTTATTCACCACATGTTATGTGTTTTGCTTGGAGCGTCTTGTATCGTAGGAGTCTTTTATTTTTGTTGTGTCACAATCTTCCTTGCTGCACACCTAGAGAGAGAGACATGCACTCACCGTGATTTTGTTGAGCTTCACTTATATCCTTTGGTTAGACAATTCAGCTCACATGTGTTTCACTTATATCTTTTGAGCTAGTTGATTTTTCTCTATGTGTTTCACTTCTATCTTTTAGAGCACGGAAGCGCATGGCGTGGTAGTTGATCTATGCTATGAAAGTAGTCTCAAAAGGGGTAGTTATCCAAAGGGATATGAAAACTTCCACCTTCATGTGCATTGAGTAGTTAGAGAAGTTTGATTCATATCAATTAGTTTTGAGTTGTGGTTGTTGTAATATTGAAGTTATACTAGTAAGGTGTTGTGGATCTAGAAATGCTTGTGTTGAAGTTAGTGATTCCCGTAGCATGCACGTATGGTGAACCGCTATGTGATGAAGTCTGAGCATGATTAGTTTATTGATTGTCATCCTTTGTGTGGCGGTCGGGATCGCGCGATGGTTTATACCTACCAACCCTTCTCCTAGGAGTATGCGTTGAATGCTTTGTTTCGATTACTACTAAAACTTTGCAACAAGTATGTGAGTTCTTCATGACTAATGTTGAGTCCATGGTTTAGATGCACTTTCACCTTCCACCATCACAATCTTCTTTAGTGCCGTGCAACTTTCGCCGGTGCACAAAACCCACCATATAGCCTCCCTCAAAACAGCCACCATACCTACATACTATGGCTTTTCAAAGCCATTCCGAGATATATTGCCATGCAACTACCACCATGACATGTGCCACCACTTCTACATTGCCATGCATGATCATAAGATAGCTAGCATGATGTGTCCATTGATGTCTATGCCATGCTAGATCATTGTCACGGTACACTACCGAAGGCATTCCTTATAGAGTCATCATTGCTCTAAGTTTTGAGTTGTAAGTGTGATGATCATCATTGATGGAGCATTGTCCCATGTGAGGAAATAAAAGAGGCCAGCGAAGCCCATTTACAAAAAGCGGCCAAAGATGCCCACAATATATATATATATATATATATATATATATATATATATATATATATATATATATATATATATATATATATATATATATATATAAGAGGCCAAAGAGCCCACCAAAAAAATGAGAGAAAAAGAGAGAAGGGACAGTGCTACTATCTTTCCACACTTGTGCTTATGAAGCACCATGATCTTCATGATCGAGAGTCTCTCGTTTTGTCACCACCATATAGCTAGTGGGAAATTTTCATTATATAACTTGGCTTGTATATTCCAATGATAGGCTTCCTCAAAATTGCCTTAGGTCTTCGTGAGCAAGCAAGTTGGATGCACACCCACTAGTTTTTCTTTAAGAGCTTTCACATACTCTTAGCTCTAGTGCATCATTTGTATGGCAATCCCTACTCATTCACATTGATATCTATTGATGAGCATCTCCATAGCTCGTTGATATGCCTAGTCAATGTGACCATCTTCTCCTTGTTTGCGTTGCATCCTCCACCACACTCCATTCCACTTATAGTGCTAAAACCATGGCTCACGTCATGTATTGCGTGAGAGTTGAAAAAGTTTGAGAAAGTAAAGGTGTGAAAACAATTACTTGGCCAATACCGAGGTTGTGCATGATCTAAATTCGTTGAGAAAGGATGATAGAGCATAGCCAGACAATATGATTTTGTAGGGATAACTTTCTTTTGGCCTTGTTATTTTGAAAGTTCATGATTACCTTGCTAGTTTGCTTGAAGTATTATTGTCTCCACGTTAATAGCAAACTATTGTTTTGAATCTAATGGATCTGAACATTCACGTCACATAAGATGAGTTACAAAGGACATCTATGCTAGGTAGCATGAAAGCATCAAAAATTCATTCTTTATCACTTCCCTACTCGAGGACGAGTAGGAGTTAAGCTTGGGGATGCTTGATACGTCTCAAACGTATCTATAAATTTTTGATGGTTTCATGCTGTTATCTTGTCAACTTTGGATGTTTTATATACCTTTTATATATTTTTTGGGACTAAATTATTAATTCAGTGCCAAGTGCCAGTTCCTGTTTTTTCTGTGTTTTTGACTCTTTTCAGATCTGATTTTGGAACGGAGTCCAAACGGAATAAAATCCCCGAAATGAATTTTTCCAGAACAGAAGAAGATCGGGGGACTTGAGGGCCAAGGCAGGAGGCCCATAGGGAGCCCACAAGCCCTATCGCTGCGGCCAGGGGGGCCCGCGACCACCAGGCTTGTGGCCTCCCTGGAGCTCCCCTGCCCTAGCTCTTTGGCCTATATATTCCCTAAAATCCCAGAAAAAATCAGGGCGTCCACGAAACCACTTTTCCGCCGCCGCAAGCTTCCGTTTCCGCAAGATCTCATCTCGAGACCCTTCCCGGTGCCCTGCCAGAGGGGACTTTGGGGCTGGAGGGCTTCTACATCAACATCGTTGCCTCTCCAATGACTCGTGAGTAGTTTACTTCAGACCTACGGGTCCGTAGTTAGTAGCTAGATGGCTTCTTCTCTCTCTTGGATCTTCAATACAAAGTTCTCCATGATCTTCATGGAGATCTATCCGATGTAATCCTCTTGGCGGTGTGTTTGTCGAGATCGAATGAATTGTGGATTTGTGATCAGATTATCTATGAATTATATTTGAGTCTTTGTTGATTTCTTATATGCATGATTTGATATCCTTGTAAGTCTCTCTGAGTCTTGGGTTTTGTTTGGCCAACTAGATCTGTGATTCTTGCAATGGGAGAAGTGCTTTGTTTTGGGTTCATACCGTGGAGTGACCTTTCCGAGTGACAGAAGGGGCAGCAAGGCACACATCATCTTGTTGCCATCAAGGGTAACAAGATGGGCTTTCGTCATAGATTTGAGATTGTCCATCTACATCATGTCATCTTGCTTAAGGCGTTACTCTGTTCTTATGAACTCAATACACTAGATGCATGCTGGATAGCGGTCGACGTGTGGAGTAATAGTAGTAGATGCAGAAAGTATCGGTCTACTTGTTTTGGACGTGATGCCTATATGTATGATCATTGCCATAGATAACGTCATGACTTTGCGCGGTTCTATCAATTGCTCAACAGTAATTCGTTCACCCTCCGTCTACTTGCTTTCATGACAGAAGCCACTAGTGAACACTACGGCCCCCGGGTCTATTCACAACTATCATCTCAACTTTTACTTTTACTTTGCTTTGTTTACTTTTTGCTTTCAGTTCTCACTTTGCAAACAATCTATAAGGGATTGACAACCCCTTCATAGCTTTGGGTGCAAGCTCTTTGTGTTTGTGCAGGTACTTGTGACTTGACGCGCTCCTCCTACTGGATTGATACCTTGGTTCTCAAACTGAGGGAAATACTTACCGCTTCTGTGCCGCATCACCCTTTCCTCTTCAAGGGAACACCAACGCAAGGCTCCAAGGCAGCGGGGGAATCCTTTGCATATTTGCCAAGGAAATCCCTATAGGCGTAGCCAGCAGCAGAAGGACTTCTGGCGCCGTTGCCGGGGAAGGTCTTTTGTTGCCGTAGCAGGAAGTTCTACTAGCAAGAAATAAACTGTCCAAGCTTATGATATTTCAGATATTCCTTGGTAATGGGTGTGTACATATTGGCCATAGAGTTGTGTCCCTTCTTGGATTCTCCATAGACATTCACATCGTCATCCTTGACCTTAGGGTACCAATGAGCTTTGCCCACTCATTAACCGCGGACTGGTACCTCATTCCCCCTCACATCCACACAATCCTTTCATCGGGATAGAAGTTTGCGGTGGAGTAAAACTGCATGATGTGCTTGTTAGTCCAAGCGGTCATCTCCTTACCAACAAAATCATTAATGACCGTCGAACAAAAAATATCCTACATGTGGGGAAAGTTGTTAACATTGTCGTCAATGTATTTCCAATCAACATATCTCATATCGCTAACTGCTAGGCTCTTGTCTAGGAGCACTATCTCATCGAAATCCTATTTCTCCTTGGTGTGGAATCTATAGTCCACGACAGTCTTCCTCGCTGTGGCATAAGGATCCACAACTCTCCACTTCCTCAGACCTTAGTCCTTCCTGTCCTTCATGTTCTTAGCCACTAGGTGTGTATCATCATGTTCAGGCAACCTTAGCCTAAGCTTCTTGAGCACAAGACACTCATCATCTAATGTCCTCGTAGGCACTTGGGCCTTGGTCTTGTTAGCTATGGAAATATCTCTAGTAGTCCTCTTACGCTTGCAAGGAGCCTTGGAGGTGGTGGCAACCTTCTTAGGCATTGCATCTGCCATGAGCTTCCGCTGCTTGGTAGGTGGGGGTTGAGCTGCCTGTTCCTCCTCCTTAGTTTTCAGCTAGGTCTACATACATGGAAGTCTGCCAGCCAGTCACATGCATAATCATCTTCCTTGCCCTATTAACACCTAATTTGTTGGGCAAAGACTTAGGTGTCCTTGAACTGACAGGGGTCTCTAGAGTGAGAGTCACGTCCCTCTTTGCTACAGTGGATGTTGAGACTTTCCTTGCACCCACTCTCTCCTTCCTAGTACCTTCATACTCTTTCCTCGCTGTTTGCTTTTTGGAAGTAACCTCCTTAAGTGCAAAATCCTCATATTCATCATGTGAATTCTTCTTCCCCTAGCCCTCGTGCCATCCTTAGGAAGATTAGGAGAGATCCTCTTTCCCTTAGAAAAGCTCTCATCTAGACTAGTGCCACTCTCCAACTTGAATCAACACACATATTCTAATTGTCTTCTGATGCAAACATAGTGATCGCAGACCCTCTGAATTAGATTGAGCAAAGTGGAATAGATGAGCATCCCAAAATTCGAAAAAAACCGCAAAATATTTGAACTCAAAGTTTAATTTTAGGGTTTCACAATATGCAATTAGGAAACCAAGTTCTAGATTTTGGAAGCTCTGAGGTAGCAATAGAGAGTTGGCAACGTCATTTCGGTTTCACTGAGACGTTTCTCGGTCTCTCCAAAGTGCTCATATCACTCCTAAGATCCATCTTTGGTGACACCAATAGGATCCTCTCGTTTTCACCGAGAAGCCCTTTTGTATTTTGTCCTTAACCACATCTATGACGCCTAAACTTTTCTGTCGGAGGGTCCGAGTTGCATATTACGGAAACCTAGCCCTAATTTTTTTCTTCAAATCTATCCTATTGAATTTCTGAGAGGATAATAATGTGCACACTGTAGCAGGATGCAAGACATGTCCTTTTGTGCAAGAATCAGAAGGGGAACGAAAAGGGGATTGAGGCTTTACCCTAACTTGGTGGAGCCTCTCTACGATGGCAACAACAGTGATGATTGCCGTTGACAGCGGCGGATTCCGGCATTGAGGGCGCGTTGGAGATGAAGGTGAATGTCCATAGACCTAAGCGACGAAAGCAATGGGTTGTAGGAGTGGGAGATTTGATGAATTTTTCAAAGTCCTAGCCGTGTGATATATATACCCATGTGTTGTCGGTGACACCGGAAGAATGGATCGGTGGCACCGAAGTTCATAACTGCCATGGGCGGAGGAACTGAGTGATACCAAAATTTTCTGATTGGTGTTACCAAGGTGAGACAACCTGATCTGTTTAAATGCCTTCGGTGGAACCGAATGTTTAGGGGTTGGTCACACCAAAAAACACCTAGAAGGTTTTGGAAGTCGTCCGTAGACGGATCGGTGGCTCTGAGTGTTCCTCACCGAGAGAGTCCGAAAATTACCTTGTTGAAATTTTGTGATGAAGCATGAAAGAGTTTGAGATAAGATAGAATTCATAGCTACAAGGGGTACTTAGGCTTTCTTGTACATTCAATTGGCCAAAAAAATCAAAACCAAATAAAGTACAATTGGATGTCTTTGAATGAGAAAATCATGCATACCAACATGCTCACACAATAAAATGGCAAATGAAATATGTCAAACATGCAAAACCACTCTAGTATCTATGAAGCAACTATCGATGACAAAGTCATCTATATATGAGTATATTGACTTAGGAGCCAAGTGAGTACACTTGATCATAGGTCATACTGATCATTTAAGGACAAGTGGGATTACCACTTTTACATAATGCATTAATGTGTTCACACCATTAGAGATGCTTTAGCTTAGGTCTTAGATAAAAGCTCCTCCTAGATGTGATATCCCCCCTAAGAGGGATGAATTAACCTTGAGTTTTGTCGTTGAAGACTTAATGTAGATGTTATAGTAGTGGATGCTCGTTGTTGATGCAGATCATCTAGAGCCGGGAGCAGTCCTTGTTGTTTTGTTACTCTCAACACACACATGTGTTAGTCCCACACAAGGAACAATAACAAGGATATCTATCGTATGGACAAAGATGAAATTCTCATGTGATTATGTCCATTGATGCATCAAATACATTGTCTCATGTGATTATGTGATTATCGTCTGGACAAGAGCCAAGAAGTGAATATGAGTGAAAATTGTTGGCACAGTCACCCTCAAGAACTCGCTAGTTCTTCTTCTTTAGGATCGAAAACAACTTGATGGGAATCCTTGGAGTTGAACTAGCACTTGATGAAGTAGAGCTTGTAGTAGCCTTGAGAGCCCACTTGACCATAATTAGTGGTGGTTCTTCAAATGAGTCAGTATCCTCTTGAAGATTATCCTTTCCCTTTATCTTGTGATCCTGTGGTGGAAGATCACCTTGAGATTATGTTCCCTTGAAGAGAGTAGGATCATACTTGTCTTGTCGAGGAACAAACTTCGTCTCGGGGTATAGATCTTCCTCCCATTCAAATCCATTGGAATTGAACTTTCGCTCAAAACCAACACCTTGATTCTTCCGGAGCCATCCTTGCTTGCACACAATTTCCAAGAATTGCTTACTCCCAGCAAGACTCACATAGACAATGATAACCCTCAAGTATAGGGATCAATCATAGTCTTTTCGATAAGTAAGAGTGTCAAACCCAACAAGGAGCAGAAGGAAATGATAATTTTCAGCAAGGTATTGTTTGCAAGTGTTATGGGTAGAAGTGATAGATAGTTTTGTAGCAAGATAATTGGTAGCAAGTAGCAAGTAATAAAAGTAGCAAGGGTGTAGCAAGGTGGACTAATCCTTTCTGTAGCAAAGGACAAGCCTGAAAGTTCTCTTAAATAAAGGAAAACACTCTTGAGGATACATGTGAATTTTCATCTAGTCATGTTCATCATGTTGAGTTGATTCACATTCGTTACTTTGATAATTTGATATGTGGGTAGACCAGTGCTAAGGTGTTTTTATTACTTGACAAGCAACCCACTTAATTAACCCCTATGGCAAGCATCCGCAACTATCAAAGAAGAATTAAGATTAATCTAACCGTAGCATGAAACATATGGATCCAAATCAACCCCTTCAGAAATAACGCATAAACTTGGGTTTAAGATTTTGTCACTCTAGCAACCCATAATCTACTTATTACTCCACAATGACTTCCCTTAGTCTCAATTATGGTGAAGTGTCATGTAGTGGACGTCCACATGACACCACGAAAGTAAGCAATAACATACACATCATCAAAATATCGAATGAATACCAACTTTAGATAATTAATTATAACAAGAATTCTCCGATGTCCTCGAGAACAAAAGCAACTACTCACAAATCATCACCATGTTCAAGATCATATCTGTAATGAATATGATAAAGGATGTGAACATATTATCTTCCACCAAAAAAACCAACTAGCATCAACTACAAGACGTAATCAACAGTACTAGTAAACCCACATGTACCAATATGAGGTTTTGAGAAAAAAGATTGAATACAAGAGATGAACTAGTGTATGAGATGAGATGGTTCTGGTGAAGATGTTGATGAATATTGGTCCACCCATGAAGGAGAAAGCTTTGGTCATGAAGATGGCGTCGATTCCCCCTCCCGGAAAGAAGTTTCCCCACCGGAATCACTATGCCGGAGAGAAAAAGGGCCTTTGCCCAGGTTATCGCCTCGATACGATGGGTCTTCGTCCTAAAAGAATCTTATTGTTTTTCTAGGTCAAAACACATAATATAGTAGAAGAGGGGGGCTGTAGGAGCTGGGAGCTGGCCCCAAGCCATGATGGCGCACCTTGTTGGCTTGGCACTAACAAGTGGACCCTCCATTACTTATTTGTCCATAAATTCAAATATATTCCACAAAAGTTCCTTGTGAAGTTTCAGGTCAATTGGAGTCCATAGAATTTTCAGCCTTTTTCTTGTTTTTAGGTCCAGAATTCCAGTTTTCAGAACTTCCCTCTTTGTGTTGTACCTTGTAAATTAACAGAGAAAAGGCATAAGAATGGTATCATAAAGTGGAATAATGATAAAAAATAATATAGGTATCGATAAGAAATCATGATGCAAAATGGACGTATCAACTTGCCCAAGTTGAGACCACGCTTGTCCTCAAGGGAAAGCTCGCCTTGATAATGATGACCACATAATTAGAGAAAGAGATGTCGATAAAAACAAAATACAGACATGAGAGCATCATGAATAATAACATAGTAGCAAGGTTTCAACATATAACTTCTCATAAACAAGTAATAATGTATCCACAATTATTGAAGTATGAAGCATAAACTTTATCGACAATCAACAAACTATGTTCTTATTCATTGACACAATCATTCATTATATTTCAAAGAAGACTTTATCTAAGAGCTTTCATTTTAGCAATTTCACATACTCCACTATCATTTAGTCTTCTATGACTACTGACACACAATGCATATTTTTGGAGCTAATGTTTCCATCAGACACATAGGAAGATAGGGGCTTTATCATTTCCGCCACCCAACTTATTTACCTCAAGGGTAATGTCAACAATAATCACTCATGATCACCTACATCCAATTGCATATATATATATATATATATATATATATATATGGATATTTCCCCCAACACATGATGCTTGCCAACTAAAGAATTAGTAGATTGTAATAGGGATAAACATTATTGACCCTTGCGTAAAATTAAATACGTTAAAGTAAAAGATAGGCCCTTCATAGAGGGAAGCAGAGGTTGTGATGCACTTTTTAATTTAGGATGTGCAAACTCTTAATGTAAAGGAACATCACTTTATATTGCCCCTTATGATAGCAACCGTTATTATCCAATATGTCGCTTTTATTTCTTTGCCATCACAAGATCGTACAAAGCTTATTTTCCCTTAGAATAAAAGATCATACATATTTAGGAACAATATTTATTGCTTTATGCACCATGACAACCTACTTGAAGGATCTTATTCAATCCATAGGTAGGTAGGGTGGAATCTCATGGCAAGAAACTGGGTTTAAGGGTTATGGATGCACATGTAATATCTCTACTTAGTGCAAACTTTTGAGCTAGCAAAATATCCTAGAGAAGCACCACATGTTAGAGGATCCATGACAATATAACCTCCATGTGAATGTAAACATACATAACTCATTATGCTATCTTTGTTGTCCAACATCAACAATTCGATCATTATATAATATTTGATGGGGGCTCACAGTCATAAAAGATGTCCAAGATAGTATATTTGTATGTGAATCTCCTCTACTCTTTCATAATTTTACATGGATTGTCTAGTACTATGTTTTTAACTCCCAACACCTTTTATTAAACATACTTATTTATCTGTGAATTCATTACTCCCCATGGGATTAGCATATGATGTTTCTATTTCTTTTATTTCGTTGCTATGATTGATGCATGAGAGTAAAACAAGCAAACTCAAACTAATATTTATTATAGAACTCTCACACTCGATTACAAGGGTAGATAGATCACAAAGCAAGCACTCAAAGCAAAGAAATACTAAATTTTTATTCCTCTAAATCACAAAATAACTAAGGATCGAACTAAGATAGATGATGATGTAAGAGTGATGGTGATACAATACCGTGGCACCTCCCCAAGCTTGGCACAAGCTAAGGGTGGTGCCCATACCCATGTACTCAAGTGTCCTTCTTGGGTGATGGTGGTGATGATTTAGTGGGCTTATCCCTCGTCTTCCATGGTATAGGTTCTCCGTTGAAAAAGGAAGAGCTCGTATTCGGGATCTTGAAATCTGCAGCTATGCTCATCCTCTTGAAACGAGATTCATACTCACAGTTCTGATTTTTTAGATCATAAATTTGAGCCTGAAGGTCTTGAGGCCTCTCATGGAATTTTGAGATCATCTCCACGATCTACTTGCTGTCCATCTCGTGTTCACGAATAAAATTCGTGACCATAGTGATTGGCGCTCAGACCACGGTCCACCATCCCCTCACACTTGAAGATCTCTTATTCCACTACTCCAAGCCTGGCCTTCTCGCTTCTCTCCCTCTTTGTTCCTTGAATGACCCGGATGAGAAGCACCCCCTCATGCATCTCAATGGATTGAGGGTGTTTGATCACCTCTGGGAGGTAAGGATTGATGACCTTCTCGTAGAACTTGTCCTTGGAGGATCTTGATAGCATCATGGCGATCTAGATTTGTTAGAAAAACAGCTCGAAACAAGGACAAAGGAGAAACTTGCGATGCGGTGGTCAAAACATGCGGGAGTGTATATAATGAATTTTTCTAGGTCAAAATATGTGTCTAGGAAGAAAACAGAGTCTGGAAGGCACCCGGGGTGCTCCCAAGCCATTAGGGCGCGTCCAAGGGGGTGGCCGCACCCTACTGGCTTGGGTCTCCCTCATGGGTTCCCATGGCTGTTTTTATTTTTGTAATTTTTCTAAAATACCAAACCAACATAAAATATTTTATTGAATTTTTGGAGTCAGTTTACTTAATGTATCACACCCCCCCTTTTTTAGGGTTTTGGAGTGTTCTAGAAGGTTTCTATTATGTGTTGTTCCGGTGTCATCACTTGAATGCTATTGGTTTCAACATTAATGGGTGTAACTGAGATGTAGTGTTTAATTCTTTGCCCTTTAACCACTCTCACGTTTGTCCCCTCAGTGTTCTTAATTTTGATAGCACCGGAGCGATAAACCTCCTCAATGATATACGGTCTTTCCAATTTAGAGAGAAGCTTACCTGCAAAGAATCTGAAACGAGAATTGTACAAAACAACTAGGTCTTCTACAATGAATTCCTATTTTTGGATGCTCTTTTCATGCCATATTTTAACCTTTTATGTAAACAACTTGGCATTTTTATTGGCTTGGGTTCTCCATTCATCTAAGGAGCTTATATCAAATAACCTCTTTTAATTGACAAGTTTGAAATCATAGTTAAGTTCTTTAATTGCCCAACAAGCTTTATGTTCTAAGCAAGAGGTAAATGACATTCTTTTTATAGACCCTTTTATACGAAGACATTCCCATCGGATTTTTATAACAATTTTATAAGACCATAAAGCATCATGAAGTTTCTTAGACCAATTCCTTCTACATCTATTAATAGTCTTTTGCAAGATCAATTTTATTTCCTAGTTACTCAATTCAACTTGACCACTAGATCGAGGATAATATGGTGATGCAATTCTATGGTTATCATCATATTTAGGTAGAATTTAATGAAAAGCACCATGACCAAAATGTGAACCACCATCACTCATTAGATATTTAGGGACTCAAAACCTCGGGAAAATAACATCTTTAAGCATTTTAATAGAAGTGTTGTGATCAACACTACTAGTTGGAATTTCTTGTACCCACTTAGTAACGTAATCAATAGCAAAAACATATGAGTATAACCATTAGAGGAAGGAAAATGTCCCATATAATGAAAACCCCAAATATCAAATGGTTCAATTGCAAGTGAATAATTCATAGGCATTTCCTGATGTCAACCAATATTACCAATTATTTGACATTCATCACAAGAAAGGACAAACTTACATGCATCTTTGAAAGGAGTAAGCCAATAAAAACCATATGGTAGTACCTTATGTGTAGTTGTGTCGCGAGCATGATGCCCTCCGTAGGCCTCGAAATGACACTTCCGTAGGATCTGTTCATGTTTATGCTTAGGTACACAATGTCTAATGACACTATGTGCTCCTTCTTTATATAGATGTGGGCCATCCAAAAAGTAATGTCTTAAATTAAAGAAGAACATTTTCTTTTGTTAGTAGGTGAAACTAGGTGGTATACGTTTAGTCACAATGTAATTAGCATAATTTGCATACCAGGAGTACTACGGGAAGCATTTATAACAACTAGTTGCTCATCATGAAAATTATCAACAATAGGCAGTGGGTCATCAACAACACTTCCCATTCTAGACAAATTATCTGCTACTGGGTTTTCAGCTCCCTTTGTGTCAACAATATGCAACTCAAACTATTGAAGTAAAAGCACCTACCTAATCAGTCTAGGCCTACGATCCTTCTTTTCCATAAGGTATTTAATAGCAGCATGATCTATGTGAATAGTAATTTTGGAATCAACAATATAAGGTCTAAACTTATCACATGCAAACACAACAACTCAAAATTCTTCTTCAGTAGTAGCTTAATTTCTTCGGGCACTTTCTATAGTCTTACTATCATAATGGATAACATTCAATTCCTTGTCTACTCTTTGCCCTAGAACAACACCGACAACATAATCACTAGCATCACACATAATTTCAAATGGTAAGTTCTAATCGGGTGGTTGAACAATAGGTGCAGTGATTAAGGCTTTCTTAAGTATTTCAAAGGCTTCTACACAATCATCGTAGAAAACAAATGGAATATCTTTTTGAAGAAGATTAGTTAATAGCCTAGAAATCTTTGAGCAGTCTTTAATGAAATGCCTATAGAAACCAGCATGACCAAGAAAAATTCTTATACCTGTAACATCTTTAGGACATGGCATTTTCTCTATTGCATCAACTTTATATTTGTCTACCTCAACACCTCGTTCAGAATTTTATGCCCAAGTACTAAACCTTCGTTCACCATAAAGTTGCATTTCTCCAATTCAAGACAAGATTAGTTTCTTCACATCTTTGTAAAACTCGATCAAGGTTGCTTAAGCAATCATCAAAAGAAGTCCCTCAAACAAAAAAATCATCCATTAATACCTCGACAATATTTTTACAAAAGTCAAACAATATAGGAGTCATACATCCTTGAAAGGTAGGAGGTGCATTACATAAACCAAAAGGCACATGTCTATAAGCATAAGTTGCAAATGGGGATGTAAAAGTAGTTTTCTCTTTCTCTTCTTTTGACGCAGGTATTTCAGAAAATCCAAAATATCCATCAAGGAAGCAGAAGTGTGTGTGCTTATTTTATATTTCTAACATTTGATCTATAAAATTCAAGGGATAATTATCTTTTCTAATAGATTTGTTTAATTTCCTAGAATCAATTACCATCCTATATCCAGTTACAATTCTTTGTTGGATATGTTCATTTTTATCATTTGGAACAATACTTATACCTCCTTTCTTGGGAACACAATGAAGAGGACTTACCCATCTACTATCAACAATATGATAAATTATACTTGCCTCTTGAAGCTTTAGTATTTCAGTTCTTACCACTTCAATCACTTTAGGATTCAGGCGATGTTCATGATCAACAACAGGTTTAGCACCCGGTTCCATAATAATCCTGTGCTGACATAGAGTGGGACTAATGCCCTTAAGACCATCAAGAGTTTATCCAATAGAAGCTCAGTGCTTCCTTAGAGTTTTGAGTAATCTCTTTTCTTCATGATCTCACAGGTTAGCACTAATAATAACATGATATATCTTATTTTCATCAAGATAAGCATATTTCAAAGTATCAGGTAATTTCTTTAGCTCAAACACGAGATCTTCTTTAGGTGGGGACGGTCCCTAGAATGTCAATAGGAAAGTTGTGTTGAAGAATATGTTTTTGTCTAAAGAATATTTCATCTATTTCAATCATTTCATTTATATGCATAACATTATCTTCGTCTAGTAGATATTGCTTTAATGGATGAGTAGGAGGTACGACAATAGAGGCAAGGCAAAATATTTCATCCTTACTACACAATTCTTTCTGACGTGGTTGTCTTCCAAACCTAGAGAAATTAAATTAATGAGACTCATCACCAAAGCTCATTTTAACCTTCTCCGTAATAGAAGTAATGTCAACATTAACGATATTCAAGAAAAATATAATGGAACATAAATTATCTTGTTGTGAACCAATTACTAAGAAATCAGTGGGGGTACTTAATTTTTCCACACAAGACCTCAACATCTCTAACAATTCCAAGTGGTGAAATAGTGTCTCTATTTGCAAGTTTAATCATGACATCAATGTATTCAATCTCATAGGGTGCCATGTCATTCATAATTTGTTGATATAAGGTAAAAGGTATATCCCTAACACTGGCACCCATGTCACACAAGCCATGATAGCAATGATCTCCAATCTTAATAGAAATGACATGCATGCCAACAATTGGTTTATTTTTATCTTACTCATCATGCTTTCTTCTATCAAGTTTTGCAATTCTAGTAGCTTCGTCACATAAGTAAATAACTTGTCCATCAATATTATCAACTAGGAATTCTTTAACCATAGAAATTTTGTTGCCTCTCGACTCACTGAAACACAGCACACACGAGAGATTTTGCGCAGCGAGCTCCGTGCTGCTTTTCTGCTTTCTTCTCCTTTTATTCCTTAACTGAAACGAACGTGCCGCGGTTCCAGCGCTCCGACTGGATCGTGCCATCCCACGATCGAGCACTTGGTCCACGGCGAGCTAAAACTCCTCCCAGATCACACGAACGCGTCTTGCGGGAGGGACTAACTAACCTGACGAGAAGGAAATGCTAACTGAACCTATCTGCTAACTGAACTAACTGAAAACTGAACCTGCTAGCTAACCTAGCTTATTGTGAAACAAACTCCCCCTAAGCTAGGTTTTCTTGCATCTGACGACTCCCACTAGATCACGCATCTCCTGGAAATGGATCCGACCGAGCGCCTTGGTGAAAATGTCCGCAAGCTGATCGCCGGTCCACACATACTGAACATTGATGCTGCCGTCCTCGACGCACCGACGGATGAAATGGTAGCGCAGCTCAATGTGTTTGCTCCTGTCGTGGAAGACAGGGTTTTTGCTTAGCGCGATCGCTGACTTGTTGTCGATGCAGAGCCTGATGGCGCCGTCGTCACGCCCAAGTAATTCTCCGATTAGCCGCCTGAGCCAGATGCCCTGACAGGCAGCTCCAGCCGCGGCGACGTACTCCGCTTCGCACGAGGAGAGTGCGATGATCTTCTGCTTGGCTGACTGCCACGACACCGGACTGCCTCTGAGGAAGAAGATGGTGCCACTCGTGCTCTTGCGGTCATCCAGGTCTCCCCCGAGGTCCGAGTCGCTGTAGCCGACGAGCTCTGTGCCGCGCTCCTGCCGGGCATAGCAACACCCTAGTTGTCGTGTGCCGGCGATGTACCTGAGAAGCTGCTTCACAGCGACCCAGTGTTCTCTCGTCGGTGCCTCCATGAACCTGCTGACATACCCGACGGCGTAGGTGATGCCAGGTCGCGTATGGGTGAGGTAGCGTAGGCTTCCCACCACGCTCCTGTAGTATGTGGCGTCCACGAGTTCGCCGGCCCCGTCCCGCCTGAGCTTGAGGCACGGCTGCATCGGCGTGGCCATGGGGTGACAGTCGGCCATGTCTGCCTTCTCTAACAGCTTGCCGGCGTACGAGGACTGCGCGATGACGATCCGGCCCGGCCTTTGGTCCACCTCGATGCCGAGGTAATAGCTCAGTAGCCCCAGATCGCTTATCTTAAAGAGCCCCATCATCTCCTTCTTGAACTCAACAATCGCCGCCGTGGACGCTCCGGTGATGATCAAGTCGTCCACGTACACGCCCACCAGGAGCCGTCCGCCGTGGCCAGCGCGCGTGTACACTGCGTGCTCGGATGGGAATTTCTCGAAGCCGAGAGCATTGAGGCTGCTGTCGAGCTTCGCGTACCACGCCCTTGGTGCCTGACGCAGCCCATATAGCGCTTTGTGCAGCCGGAGCACCTTGCTCGTCGCACCGGCGTGCTCGAATCCGGGAGGCTGCACCACGTACACCTCCTCCTCAAGTTCGCCGTTGAGGAAGGCTGATTTGACATCCAGGTGGTGCACCTCCCACCCTTCCTGTGCGGCTGCGGCGAGCAACACACGCACGGAGTCGAGACGGGCCACCGGGGCGAAGACTTCTTCAAAGTCGATGCCGGCACGCTGCACAAAACCCTTCGCCACCAGACGGGCCTTGTGTTTGATCACCTCGCCGGCGGCGTTCCTCTTCTCCTTAAAGACCCACTTCAGGCCGATGGGTCGGTGACCTGCGGGCAGATCGCAGAGAGACCAGGTCTCGTTGGACTCAATGCACCCCATCTCTTCGATCATCGCTGCCCGCCACGCCGCATGGGGCTCCGCTTCTGCGAACGTCGCCGGCTCTCCCTTAGGTAGTAGGAGGAGATGCTCTGTCCTCCCGCCTTGCGCCGCGCCAAGGTTGACCAGATCATCCAGGCGGCGAAAGCGGTGCACGGCGTCGGGATCGTCTGCGTCGTCGAACATGTCCGCGTCATGAGGCGGCGGGGTTGCGAACTGCACATCCTGCCAGACAGGAGTGGCAGCGGACGCGCCGCCTGCTGCTGGCGAGTTCTCTGTCCCGGCAGCGGAAACGGGGCGTGGCGATGTAGGCGTGCTCAATCCAGCTCCCCCGGTGGCAGGTTCGGGTGACGGCGGAGCAGAAGTTCTTGCCGGCGTGACCACATCTTCAAGGGGTCCTCCATATGCCGAGAAGTCGACGACGAAGGAGCCGCCTGTGCCCGCCGTCTCGTTGCTCCAATCCCAGCTCGCGCTCTCGTGAAACACGACGTCGCGGGACACGTGCACCCGACGCGTCGCCGGGTCGTACACCCTGTACGCCTTGGAGCCGGGCTCATACCCGATGTGTACCATGGGAGTGCTCCGGTCGTCCAGCTTCTTCAGAAGGGGGCACGCGCTCTTGACATGCGCCACGCACTCGAAGACGCGCAGGTGGCTCACCTCCGGCTTCCTGCCGTGCCAGGCCTCGTACAGAGTCGCCCCGTCCACGCTGCGCGTGAACGCCCGGTTCAGGAGGTAGACGACCGTGGTCACCGCCTCTCCCAGAAGTAGTCCGGCATGCCCTTGGCTTTCATCATGCTCCTTGCCATGCCCACCACCGTCTGGTTGCGCCTCTCGACCACGCCGTTCTGCTGCGGTGAGTAGGGCGCGGTCAGATGGCGCTGTACTCCGGTGGATGCGAAGTGCTTTGCCAGCGCCGTGGACATGAACTCTCCACCACGGTCCGTCCGCAGTGTGCCCAGCTTACGCCGTGCTTCTGTCTCAACACGCGCCTGGAATTCCTTGATCGCTGCCGCGGCCTCGTCCTTGCTTGTCAGCAGGTTGAGCCACATGTAGCGGCTGTGATCGTCCACGAGAAGGAGGAAGTAGCGCCGTCCTCCTGGTGTCGCTGGCGTGATCGCTCCGCAGAGGTCCGCGTGGATGAGGTCGAGCGGCGCCTCCGCTCTGTACTTGGCCGTCTGGGGAAACGGCGCCCGACGTTGCTTGCCGGCAAGGCACGCCTGGCAGAGCTCTCCGGAATGCTCAATGCCTGGCAGCCCTCGCACCATTCCTCCCCGCGCCATCCTCTGCAGAGCGTCGATGTGCAGGTGGCCGAAGCGGGCGTGCCAGCGCCATGACATGCTGTCCGTGCGCGCACCGAGACAGACCGGGCGCACGGGGTGAATGTGCAATTTGTACAGACGATTTGGAGATCGCTT
Organism: Hordeum vulgare subsp. vulgare; assembly: GCF_904849725.1. Taxonomy (NCBI): domain Eukaryota; kingdom Viridiplantae; phylum Streptophyta; class Magnoliopsida; order Poales; family Poaceae; genus Hordeum; species Hordeum vulgare. The sequence goes on from NC_058524.1 coordinate 449,881,766, forward strand.
TACCTTGACAATTAGGGCGCCGCGGCGGTCGTGGACGGAGAGGATACTGTGGTGGACGTTGATGTCGCAGCCGTTCTCGTCGAGTTGTCGGAGGCTCACCACGCTGCTCTTGAGCCTGGGGATGTAGTACACATCCACCAGGGCGCGTTGCGCTCCCCTATCGGTGGCGAATGCGACGGTGCCGTGCCCTTCGATCTGGACCACCGAGTCGTCCCCGAACCGCACGGATCCGGTGATCGCGTTGTCGAGCTCGGTGAATGCCGCGCGGTCGCCGGTCATGTGGTTGGACGCGCGAGTGTCCAGGTACCACACTGGGTCCGGGGCAGCATCCCCTGTGGCTGGAGCGACGCTGGAGTGCTCCTCGTTGAGGAAGACAACGACCTGGGGAGGATCACGACGATCATCGGCCGGCGAATCCGTCTGGATCGGGTGCACGAGCTCGACCACCTCGGCGAACAGCATCCGAGGATCGGCCTCCTCATCGGCCTGGGCGAGAAGGGCCTCCTCCTCCCTCTTCTTCTTCCTGCATTCGCGAGCCCAGTGGCCCTTGATGCCGCAGTATCGACACTTCTCCTTGTCCCCGCCGCTCTTGTCGGGGTAGTCCGCGCCGCGCGCGGCGCCACATCCTCCACCGCGGCCCCTTCCTCGGCCACGGCCGCCGCCCTTGCGACGGTTGTTGTTGCCGCCCGAGGCACGCGGCTGCAGTTCGCTGGCCTGCCACTCCTCCCGAGTGAGAAGCAGCCGCCCACCTTGGCTGCTGCTGCCGCCTTGTGCGTCGTCGAGGCGGTCCTGCACGACGCGTAGTCTGCCGGTGACCTCGTCGGAGCGTGCTGATGTCCAGCAGCGTCTCGATCACGATCGCCACCTGCGTGAACTGAGGTGGAACCACGCGCAAAAACTTGGCCACTACCTTTGATTCTTCCATGGTGTCGTCAAGGGCGCGCAGGCCGGTGACAATCCCTGACAGGCGGAGCGAGAAGTCGTCGATTGTCTCACCGTCGCGGAAAGTGATGCCTTCGAAGTCACGCCGGAGTTTCTGCGCGTTGGCCTCGCGCACACGCGTGGCACCGAGGCGCTGCAGGGCGATGGCGTCCCACGCCTCCTTGGCGGTCTCCTTCTCTCCCACCGCGAGCAGCGCATCCGAAGGGAGGCCGCGCAAGATGGTGATCATCGCGTTGCGCTCGTGGTGGAAGGAGACGTCGCCATGGGATACCGCCCCCACCAGCCATGGGCCTGAAGGTAGACCTTCATGAGCAGAGCCCACTCGGCGTAGTTAGTGCGTGTCAGCATCGGGAGCGCGCCCGAAGAGGGCGCCGGCTGCACCATCGGCTGCATAGGCATGTCGCCGCGGCGACGAGTTCGTCCCCGATCCTGGGACGGTGCACGGAGGCGTGGAGGGGTCTGCGAACGCCCTGAGCCGCCCGCGGACGTCCTTGCCGCGGCCGCCGGCGTCCTTGACATGGCTCTGATACCACTTGTTGCCTCTCGACTCTCTGAAACACAGCACACACGAGAGATTTTGCGCAGCGAGCTCCGTGCTGCTTTTCTGCTTTCTTCTCCTTTTATTCCTTAACTGAAACGAACGTGTCGCGGTTCCTGCACTCCGACTAGATCGTGCCATCCCACGATCGAGCACTTGGTCCACGACGAGCTAAAACTCCTCCCAGATCGCACGAATGCTTCTTGCGGGAGGGACTAACTAACCTGACGAGAAGGAAATGCTAACTGAACCTATCTGCTAACTGAACTAACTGAAAACTGAACTTGCTAGCTAACCTAGCTTATTGTGCAACAAATTTAGTTTCTACATTTATTTTCTTAGAAGGTTTAGGTGTCCTAATATTACTTTTATTAACCATATTTGAAGCTTTAGCATGTTCCTTAATCCTAACAGGAAGAGGTGGTTTCTCAATATAATCAGTAGGCATAAATGGATGAACATAGCAAACAATTGTTTCTTCTTTAACTTTAATGGGTTCCTCTAAAAATTCTTCAATAGGTGGATGGAATTTAAACCACTTCTCCTTAGGTAGATCAACATGAGTAACAAATGATTCACAGAAAGAAGCTACTATCTCATAGTCAAGCCCATACTTATTGCTAAACTTATGAAAAGTATAAGTTTCCATAAAAGATTTAAGACAATCAAACTCAAGATTTATACATGACTCTTTACCTTTGTCAATTTCCCAATCTCCAGAGTTGCAATTAATTCTTTTCAGAAAATCCCATTTGAATTCAATAGTTTTCTTCATGTAGGAACCAGTGGAAGAAGAATCCAATATTAATTGATCATCACAAGAATGACGAGCATAAAAGTTTTGTTATGATAATTCTCTTGAGAGCTCATGGTTGGGGCAAGTGTGTATCGTAGATTTAAGCCTCCCCCAAGATTGAGTGATGATTTCTCCTCCACGAGGCTAGAAACTATATATATAGTTTCAAGCACAATGAACTAGATGCATACGATAAAACTTTTGAGGAAATTCCAGTTTCAAGCGATCAAGTCCCATGATCCAATATAATCCAATAGCCTACACCAAATAAATGCTTTTCCCTCAAAATATAAAGGCAAAACCTTCTTCTTAACTTTGTCCTCGGATAAACCTGCAAGCTTAAATAATCCACAAATCTCATCTACATATATGAAGTGCAAATCAAGATGAGTTGTACCGCCTCCTGCATAAGGATTAGCTAGCAGTTTCTCTAACATACCAGAAGGAATATAATAACAAATATTTTAATAAAGTTTAGTAGGTGAGGGAGCATATTTTTCCACTTCCTTTCGACGCGAAGATATCCCGAACAAAGCTCTCAAAGGAATATTATCCATATTGACAAGCCAAGGTAAATTTCAACACGTACCGAAAAGGTTTCCTTACCATATTCCATTTACCAAAGGTGCTTCACTCCCTGGCTACCGCGCCAGAAAAGAGTCTTGATGACCCACATATATAAGGGATCAATCTTAGTCATTTATATAAGTAAGAGTGTCGAACCCAACGAGGAGCAGAAGGAAATGATAAGATGTTTTCAACAAGGTATTCCGTGCAAGTGCTGTGAGTAGTAGTGAGAGATACTTTTGTAGCAAGATAATTGGTAGCAAGTAACAAGTAATAAGAAAGAAAAGTATCAAGGGTGCAACAAGGTGGACCAATCATTTTTGTAGAAAAGGACAAGCCTAAAAGTTCCCTTATATAAAGGAAAATGCTCTCGAGGACACATGGGAATTTCCATCTAGTCATGTTCATCATGTTGAGTAGATTCATGTCGTTACTTTGATAATTTGATATGTGGGTGGAACGGTGCTAAGGTGCTGTTCTTACTTGAACAAGCAAACCACTTATGATTACCCCCTCTCACAATCATCCGCAAATATGAAACAAGAATTAAGATAAATATAACCATAGCATGAAACATATGGATCCAAATGTGCCCCTTATGAAATAACACACAAACTAGGGTTTAAGGTTATGTCACTCTAGCGACCCATCATCTACTTATTACTCCAAAATGCCTTCCCTTAGGCCCAAGTATGGTGAAGTTTGATGTAGTCAACGTTCACATGACACCACTAAAGGAAGCAACATCATACACATCATCAAAATATCAAACGAATACCAAATTGTCATGAAGACTTATAACAAGACTTACCCCATGTGCTTGATAACAAAATAAACTACTCACAAATTATCACCATGTTCAAGATTAGAGGTGTAAAGAATATGATAAAGGATCTGAACACATTATCTTCCACCAAACAAACTAACTAGCATTAACTGCAAGACATAATCAACACTACTAGTAACCCACAGGTACAAATCTGAGGTTTTGAGACAAGGATTAAATACAATATATGAACTAGGGTTTGAGATGATGGTGCTGGTGAACATGTTGATGAATATTGGTCTTCCCACGAAGTAGGAAGCATTGGTGATGACGATGGCTTCGATTTCCCCCTCCTCGAGAGACGTTTCCTCGATAGAATCACTCTGTCGGAGAGAAAAAGGACCTCTTCCCAGGTTTGCGCCTCGAGAAGGCGGTGCTTCATCCCGAAATTATCTTTTTTTCTAGGTCAAAATCCATAATGTAGCAGAAGAGGGGGAGGGTTGGAGGTAGCCTCAATCCATCAGAGCGTACCTAGGGGTGTGGGAGCAGACTGTTGGCTTGGCACCAATAGGTGGCCCCCTCTGATACTTCTTTGCTCCGTAAATTCAGATATATTCCACAAATTTTCCTCTGAAGTTTCAGGACATTTGGTGTCCAGGGAATTTTCAGCTTTTTTCATGGTTTTAGGTGCAAAATTCTAGTTTTTGGCCATTTCGCTCTTTGGGTTGTACCTTGTAAATTAAGAGAGAAAAGGCATACGAATTGCATCATAAATTGATATAATAACCAAGAACAATATAGTTATCAGTAAGAAATCATGATGCAAAATGGACGTATGTGACATCTTTCTCTATAATTCCTTTCAATAAATTGTTTTCTTGCTGAAGTGTAACTTGGCTAAGAGAATCATTAGTGGAATTAATAGAGGTACTAGGAATGTCACATCCCTGGATCCCTAACTAGGCTTTAGTATTTGTGCTCATGTTTTCTTGCATTGCATTCAAGAATTTGAAACAAACTCCAAAGAAGTGGTGCAACTCAAACCAAAAACCCTAGCCACCTCTTATTCAAAGGAAATTCAAATCTTGCCAAAATCAATGAACCCAAAATGGCCTCAAGAAAAGTTCAATATTTCTGATAAATAATGAAAACAATTTATCACGGGAGAAAACTATTTTCAAAACACCCTTGGCATTTATTTTTAATTCAGAAAGCCCCTGAATTCAAACTTAAATTTGAATTCAAATATTTTCAAGTTTCAAAAATGTTGCAAACCCCAGGAGTAGTTGGGAATATTCCAACTAACACTCACGGCTATTCAAACTAATTTTTGAATTGCTTTTTGAATCAAAAATAAATAGCAAATAAAATCAGCAAATAAAATAGAAAACAGAAATAGAAGAAAAAGAAAAAAAACCCTAATCTACGCTCACCTGCGAGGCCCAGCCCACCAGGGGCAGGGTCGTCTTCTTCCTTTGCCTTGTGGCAAAGGAGAGATCGACCACGACGGCCTCCTCCACCTCCTGCTTTGCCGTGGTGTTCTCCGGTGCCCCCAGGACAACGCGACAATGGGGATGACTTCCCCGAACACTTCCCTATCCATCCCCGCTCTCCATTCCTCCCCCTCCTCTCGGTTTCTTCCCTCTCCTCCTGCCGCCATTGATAGGAGCTTGAGCTCTATGGCCACAGGGGACCCTCCCCGAGTGCTCCATCCTCTCCGCAACATCGAGCTCGACGCGCACGTCAACGGAACCGTCCTCCCCGAGCCCTGCAACGCCCCAGTGCCGTCGTCTTCAACCTCCGGCCGCCGGCAAATCGACGGTGGATCGCCGGCTACAGCCCCTCCCCGAGGAGTCTGAGCCCAGCTTCGTCTCCACCATGAGCTTGCGAGCATTTCCCCTCTGTTTCCCCTCTCTCTCCGGCACTCGAGCCACGGAACCGACGAGCCCGAGCTCCGGAAGCCGCCTCGGCTCGTCGCCGGCATGCTCCGGCCACCTATAGCCCCTCCTGATGCCCGTAGAGGATGAGGCCGAGCATGGGGATCATCCCAGTGCTCTCGGCACTCGATCCCGAGCACCACAACACGCCCTGGTGCATCTCCGGCGAAGATCCGCCGCGGATCTGGTCGCCGCCGGTCAGTCTCCGAGAGGGGACGACGTGGCCGGCCTAATCCTGGTGGTTTAACACTAATTAGCCACTCACAGTGGGCCCTAGCACTGGGTCAAACCCACTTAGGGGCTGGTAAGCGCGGGATTAACTCCTGAGATGCTGACGAGTGGCCCCCACTTGTCAGGTTTGACCTGACTAGGTCAGTTGACCTGCTGACGCAATGCTGACATGGTTATGGCGCAATAAAGAGATTTTTTGATTTAAAAGAATTCCAGAAAATGCCCAAAAATGCTAAAAATCATAGAAAATAATCTGTAACTCCAATGAAAATAATTTATATATGAAAAAGTATGAGAAAAATCCAAGGAATCTGATTTTGATATTTTCAAACATGTTTCAAAATGTTAACATCACCAAATATGTTAAATGATGAATAGGATAACCTTATTAAATATTTATGAGTTGGAATTTAAAATCCATTTGAATTCCACCTCAACTAATATGACCAAACAATGATCAAGAACAATCAGCACCTCAAAATACCATCTTCATGCATGCTAAAACAAGATTACCTGAGCATTAGGTCAAATCAATTAAAATGGTATTTGAAAATACCTTGTTTGAAGTTATATTTGAATCTTGATTCAACTACTCTTCCACTTAAGAAATGGTAGCTACATTAGCCTACCACCTTTAATTTTCATGCCATTCTCATGCATCATCTTGTTGCATATGATTGTTATTGATTGATATTGTTTTACCGGTAGGCCCCGCTCCTTCGGATTCCACCGAATATCCGACTGACGGATATTGTCCCTCTGTTGAGCAACAAGGCAAGCAACCATTTTGATCATCCCGATAAATCCCATGTTCTCGCTCCTGCTCTTATTTCTTGCATTAAGACAAATGCTTTCACTGCTTTTACCATGTTAGTTGAACCGACTTCCTTTGCATGACCTATCTTTGTCACAGTAAATAGCTGAACCTTGCAACCTAGCATACCTAGTAGATGCTTGAGCCATGATGTGCCTTATCCTGCTATGCATGCTATGTTTAGAGTTGTGTATGGTCTGTCATCTGGGAGATGGACAAAATTGTGAGATTGTGTTCAGTATATAAAGGTTGTGTGTTGAACCTGATTTGGTAAAGGTACTGGTGAAAGGCTATGTAGGAGTACATGGCGGGTTGTTTCATTGGAACCGTCCTTAGGAACTGAGTTCTGTGTTTTTAATCCAAGACGATATACTACCACATGTTGGGCCCTGAAATATGACTCAGCTCGACTTATTAATCGCTTAGTACTCGGTCCAGCAGTTGCAAGTAGTTTCTGGTGTTTATAGTCATGCTCGAGGGCGTGCGTAGCGCTGACCTTAGAGGTGGGTTATGATGCGGTAGGCAATGGCACGGTGTACCAACTAGCACAGGATGGTGGGCTTGGGAACCCTGCGCACATTGTTTGGGGCCGTGGCGGAAATCTCGGCCGGACTTCCGTGTGGGTTACCCTCAGATAGGCGATAGACCCGGACTAAGTATTAGTGTGGTTAACAGTCGTGGCTGACTCCCTCGTCGGGCTTCCGCTTGAAGGTTGCCGAGGTGCATGACGTGCACATGGCGATAAGTGGCGAGAGCGTGTGTGAAGAAGTACACCCCTGCAGGGTTATGATCTATTCGAATAGCCGCGTACACGGATATGGACTACTTGGAAACATATGTTGTTCATAGATAACTATAATGGCTACTCATAAAATTGTCAAGATAAGCGTGAGTGTCATGGATGGAATTTCCATATGGAGTCGGAATGATTCCATGATGGAGTATTTTTGTGGTGTTAGTGGACTCATGTGCGAGAAATCGAAGTTGTCAAAACTATTTAAAAATGCAAGTTGTCTAGCCATGAGTCAAATGCTCGCTTTCTGCATGAAACCCCACAACTCCTTATTGATACATTGCATGAGTAGATAGTTTATCCCAAAGTCTTGCTGAGTACTTTTGTACTCACGTTTGCTTAATAAATTGTTGCAGAGGTTGTTAATGACCCTAATGGAGGGTTCTACCTAGACATCGACGACGACGAGTAGCTCGTATCCCAGGTACGATCTGGCCCTAGGATGGGTCTGTAGATAGTCAGGCCATGTGCCTTTATCTTTCCATCTGTCTGTACTCAGACAGTTTAAATCTTCCGCTGGCTTGTACGAATTGTGTGTATGACTTGATGATAATGGGTCGTGAGACCCCTACCTTGTAATATTATGTGTGTGGCTCTTCTGAGCCTTCTAAATAAAGTTTGTATGTTTATGGTTATGTTGTGATGCCATCGATGTATCTATACATATCGGTATGCCATGCGTACGTATGTTGTACTTGATATGTATGGGGTTCGAATACCTAGCCGTAGGCCTTAGTATCACTCCTTACAGGGAAATGCCCCTTTGTGATTCCAACGAGCCATGGTAGTTCGCTACTGCTCCGGACACATTGGTTGACCGGCATGTGTCCTTCTTAGCTGCTGTGTCTGTCCCTTTTGGGGAAATGTCACGCGATGTAATGGAGTCCTTGTAGCTTGCTACGACTCATCTACATTCGCTGATGACCGACACCTGCTTTGTTGGGTCATGTATGCCTATCCCTGTGCGGAACTGCCACTTTGGTTTATGACTAGACATGTCGATCCGGGTTCTTTGTCATTGGATTGCTAGCGACACAATTGCATACGTGAGTCAAAAGGCGCAAACGGTCCCGGCTAAGGTAAGGCTGCAGCCGTGGGGATAACTGTGCGTGAGACTGCAAAGAGATGCGATGTGTTACAGGGTGGACTCCTATGGCTTAGGATCGGGGTCCCGACAGCGTTGGTATCAGAGCCTGAGTGAGTGTAGGATTACTAAGCCAAACTGGTCGAAGTTGAGTCTAGAATTGCTTTACTTATATATAAGGGAATTGTTTGTGGAAGGGAAAGTAGGACTCTTGTTTCTCTTCTCAAGTTATTGTATTCTGGTCATCCTCGTCTTTTCTGCGGGGATCAAGGACTAGGTTACTTACCTTCTCTTTGGCTCGTGTTTCTGATCGGTAGATTATCGGACAACGGGTCGAGAGTTATTTCGGGTTTCTTTTATCCCTAGGAAAAGGAAGTAAGTTTTGATGATCAGATAATTGAACTTGATAGTTAAGTGGTTACGCTATCCTATTTTATGGGTTGTCTCAACTTTGTTTTTGAGCATTTACAGCCGTTATGCTGCCCAATTTTGTCTTCAGAGCTCTAATGCGTTTGCATTACTCTCTATTTTCAGATGCCTGACCGTCCTTCTCGTCAGGTGGTTCGTCTGACTAGGTGCATTGATGTGCCGGTTCACACGGCCATGCTAGTCAGGATGATGTCAGTGTCCGTTTACCGCTGGTACCCAGAGTACACAGTGGAGGAGCAGTATCGATATTTTAACCAGAGTCAGTATCTCTGCACAGTTAGGGTATTCCCAGATTACCTTGGAGCTGAGGAGCCGATCCATTGGTCTTATGGATTGGGGGTCACTGTTGACATGGCAGTACAAGATGCTGCCTATTCAATGATGACCATCATGAGGGCTAGACATGCACTGCTACAGAATTCAGAGTTCTGCTATGTTCCTGCCTCTCAGCCAGGTGAAGAAGGATACCTCAGTGGGGTCTACTTTGATTCCTCTATGGAGGATCCGCTGCTGCAGTCCACTGCTGAGATGCTAGAGAATAGAGACAGGGATGCTCGTGCCCTTCGTATGGAGCTCTATGCTACACGTGCCCGTCTGTGGACGGCTTTGACGCAGCTGGCACCTGTAGTCCAGACAGGGTATGGAGATATGGAGATGCTGAACCCTGTTAGGACACATCTTCCGGCTCATGTTTACTGGCCTCCTATAGGAGGAGTCACCCCTCTTCGGGGACCTCTACTACCACCAGTCAGGGGACCAAGTCCACACCCGTGTCCTTATGGATCCCAGGGGTCTCAGGCTGGAGTATTTACTAATCCGCAGGTTGAGCTTCCAGGCCATGGAGGAAATCTTTATGAGATGTTCTATGCGGATGCCTGAACCGTGAGTGGAAGGATGGTATGGTAGTAGTTGTACTTTGACAGTCCTGTGTGACTTGTGAAGTATGCTTGTGTCGTGAAATGAATTCCAGAGGCATAGATAAATAATGTATAGGAAGCTTGGAAGCCTCTGATGAGTAGTTTCATGTTTTGAGTAGTTTGCTCTTCGGTTATGGTTGTACTGAACTATGTAATGGTGTGTATGAACCATGGTGTATATATAGCAGTTGCTTGTTACCATGCTGTTCGAATATTCATTTCCGCATTCCATGTGTTCAGTGCATTCTTAATCAATAGCTAGTATTGATGTTGATATTGGTCTAAGCTGTGAGTTTGTTTGTCAGGATGGTGTTCACCAGGTTGAACCATGCCCCTGCTCATGAGCAAGGCGAGGGGAGTCAAGCGTCGCAGGAGGAACTGCCTCACCCGCCCTCTCTGGCGGAAGTTATGCTAGAGGCAGAGAGAAACAAAAGGGAGACCAACCGTCTGTTAGAGCGTATTGAGCAAAATACGGCTCGTCAGCCTAGGAATGCTGCAGTGTCCCTCAATGACTTTGTGAAGCTGAATCCTCCAAAGTTCCATTAGTTCGTCGATCCCCTCGACGCAAATGATTGGTTGTGCAGTATATCACGCAAGATTCGCTCTGCGAATGTTTCTGAGGCCGACAAGGTGACCTTTGCAGCGTACTTTCTGGAAGGACCTGCCAATCTGTGGTGGGAGAACTTTGAAGCTATGCGTCCTGCTGAACCAGCGCCACATGGGCAGACTTTAGTCTAGCCTTCCGTCTGCACCATATTCCAGAGGGCCTGATGGACAGAAAGAGAGAGGAGTTCTATGCATTCACCCAGGGGAAGTTGACCGTGGATGCCTATAACCGCGAGTTCGGTAACCTCGCCCGCTATGCAACAGATGAGGTGTCTACTGATGCCAAGAAGCAAGCAAGATTCCGTAAGGGTCTGAGCCTTGAGCTTCGTCGTGATTTGTGCCTTCACGAATGTACAAGCTTCCAAGCCCTGGTCAACAAGGCGTTCAGTGCCGAGAATGGTCATACCGACCATGAAGCCACAAAGAAGAACTCCCGTGATTTTGGCTCGTCATCTGGTTCCGCATTTCCAAAACGCAGGTTGTGGGTTCCAAATAGTTCTCTGCCGCCAATATACACTCAGAGGCCATCCTATGTGGCGCCTTAGACGAATAAGACCAACCCTCGAGAAAAAAACCTATGGTGGTCCAGCTAGCAATGCTGCACCACGTGCCAATCGAGTGATTTGTTACAAGTATAGTGAACTAGGGCACTATTCTTGAGAGTGTCTTCAGAATGTGGGTACCAAGCAACCCGAAAAGTCCGTTGGGCAAGGCAAGTCGGGGAAAGCTTATTATGTGAAGCCAACTCCTGCACGTGGCCGTGTGAACTATGTTTCAGCAGAAGAAGCTGCAGAGGATCCCGACGTCATACTGGGTACGCTCCTTGTTAATCATCACCCAGCGTCTGTTCTTTTTGACACTGGGTCTTCTCATTCCTTCATTTCAGAAAGTTATGCACAGTTGCATAACATGTCTTTCTGTGATATGCTAATTCCATTGGTTGTCCAAACTCCTGGTTGTAAGTGGCAAACCTCTAGGATAACCTATGACAATGAAATTCTAGTAGACTGAAATCCTCGGATATCAATATCATCTTGGGTATGGACTGCATGTCAGTCCACTATGCCAAGATTGATACTCATTGTAGAAATGTTCAGCTTACCCATCCCTCGGGTGAGATAGTCAATGTCTCTACTCGAGTTGCCAAATGCCAACTCTATTCCCCCAATGCCAACCCTCTTCCGGGACTTGAAGACATCCCGATAGTCCGTGACTTCCCGGATGTTTTTCTAGAGGAACTGCCAGGAATTCCACCTGACAGAGATGTAGAGTTTGTGATAGACCTTGTTCCGGGAACCGTTCCAATAGCCAGAAGACCATATAAGATGGCACCCCTGGAGCTAGCTGAACTTAAGAAGCAACTAGATGAGGCCTTGAATAAAGGTTTCATTCGTCCTAGCTCTTCTCCTTGGGCTTGTCCCGTCCTCTTCGTCAAGAAGAAAGACTGAACGTATCGGATGGTTGTAGATTACCAACCAGTTAATCTGGTCACCATAAAGAACAAGTATCCGCTCCCGAGGATCAATGATCTGTATGATCAGCTAGCTGGATCCCCACTCTTCTCAAAAATGGATTTGAGGTTGGGATACCATCAGATCAAGATCAAGAACGGGGACATTCCAAAAACGGCTTTTGTCACTCGTTATGGCCAATACGAGTACACCGTCATGTCCTTCGGTTTAACCAATGCCCCAGCCACCTTCTCTCGCTTGATGAATTCAATCTTCATGGAGTATTTGGATAAATTCGTCGTAGTATACCTCGACGATATTCTCATCTACTCGAAGAACGAACAAGAACATGCCGAGCATCTAAGGCTGGTATTGATGAAACTTCGAGAGCATCGCCTTTATGCCAAGTTTTCAAAATGTGAATTTTGGTTACCAGAAGTGACCTATCTAGGTCACGTAATCTCTGGTAAGGGTATTGTTGTCAATCCCGAGAGAATTCAAGCTGTCCTTGATTGGACTCAACCTGAATCGGTTAAGCAAGTTAGGAGTTTTCTTGGTCTAGCGAGCTACTGTCGCCGCTTTGTCGAGAATTTCTCCAAGGTTGCAAAGCCTCTAACTGAACTCCTCAACAAAGATGAAAAGTTCGAGTGGACACCATAGTGTGAGCATAGTTTTCAGGAACTGAAAAGACGCCTGACTTCCGCACCTGTGTTGCTACCACCAGATTTCTCTAAGGACTTTGTTATCTACTGCGACGCCTCGCGACAAGGATTAGGTGGCATTCTCATGCAAGATCGTCATGTGATTGCATACGCATCTCGACACTTGCGTCCACATGGGGATAATTATCCCATACATGATCTTGAGCTTGCAGCTGTAGTCCATGCACTTAAAACCTGGCGACATTACCTTCTTGGTAATCGTTGTGAAATTTTCACTGATCACCAAAGTCTAAAATATATCTTCACCCAGCCGGATTTGAATCTCAGGCAAAGACGATGGGTTGAGTTGATCACGAATTACGACTTAGGAATAGCTTACACCCCGGGGAAGGCCAATGTTATGGAGGATGCACAAAGTCGTAAGTCTTATTGTAACAATTTGATGCTACAACGAGGTCAACCACATCTCTATGATGAATTTCAGAAGTTAAATCTTCATATTGTTCCTCAAGGATTCCTTTCTACCCTGGTGGCGAATCCTACTCTTAAGGATCAAATCATAGCTGGCCAGAAGCGTGATAAGGGTATATCATGGATCAAAGAGAATATTATTAGCGGAAACGCTAATGAATTCTCCATGAATGATCAAGGTGTTGTGTTCTTTCAGAATCGTCTAGTGGTTCCTAAGAATCCACATCTAAGGCAGTTAATCCTTAAGGAAGCTCATTATTCTCCTCTCACCATTCATCCTGGTAGTACTAAGATGTATCAGGACCTACGCCAGAGGTTTTGGTGGACTAGGATGAAGAGAGAAATTGCTGAGTTCGTTGCTAACTGCGATGTTTGTCGTCGAGTTAAGGCAGAACATCAAAGGCCTGCTGGCACCCTTCAACCTTTAGCCATTCCTGAGTGGAAATGGGATAAAGTCAGTATGAATTTCATTACCGGATTTCCCAAGACCAAGAAAGGAAATAATGCTATCTTTGTGGTCATTGACCGTCTCTCCAAAGTAGCTCATTTTCTTCCAGTTCGTGAGAGTATAACAGCTAGCCAACTAGCAGAGTTATATATCTCTCAAATAGTGTCTCTTCATGGTGTTCCCCTGGAGATTAACTCAGACCGTGGAAGTATCTTTACTTCTCGCTTCTGGGAGAGTTTTCAGAATGCTATGGGGACTCACTTATCTTTTAGCACTGCTTTCCATCCTCAATCAAGTGGTCAAGTAGAAAGAGTGAATCAAATCCTAGAAGATATGCTCTGAGCTTGTGTTATATCGTTCGGTATGAATTGGGAGAAGTGCCTTCCATTCGCCGAATTTGCCTATAACAATAGTTATCAATCAAGCTTGGGCAAAGCCCCTTTTGAAGTTCTCTATGGACGAAGATGTCGAACACCTCTTAATTGGTCAGAAACCAGAGAGAGGCAACTCTTTGGCCAGGATAGGTTCGCATTATTCGTGAAAAGTTGAAAACAGCCCAGTCTTGTCAAAAGAGCCAATATGATCGTCATCATAAGGTTGTGACCTTTGAAGTTGACGAGAAGGCTTACCTTCGGGTTACACATTTGAAAGGTACCCATCGATTCGGTATCAAGGGCAAGTTGCCTCCTCGTTACATTGGTCCTTTTCGCATTCTTGCCAAGTGAGGAGAAGTTGCTTACCAGTTGGAACTTCCTCCGCATCTTTCCAAGGTTCATGATGTTTTCCACGTCTCGCAACTCAGGCGTTGCTTTTCGAATCCTATCCGTGAAGTGGACCACGAAATGCTTGATCTCCAGGATAACCTTTCGTACCGAGAATACCCTGTGCGTATTCTTGATCAAGCTGAGCGTACCAGTCGACGTCGAAACCTCAAGTTTATTAAAGTTCAATGGTCAAATCATTCTGAAAAGGAGGTAACATGCAAAAGAGAGGATCGTCTCCGACTTGAGTATCCCACGCTATTCCCGACAAGTTCCAAATCTCGGGACAAGATTGTTTTGAGTGGGGGTGAGTTGTCACATCCCTAGATCCCTAACTAGGGTTTAGTATTTGTGCTCATGTTTTCTTGCATTGCATTCAAGAATTTGAAAAAAACTCCAAAGAAGTGGTGCAACTCAAACCAAAAACCCCAGCCACCTCTTATTCAAAGGAAATTCAGATCTTGCCAAAATCAATGAACCCAAAATGGCCTCAAGAAAAGTTCAATATTTCTGATAAATAATGAAAACAATTTATCAGGGGAGAAAACTATTTTCAAAACACCCTTGGCATTTATTTTTTAATTCAAAAAGCCCCTGAATTCAAACTTAAATTTGAATTCAAATATTTTGAAGTTTCAAAAATGTTGCAAACCTCAGGAGTAGTTGGGAATATTCCAACTAACACTCAAGGCTATTCAAACTAATTTTTGAATTGCTTTTTGAAGCCAAAATAAATAGCAAATAAAATCAGCAAATAAAATAGAAAACAGAAATAGAAGAAAAAGAAAAAAACCCTAAGCTACGCTCACCTGCGAGGCCCAGCCCACCAGGGGCAGGGTCGTCTTCTTCCTCTGCCTTCTGGCAGAGGAGAGATCGACCACGGCGGCCTCCTCCACCTCCTGGTTCGCCGTGGTGTTCTCCGGTGCCCCCAGGACAGCGCGACAATGGGGATGACTTCCCCGAACGCTTCCCTATCCATCCCCGCTCTCCATTCCTCCCCCTCCTCTCGGTTTCTTCCCTCTCCTCCTGCCGCCATTGACAGGAGCTTGAGCTCGAGGAGCCCGAGCTCTCTGGCCACAGGGAACCCTCCCCGAGTGCTCCATCCTCTCCGCAACATCGAGCTCGACGCGCACGTCAACGGAACCGTCCTCCCCGAGCCCTGCAACGCCCCAGTGCCGTCATCTTCAACCTCCGGCCGCCGACAAATCGATGGTGGATCGCCCGTTACAGCCCCTCCCCGAGCAGTCTCAGCCCAGCTTCGTCTCCACCAAGAGCTTGCAAGCATTTCCCCTCTGTTTCCCCTCTCTCTCCGGCACTCTAGCCACGGAACCGACGAGCCCGAGCTCCGGCAGCCGCCTCGGCTCGTCGCCGGCATGCTCCGTCCACCTATAGCCCCTCCTGATGCCCGTAGAGGATGAGGCCGAGCCTGGGGATCATCCGAGTGCTCTCGGCACTCGATCCCGAGCACCACAGCACGCCCCGGTGCATCTCCGGCGAAGATCCGCCGCGGATCTGGTCGCCGCCGGTCAGTCTTCGGTAGGGGACGACGTGGCCGGCCTAATCCCTGTGGTTTAATGCTAATTAGCCACTGATAGTGGGCCCTAGCAGTGGGTCAAACCCACTTAGGGGCTGGTCAGCGCGGGATTAACTCCTGAGATGCTGACCAGTGGCCCCCACCTGTCAGGTTTGACCTGACCAGGTCAGTTGACCTGCTGACGCAGTGCTGACGTGGTTATGGCGCAATAGAGAGATTTTCTGATTTAAAAGAATTCCAGAAAATGCCCAAAACTTCTAAAAATCATAGAAAATAATCTGTAACTCCAATGAAAATAATTTATATATGAAAAAGTATCATAAAAATCCAAGGAATCTGATTTTGATATTTTCAAACATGTTTGAAAATGTTAACATCACCAAACAAGTTAAATGATGAATAGGATAACCTTATTAAATATTTATGAGTTGGAATTTAAAATCCATTTGAATTCCACCTCAACTAATACGACCAAACAATGATCAAGAACAATCACCACCTCAAAATACCATCTTCATGCATGCTAAAACAAGATTACCTGAGCATCAGGTCGAATCAATTAAAAGGCTATTTGAAAATACCTTGTTTGAAGTGATATTTGAATCTTGATTCAAATCAACTTTAACTTAAGAAATGGTAGCTACATTAGCCTACCACCTTTAATTTTCATGCCATGCTCATGCATCATCTTGTTGCATATGATTGTTATTGATTGATATTGTTTTACCGGTAGGCCCCGCTCGTCCGGATTCCATCGAATATCCGACTGACGGATACCGTCCCTCTGCTGAGCAACAAGGCAAGCAACCATTTTGATCATCCCGATAAATCCCATGTTCTCGCTCCTGCTCTTATTTATTGCATTAGGACAAATGCTTTCACTACTTTTACCACGTTAGTTGAACCCACTTCCTTTGCATGACCTATCTTTGTCACAGTAAATAGCTGAACCTTGCAACCTAGCATACCTGGTAGATGCTTGAGCCATGATGTGCCTTATCCAGCTATGCATGCTATGCTTATAGTTGTGTA
Source organism: Hordeum vulgare subsp. vulgare (assembly GCF_904849725.1). NCBI lineage: Eukaryota > Viridiplantae > Streptophyta > Magnoliopsida > Poales > Poaceae > Hordeum > Hordeum vulgare. The sequence continues at coordinate 449,898,545 of NC_058524.1, forward strand.
TGGTCTGTCATCTGGGAGATGAACATAATTGTGAGATTGTGTTCAATAATTAAAGGTTGTGTGTTGAACCTGATTTTGTAAAGGTACCAGCGAAAGGCTATGTAGGAGTACATGGCGGGTTGTTTCATTGGAGCCGTACTTAGGAACTGAGTTCCGTGTATGTAATCCAAGACGAGATACTACCACATGCTGGGCCCTGAAATATGACCCCGCTCGACTTATTAATCGCTTAGTACTCGGTCCAGGAGTTGCAAGTAGTTTCTGGTGTTTATAGTCATGCTGGAGGCCGTGCGCAGCGCTGACCTTAGAGGTGGGCTATGATGCGGTAGGCAGTGAAACGGTGTACCAAGTGGCACCCGGATGGTGGGCTTGGGAACCCTGCGCACATCGTTTGGGGCCGTGGCGGAAACCTCGGTCGGACTTCCTTGCGGTTACTCTCAAATAGGCGATAGACCTGGACTAAGTACTAGTGTGGTTAACGGTCGTGGCCGACTCCCTCGCTGGGCTTTCGCTTGAAGGTTGCCGAGGTGCATGACGTGCACATGGCGATAAGTGGCGAGAGCGTGTGTGAAGAAGTACACCCCTGCAGGGTTATGATCTATTCGAATAGCCGCGTCCACGGATATGGACTACTTGGAAACATATGTTGTTCATAGATAACTATAATGGCTACTCATAAAATTGTCAAGATAAGCGTGAGTGTCGTGGACGACATTTCCGTATGGAGACGAAATGTTTCCATGATGGAGTATTGTTGTGTTGTTAGTGGACTCGTGTGCGAGAAATCGAAGTTGTCAAAACTATTTAAAAATGCAAGTTGTCTAGCCATTAGTCAAATGCTCATTTTCTGCTAGAAACCCCACAACTCCTTATTGATACATTGCATGAGTAGATAGTTTATCCTAAAGTCTTGTTGAGTACTTTTGTACTCACGTTTGCTTAATAAATTGTTGCAGAGGTTGTTAATGACCCTAATGGAGCGTTCTACCTAGACATCGACGACGACGAGTAGCCGGTATCCCAGCTACGATCTGGCCCTAGGATGGGTCTGTAGATAGTCAGGCCATGTGCATTTATCTTTCCATCCATCTGTACTCAGACAATTTAAATCTTCCGCTGGCTTGTAAGAATTGTGTGTATGACTTGATGATGATGGGTCGTGAGACCCCTACCTTGTAATATTATGTGTGTGGCTCTTCTGAGCCTTCTAAATAAAGTTTGTATGTTTATGGTTATGTTGTGATGCCATCGATGTATCTATACATATCGGTATGCCATGCGTACGTATGTTGTACTTGATATGTATGGGGTTCGAATACCTAGCCGTAGGCTTTAGTAGCACTCCTTACAGGGAAATGCCCCTTTGTGATTCCAATGAGCCATGGTAGTTCGCTACTGCTCCGGACACATTGGTTGATCGGCATTTGTCCTTCTTAGCTGCTGTGTCTGTCCCTTTTGGGGAAATGTCACGCGATGTAATGGAGTCCTTGTAGCTTTCTATGACTCGTCTACATTCGCTGATGACCGACACCTGCTTTGCTGGGTCATGTATGCCTGTCCCTGTGCGGAACTGCCGCTTTGGTTTATGATTAGACATGTCGATCCGGGTTCTTTGTCATTGGATTGCTAGCGACACAATTGCATACGCGAGTCAAAAGGCGCAAACGGTCCTGGCTAAGGTAAGGCTGCAGCCGTGGGGATAACCGTGCGTGAGACCGCAAAGAGATGCGATGTGTTACAGGCTGGACTCCTATGGCTTAGGATCGAAGTCCCGACAAGGAACAACATCATTTGATTTAGCAGTTTTATTCTTGTTGCAATATGAAGAATCTTTATTGCCTTTGTTACTAGTTTGCTTAGATTTAACTTGAGGCATATAAGTAGAAAAGTGGAGTCATTTGGCAAGATAATTATAACTCTTCTTTCTAATATCGTCATTGATAGCTTTAAGAAACTCTTGCTCTTGCTCTAAATTTTTCTTCTCGAAGCATAGCTTCTCATGAGTTCTTAGAAGCTCTCTATGATCTTTTTGAGTAGATTCATGAGCTAACTTAAGAGTGTTGGGTTCTTTGCACTCAATCTCCTTATTAGCATCATAAAACAATTCATCTTGACTATCATGATTGTTAGAAAGTTCATTTTGACTAACATCACTAGTTTTATCAAATAGCAAATCATCATCACCTAGTAAGTCATTCTAATCACTATTGAAGTCAATATATTTGGGGTGTGAGAGCTTGGGGCCTTTATCCATGAAGAATCTGCCAATTCCTTCATTTTGTGAATCAAATAGGTCGTAGGAGTTGGAGGATATGAGAGCTAGTCCGGCAACACCTTCATCTTCACTATAGTTAGAGTTGTAGTGATAACTTCTTTTGGATTGGTTGTTAGAGTCGGAGCCAGAAAATCGTTCACCAGCATGAGCCTGATGTATTCTTCTTGTGTAACTCTTGGTGTACTTGTCCTTTCTCTCTAAGTCCTTGCTTCTCCGGGAGGGTCTTTGTTCACATTGGTCTTCTCTACTCCTTATCTCTCATAGGGGTGACTCATCTCTTCTACTCCTTCTTCTAGGTGGCCCATATATCTTTTTCGGAGGTTTCGTGCACTCATTCAAGAAGTGTCCGTACCTTCCACACTTGTAACAATTCTGATCACGACTAGAAGGACGATTCTCATTGTATCTTTAGTTGGAGCTTCTTTCTTTAACTCTATTCTTATATAGTTTGTTGAAGTTCTTGACCATGAGACTTATCTCTTCATTGGAATCTAGCTTGTCACTTGAAGTTGTAGGAGAATCACTTGTTGCTTTGTATGCAATGCTTGACTTGTTGTGGAGCTACTCTTTGTCCTTGAGTGACATTTCATGGGAAACTATCCTTCCAATGACTTCCATGGGCTTGAGATCTTTGTAATTTGGCATCGTTTGGATCAATGTGGACACGGTATCGTACTTTCCATCCAAGGCTCTAAGGAACTTCTTGATGATGGATTTGTAGGTCATCTCTTCACTTCCTAAACCGATCATCTCATTTGTGATGAGAGCAAGCCTAGAGTACATTTTCATAACTCCTTCACCACTCTTCCTCTTGAACTTGTCAAGTTGACTTTGAAGCAGATCAAACTTAGATTCCTTGATGGATTCTATTCCTTCACGCATATCAACCAAAGTATTCCAAACTTCCTTGGCATTCTTAAGGCGATTTATATTGTTGAACTCCTTGGGACACAAACCGTTGAATAAAATGTCACAAGACTGAGTGTTGTATTGCAACATCTTCAATTCATCCAAGATTTCTTCATGATGTGGTTCTTTTCCGTCTTCAAAGAATTCACCTTGCAAGCCAACATGAACAATACCCCAAACGACGGGGTTATGGCCAAGAATATGCATTCTCATCTTATCCTTCCAACTAGCAAAGTTTATACCATCAAAATATGGATCTCTATGGCAATAATTTGCCTCACTAGACGTCATAGTCTCCTAGGTTATGAAACCAATGTAATGGATACCAAAGCTCTGATACCACTTGTAGGATCGAAAGTATGTCTAGGGAGGTGATTAGACTATTTGATGAAATTAACACTTAACCTTTTCCCATTTTTATTGGTTGGCAAGTTTTAGCGAATTTACCAAGTCTAGCACATCCTACACATGCAAGTCTATGAGTTTTGTAGTAGAAAGTAAAGACCTTGCAAGTGAATGTAAAGGCAACGATAGGAAGATCAAATGCAATGAAGACACGAAGATTTTTGGCGTTGTTCCGATAAATGGTTCTATTGGACGTCTATGCTGATGGAGACTTCAACCCATGAAGGGTAACGCCTACATGAGTCCAGGAAGGCCTCCAGCCATGAAGGGTCCACGGAGAAGCAACCTTGTCTGTTCCATCATGGCTTACGTCCATGAAGGACTAGCCTTACTCGGGGCAGATCTTCATGAAGTAGGCGATCTCCTTCCCCTTACAAACTTCTTGCTTTAAATCCACACGATTTGGAGGCTCCCAATCGACACCTAACCAATCTAGGAGACACCACTCTCCAAGAGGTAATAAATGTTGTGTTGATGATGAACTCCTTGCTCTTGTGCTTAAAAAATAGTCTCTTCAACACTCAATAACCCCCTCACAGGGTTTTGCTTGGTAGAACCATAGAAGAGGATGATTGGGTGGAAAGCAACTTGGGGAGGCTACAAATGAAGGATCTATTGGTTGGAGTGGAATCCCTTGATTTCAACACATGAGTAGGTGGTTCTCTCTCAGAAAATGAATGGTGAAAGTATTGGTTCGTAATGATGGCTCTCTCAACGAGTGAGAGTATGTGAAGGGTTATTTATAGCCTTCACCAAAAATCCAATCGTTACAATATTATCGCCCAACTCGGTGACACTTAAGAGAAAACTCGATGATATTGACTAGTGCAAAAAGCCCCAACTTTTGGCTTTTCAGTGAGACAGAATGGAACTTTTTGGTGAGACCGACTCGGCTTAACCTAGCTAGTTCCATCACTTTGGTGGCATCAAAAATTAAATCTCAAAAATTCTGAAACTCAAAATCTTGACCACAAATGCAAGGTCACTGTTTTTTGGTCCCATCGAATGGAGTCTCGGTTACACAGATAGATTAGGGTTTCACTTATGGTTCTGTCTGGTACCCACTCAGTGATACCGAAGGAGAAATCTTGGTGGCACCGAAAGGATAGTTAGGGTTTTGGACATATTTTATGTGAGGAAATGCTTGAGGCTTTTGGTGGCATATCTCTAAGTACTTGATTAACCAGATCATCATTGGTACCTCATTCCCTTTTAATTGTATTGGCTTTCCTATGGACTCAATGTGATCAAATCACTTAAAGCAAAATGTAGAGTCTTGAAGCTTTTGACAATATGTTTCCTTTGCATCCAAGGGGTTTATCATCACAAATCCTAGCCAATCCATTCATTGATATTTTCCTAAAATATACTTGATCAACCTAATAGTTCAATGAGATATATGTTGTAATTAATTACCAAAACCAATTATGGATAAGTTGTGCTTTGAGAGTCCTCTACAACAAGCTGTGACATTTGAAGACTTGGAAGATTCATTCCACATGCCTTTGTCCACTCAACCTCATCAACATTTCATTTTCTCGAACACCTCCATTTATGACAGAACTCAACAAGATGGCATGGATGAGTGGACCTACCTCTAGAACTCTTGACTCTATTTTTTTTTGCAATTCAAACAAAAAAATTGCGTAGATATGTCGATCTATTTAAATTGAGGGAAATCCACATGGTGATTTCTCTTTATAACATATCCTCCCAATATTTAGGGAGCTAAAATAAATATTCCACAATTCGGATGCACCTATAAGCACACTTGCATTTAATCGCATGCCTTTTTAGCTTCGAGTTTGACCTCCAAGCCTTGTGAATAATTCTTCCTCCATTTATCGAGGCTCCACCCAAATTCTCAACATTTTTAGACACTTCCTAAAACTTGTCCTAGTTCAAACCATTCAAACTAATTCAAATGAGTTTGAATTAAATTTTTCATTCATGCCAACTTCTATTTTCTGTGGACCAAGCACAATTTTGTGAGTCTAGGAAAATTACCCATATGCTCAAATTCTTTTCATATCCCTCTCTTTATTTTCTTCATACAAATTCCTGTTTTTTCTGTAATGAAGAGAGAAGGTGAGAGGCCAACTGGGCTAGCCCATCCCCGGAGCCGACCTAAGCCACTTAATGAGACCAGTCGCAGACTCAGGCCAGCCGACCCATCTAGCCCGAGCCACCCCCATCATAACCTAACCCTAGCCCACTCTCGATCCCCACTTACTCCCTCCGGTTGCAGGACCTCATATACGGCGCTGAAGGCGCCGGTTTGCCCTCCTCGCGCGTGTAGCGCCCCGCCTTGGGCCGGCCCAACAAACATATCTCGCGCCCGTGTGCAGGCCTTGAAAATGTTCTTTAGTTTTCGAAAAATAAAGTACATCGATTTTGCAAAAAAGTTCTTGAAATGGAAAAATGTTGAAATATTTTAAAAATAATGCTAATCAAATTTGAAAAAACTTTGTCATCATTTGATAAAGGTTCATTAATTTGTATAAGAAGTTCAGAGGTTTAGAAAAATGTTCATTAAATTTGAAAAAATGTTAAATGGTTTTAAAAAAAACATCGAATTTGAAAAAAGTTCATCAATTTTTTAAAAAATTTCACCGAATTTGAAAAGAGTTCATCAATTTCGAAAAAAGTTCATAGAATTTTTTTAAAAAGTTCATTGAATTTGAAAAGAGTTCATCAATTTCGAAAAAAGTTCATAGAATTTTTTTAAAAAGTTCATTGAATTTGAAAAGAGTTCATCGGTTCCAAAAAAGTTCATATATATTTTTTAAAAAGTTCATCGAAATTGGAGAAAAGTTCATTGATTTTTAAAAATCCATCGATTTTGAAAATAAATCGTCAAATTTGGAAACAGTTCATTGAATTTGAAAAAGTTTCATTAAATTGAAAAAAAAATCTTTCACGAATTTGAAAACAATTTCCACAAATTTAAGAAAAAAAGAATAAAACCCCGCTGAAATAGAATAAAAATTTGGAAAACACCCGTTTGGGAAGCTTCTAGAACCTTCCCAAAACCAGGCGGATAAAACTGGGTGCATAAAGTGATAAAAAGGGAAAGGAATATAGCATTCACATCGACCGCGATGGCCTATTGGTCGTTCTATTCCTACGACGCAAGAGGTCACGTGTTCGAATCCCACTGTCGCATGTTATTTCTGGAGTTTCAAACAAAAAAACGAGGGCTAACTGGGCTCGCCCAAGCGCGATAGGAGGTTGCCCTTGGTTGCTTCCCGTCGTTCCCGACCGTACTCGGGGTAGTTTTTAACTTAGGCGATACAAAGTTGCGGCTAAGTTCCCTAGTGTGGAGAATGTCCGTACTCGGAGTTGTTTTTAACTTATGCGATACGGAGTCGCAGATAAGCCCCCGAGTGTGGAGCATGTCCGTACTAGGAGTAGTTTTTAACTTAGGTGATACGGAGTCGCGACTAAGTTCCCGAGTGTGAAGCATGTCCGTACTCGGAGTAGATTTTAACTTAGGCGATACGGAGTCGCGACTAAGTTCCCGAGTGTTGAGGATGTCCGCACTCGGAGTTGTTTTTAACTTAGGCGATACAGAGTCACATCTAAGTTCCCAAGTGTGTAGCATGTCCGTATCCGGATTAGTTTTTAACTTAGGCGATACAGAGTCGCGGCTAAGTTTCCAAGTGTGAAGCATATAAGTACCTGGAGTAGATTTGAACTTAGGCGATACAGAGTCTCAGGTAAGTTCCCGAGTGTGTACCATGTCCGCACTCGGGGTAGTTTTTAACTTAGGCGATACTTAGTCGCGACTAAGTTTCCGAGTGAGGAGCATGTCCATACTCGGAGTTGTTTTTAACTTAGGCGATATAGAGTCGCAGCTAAGCCCCCGAGTGTGGAGCATGTCCATACTCGGAGTAGTTTTTAACTTAGGCGAAACGGAGTCGCGGCTAAGTTCACGAGTGTGAAGCATGTCTGTACTTGGAGTAGTTTTTAAATTAGGCGATACAGAGTCGCAGCTAAGTTCCCGAGTGTGGAGCATGTCCGTACTCGGAGTAGTATTTAACTTAGGCGATAAGGAGTCACAGCTAAGTTCTCGCGTGTGGATCATGTTCGTACTCGAAGTAGATTTTAACTTACGCGATACAGAGTCGTAGCTAAGTTCCGAAGTGTGGAGGATATCCGCACTCGGAGTTGCTTTTAACTTAGGCGACACGGAGTCACAGCTAAGTCGGTCACCTAGTAGGGGTTATGGTGTAGATGTGTTCAGCTCAGCTATGGTGCATGGGCCGGCTCAGTTATGAAGCCGTGCCGCACGGAGTGGAGATACACGAGGCATCTAAGTGCTCAAGACACGTCCAGCTCAATGGCGACGCGTGGGACGACCATGTGTTGAAGACGCGTTCAGCGGAGCGATGGCTCGTGAGGCGGCCGAGTGATGTAGGCGCGTCCAGCAGAGTGGCGACGCATAGGGCGGCCATGTGATGAATACACGTCTAGCCGAGTCACGATGGGCGGGGCCGCCAAGTGATGAAGACGTGCCACACGGAGTGGCGATGCACGAGGCATGTGAGTGATGAAGAGGTGTCCAGCTGAGTGGCGTCGCGCGGGGCGGCCATGCGATGTAGGCGCGTCCAGTAGAGTGGCGACGCACGGGGTGGCCATGCGATGTAGGCACGTCCATCAGAGTGGTGACGCGCGGGGCGACCAAGTAATGCAGGTGCGTTCAACAGAGTGGTGACGGGCAGGGCGGCCATGTGATGTAGGCGCGTCCAGCAGAGTGGCTATGCGCAGGGCGGCCAAGTGATGTAGGCGCGTCTAGTCGAATGGCGTCGCGCTGGGCGACCATGTGACGAAGACGCGCTCAACCGAGTGGCGGTGCGCAAGGCGGCCAAATGATGGAGACGCGTCCTACCGAGTGGCGACGAGCTAGGCGGCCAAGCGATGTAGGTGCGTCCAGCAGAGTGGTGGCACGCGAGGCGGCCGAGTGATGGAGACGCTTCCAACTGAATGGCGATGCGCTAGGCGTCCAAGTGATGTAGGCGCGTCTAGCAGGATGATGACGTGCTCGGCGGAGTGGCGACGTGTTGGGCGTCCAGGTGATGAAGTGTAGTGCCCCAAGTGTAAAGCTTTCCCTTTTTGTAACCTTCCATGTGGGACCACCTTGACATGTTATGCGAGAGTCCTATTGCTTCTATGAATTCGTCTGTCCTTTTGTTCTTCCCTTGCTTGCATGCATATCATTTCATGTGTTAGGTGGTGTTGCTTTGAGTCATGTGATTCCATGTGATCTTATGTGGTGATGTGAGTTATGACCTGGTGTGATGTGTGGTTGTAGTATTGAGAGCGTGAGGTGCTTTTCCTTTCTAAAACCCCTTTGTTGCAATTCCAAAACCCCCTCTAGTATTTGCAAAACCCCCCCTCTCTTTTATTCCACAAGTGCAATTCCAACTTGTTCCTGACCTGGATTTAAAATGTTCAGGTTTTAGGAAATACTGTGGGCATGGTGCTATACCTGATTCCATCTACAAATGAGAATCAAACAGGACCTGAGAAATTATGACATACTAGTAGAATGCCCGTGCGTTGCCAGAGGCTTTTGAAATATTTCGCTGAGGTTATATAAAATTAATGCATATTGAATTTCACAGGTAGATAAAATATAACATCGTCACAATTGCATAATAACTAATGTATTCACGTATAATAACAAAATAGAAAATTGACAAGTAAACAGATGACGTGATGATCCAACTAAAACTATATTACAAATGATTGAAATCTACTTGATGCGCTTAAGAAATTCTCGCACAATATGTGGAAACTTGTCTGTAGCTTCATTTGCACGATGTTTGAGCAAATATAATAAAAACTTCTTCCTCAACTCATACCTATCTTGCAAAAGAAATAAATGTAATTAGCACCAATACTTCACGTGAAAGGTCTAAAAACATGTGTAATGTTACACTTCTCACGGTGCAAACCGGTTTCATCGGGTCTTTACCGTTCCACGATATATGACAGAGTTTATATGAAGGGTTGAGGTCCTGATTGACAGATAAGTTTTCTAGATTAAAGTGCCTTCCAAATAATAAACCAACTATTGGTTTCATCTTATTTTCAATTCCGTAGGCATTAAGTATATCTCCAATAATTGATCTTCCTCATGATATAATTGTCGTGCCCATCAATTAATAAGATACACCGGAGAATTTTCTTTCCTTCTCATACTCACTGTGATCCTTTGGCTGATGCATATGGCAATCCTTGATTCCATGGACGTATTTCCATTATCTCTTTCTTAGGAAAATAATAACTCCTGATTGCATGCTTCGTTAATGTGTCTGACCATTATTTCCCTCCAAGATGATTTTGTGTTGTCACTGTATAGTACATTTATGTGCCACCTGATTAATTATCATTTCAGAATTCACACTCTCCCTTTTTTGTCAAAATTGGTAATTGAATAAATAGGCTACTAACTTTTCATCCCCGCAATAAATGTCTTCGCTTGGTTGTTCCTCGAAGGGTCATTTTGTTTATGAACTTGGAACACCTATCCAATTGTGTGTTATGTTAGAGACCCACCAGAAGGGGTAAGGAGAAATTGCATAGTATCTTGTTTTGTCAACTTAAAACCTTTGACCAGAAAGACATATTTGATACAGTATGTAGGATTTGTAAAGCTCCCATGAAAATTGTTGAGATCAAGTAAGGCAAGCACGAGGATGTACTCTTCTCAAATGTACATCACAATAATAGAGACAGCTTGAACATGATGAAGTGTGGATGGAGCATTGGCAAGCCAAATAATTGTCTGCCATCCAAATAGGTTCCTTGTGTGTTGTCAACGACAATTTTTTGGCTCGGCAACATGTTGCTCAAAACTAAAAATCCCCTAAAATACAACGGCACTCGAAGTGATTACGGGTATTGCGAGCTGGATGCGACACTGATATTTGCGACAATCTCCGATGTGTATATATAAGAGGCAAAAACAGTAGGTCGAGAAAAAAGAATAAGATTGGTTTATGATGATAGCAAAATACAATGATGCCGCCAAAGGATGTAAATATTCGTTGCACGCACAAGCATTTGCCTATTTTAGGAAAAACAATAAACCATGGTGGCTCATATCATCTTGCATCATGACCCTTGACAATAATGTGCTTGCCTACATATTAGCCTCATACCAGTTTTCAAATGGGCCTCACTACTCATTCATGGCAGACAACCAAAAAAATTATTGACGACATTGCAACAAGATCAATTAATCATCCAACAATACGGTAGCAAAACCAAAGTTCAATAACACCAAAACACCATAAAGTTTCTACGTATATAGAAGACAATATATTATCTAATTATTCATATAAAAATAGATAATTATCATTTCAATGTGTAACAATGATGTATAGGAAATTATTTGTGACATTTCTGCATGCATCGACCGATCTTCAGTTGCTTAAAACACTCAACGCCACTCTAATTCCTTGTGGAATGTTTCGAGCTGCCTTTGTTGTCTTTCACGATTAGCTTCTGGACCATCATTTGCTTCCTGAGCTGTATTGGATCATATGAAAGATGGAAAAACTCAATCATTTGATAAAGTGGTTGGATCATAAATGGCACACACAAACTCATTGTACATGTACTTACCCTAGTGCTCATCCAGCACATGCTACACAAACAACCAATCTGGTGGCCCATATCCTGTAGGACAAAGAAGCTAGAGTCGTTGTTGTGACACAAAAAATAAATATGAAACATTATAATGGTCTGCATCTTATATATGTGATCAATTTAGTAGATTACTGGCAAGCATTAGAAGACATGATATCTTGTCACCAATTCATTATTTGGGTATTCCAACTAGGAATCCTTGTCTACAACACATTTTTGAATTCTTGCTTCAACAATCTGATTTCCTTCCTCGTCTCCTTGTTAGGACTGCACTCTCCAACTCGAAGGACGTTGATAGATGGATCCATTAGTACAACCCTCCTCCTCATCAGGTTGACTACAAATAGACAATGGCAGTAGATACTGTAGCAGGTCGACAATAATTAATTGTTATTATGATAAGTAAAATAAACTTTAGAAATGAGCTTCTCTTATAATTATAGACTTGAACACATCATATTTAGGAAGAGATTGGGCCACGACATACTCAATCAGCATCGTGGTGCATTGTTCTTGTATCATCCAGGAGTACGTGAGGGCCAGTGATTGCGCATGAAACTACAAGTCGAAATAATGTTTCCTTCCAACCAAGTTGGTGCCTGCGGTCCTCTATACTTCAACGCTAGCAAGCTTATGAACAACAAGATTGAAGTATTCTTGATTTATATGTTTATAAAAAAGGGTGTCCTGGATCATCCGGAGGCTGATTTCGATCTGATATGGTGGCGTGTGCTTCTTATCTATATTGCTACACCAAAAAATGCACAACAACCTTTAGCAAAAAACATCTATCTATATATGTGTATATTGGAACAACAGTTTGTTAAAATGGCGGCATTTTTTCAGATAATCTGATAGTTGTGAGATAATAATACAATTGACTGCAAATAAGATTAGCAAAAAGTTTTTAGTTCCCTTCCAAATCTGGTAACTCATTTTTAATAGCATGATATTTTTTCTTTCTAATAATCTGTTAGCTGTGAAGAAACAATATGGCCAGATGTACATTATAGTGGGAGGTGGGAGTGTACAGTGGTGTATTTGGATGCCCAAGAATGTGAGAAAAACAACATTCATTAATTAGAGTTGTTGTACAAAGTAGGGACATGATAACCAAATAATTAGTTCACTAGAAAATATAGATTGTCCCACACTGTAAAAATAATAATAACATGGAAATAACAAAAATTCAGTATACATAATTAAATCCTTAGTAGTGGTTGCAACGTGAGTGGTTCTATTGTTGTTTAACTTTGTCTTTACAATCTCGCTGAGATCAAGCAGTACTAACATAGAAGCCGAACTCATGGTCAGATAACTTACTCTAATGCCTCTTCGCCTTGAACGCCAATGATAAAGTCATATATGTATTCGAGTGGATCTTACACAACATGCATTGGTGTGGGCAGAGAATCCATGGGTGCAGGCACATCCTCCTGGGGTGCGGGCGTATCATTCCCAATGATCGCCTCCATTTGTGATTGAAAATTCGTGGTTGATCAGAAATTGCTGATGAATTATATGTGAACTGGGTGGGTAGTGAAATAGGAGGTCAACGGGAGTTTTTATATTTAAGATTTTACCCCATTTGACATATAATTTTTGGATATTTAATATTACCTTCCAAATGATGACCGCCATATAATTGAAGTCATTGTTTGATTCCATGTAGAAATTATTTGGTGACGACATCAAAAATTTGGTCAAGATCGCCTTATGGATAAACTAGAAAAGGAAATAAATCTATTTGGTGATGACATCCCAAATTTTGAAAGGAAATTTCTTTCCCTTTCCTCTCTATCTGGTGCATATGGGAATGATTGATTTCCTGATTGTACAAGCATTATCTCTTTCTTAGGAAAATCATATCTTCGGATTGTATCCTATTTAATTTTTCTATCCCAGTCAAAAGAAATATCTTATTTTCGTCAATAAATTATATATACATCGAAGGGTTGCCCAGGAGTACATGTATCATACATTGATATATAGTACTAAAAGAGGTCCACTGACACTTGGCAACGAATTACGCCATAACTTTTTTATACATATTTTATTAAATATAATACATTATTATAAAAAAAGGGTATACCGATACTTCAGAACATGTCACTTGGCAACGAAATGTTGCACGCACCATGTTGATACATTTGTGATGAAATCTGCACTTGTGTACACATAGATAATTCTAACACCCATTGTTTCTAGTATGAACAATATCATTGACGTACGCACGTGTTTCAGCAAGTTTCATGAGGCTGGCTTTATGGATATACATGATAAAAATAAGTGTCAATAATGACATAGTATTATAGAAAATAATGGAATGACAACAAATTTAAAATAGAACACAACCCCTACTTCGTAGATGATGATCATCATCATTAATGTGAGGAGAGTAGAAGAATGTGTTCTCCCTCATGGTGTGCAAGCATTGACGCCTACGATTTAATTGTACGTAAGTAACAACAAGCTTCCCGAATACATTTTAAGTGTGTTGCAGTGACAACCAACATTCTCTTCACATACATGTAGGACAATTATCTGTCATCTACAAAAAAATGTTAGTTTATGATCGAAACAATAAAATTAAATGAAGCATACGAAAATCTCAAATTCTAAATGGCGCATACCGAAAGTTCATGAGGACATTCTTGAGGAAAGGGATGTTGCGTCTATATACTGAATCCCACTATCATTTATCTTACCAACGTAGGCAAGAATAGCAACAACATGTGAATTTTTCAAATCAAAGTAAGACACTGAGTTGTATGAAATGTGCAAGAACAAAGTTAAAAATGGTGCACGAGTGATACTACTGTCATGTAGCGAGAATATGGCCCCAAACCGTGGGAAGCACGGTGTATAAAATTGCCGATGTTATCATGTGCGATGACGTCCCAACTTCAGTCCTAGCATTTGGTGTGATTACAAATTCCATAGCTAGATACCAGAAATGTCTTTATCTTGTGTCTCCGTGGGTTTGAACCCAATGCGAGTGAAGTCATAGATCATGTCGTTTTGTAGCATGCTGTTGAAGCGAACTGCTTAGTTGTTGTATACGACAGCTTCCATTTTTGTTCCCTAATATTTTGTTATGAATCATAACAATAATAAAGGAACAAAACTGTTTGTCAAATGTGTATATTAAAAAACATGTTATAAAAACTGAAGAGTAATGCCTTACATCCTGATTCAGCAGTATAAGCTGAACGTAAACATTTCTTATTCCATTCTCCTTGATTTGGGCCTTGCACATGACCCTCACATGAATGATTCAACAATCCAACAATTCTAATAAGTATGCTCCATATGAATGCTCTGAAAAGTCAAGTTCATCTGCATTGAACAGAATAAATGGATGGGGTAAATAATTGAGCGGTGATGGCAAATTGTCGTACACGCTGATTCATCTATCTTACATGTTCAACGAAGAGATGATAGGTCAAGGGATGGCCGGAACCGGTGACGATGCCATCACCCTCTTAGAGGTCCTCAATCTGTATGTGATTACCATGGTCCTGAAGGAGATGGCTGAGCCTATGTAGAAATATGGGACATGTTTGGTGGTGCGGGGCATTTTTATATAAGCACACTGGGCGGCGCGAAAATGAAATATCTTTCAAAATTTGGTTTTGGCTGTCTATGTTTCAGTCCATGCAAAAAATTTGTCGTACGACCCCCACTCCTCTAGTGACCGCAGTAGTCATTTCATCAATCTTTTGCAACCTGATAAATATTACCAATTATTTTTAGTAACCAATCAAATTCGGATCTCCCTGTAATCGAGGCCAGTATCCCTTGCCGAGCATGGTTTTCATTTAACCAGCAAAATCGCAAGTCATTTGATCAATCTTCAGCAACCTATTAAATTTAGTTTATTTATCTGTAGTAACACAATAAATTCGGGTCACACTATAATGAAGCCCAGTCTCCTAATTCATCATTGGCATAATTTTTGGCAACCAGTTATTTAGTAACCAATCAAATTTGGATCTCTATGTAATCAAGGCCAGTATGTGGAAGGCTACAACATTACCACATTATTGATGTTTGCCATTGAACGTGTGACATGGGAAGACCAAACAGATTGATTCGTGTTCTTTATGAAAGGAAAGGATTCCTCGATTACTTTTTATTATGGACTCGCTCGGTTTGGAAAGGATCCTTTTCCCTTGATTTGTTTTTATTGTGGACTAAGTCGGTTTGGAAAGGATCTGATTCCCTAGGTTGCTTTTTATTGTGCATTAGGGAAGGATGGGATCGACGAGTTTGTATCAAGGAAGGTGATATCAAGGGGGTGGGATGGAGCGAATGAAAACAATTCTAATAAATATGCTCCATCTGGATGCTCTCAATAGTCAAGTTCATGTGCATAATTAGAATAAATGGATGATGTAAATAATTGAACGGTGATGGCAAATTGCCATACAGACTGATTCATCTATCTTGCATGTTCAACGGAGATATGATAGGTCGAGGGATGGGAGGAACTGGCGATGAAGCCATCACCCTCTTAGAGGTCCTCAATCTGTATGAGATTACCATGATCATGGAGGACATGGATGAGCCTATGTAGAAATATGGGACATATATGGTGGTGTTGAGCATTTTTATATAAGCACACTAGGCAGCGAGAAAATGAACTATCTTTCAAACATTGGTTTTGGCGGTCTAGGTGCGAGTCCGTGAAAATCTTTGTCGTATGATCAGCCCCACTCCTCCAGCAACCGTAGTAGTCATTTCATCAATCTTTTGCAACCTAATAAATATTGCCAATTATTTTTAGTAACCAATCAAATTCGGATCTCCGTGTAACCAAGGCAGTATCCCTCGTTGAGCATTGTTTCCATTTAACCAGCAAAATCGCAAGTCATTTGATCAATCTTCGACAACCTATTAAATTTAGTTTATTTATCTGTAGTAACACAATAAATTCGGATCACACTATAATGAAGGCTAGCCTCCCAATTCATCATTGGCATAATATTTGGCAACCTAACAAATATATTTAATTATTTTTAGTAAGCAATCAAATTTGGTTCTTCCTGTAATCAAGACCGGTATGTAGAAGGCTGCGACATTTCCATATTATTGATGTTTGCCATTGAAGGTGTGACATGAAAAGACCAAACAGATTGATTGGTGTTCTTTATGGAAGTAAAGGATTCCCTCAATTACATTTTATTGTGAGATTGATTGGTGTTCTTTATGGACGGAAAGGATTCCCTCAATTACTTTTTATTGTGGACTCGCTCGGTTTGGAAAGGATCCGATTTCCTTGATTGCTTTTTATTGTGGATTGACTTGGTTTGGAAACGGTCTTATTCTCTCGATTTCTTTTTATTGTGCATTAGGGAAGGATGGGACCGACGAGTTTGTATCATGGAAGGTGATATCGAGGGGATGGGATGGAGCGAATGAAAACATGTGGGGCCTTCGTTGGTTGGGTGGAGCGAACCAAAATCAACGACAACCTACGGACTAAGGTATTTAATTATCTTTAGTAACCAGTCAAATTTGGATCTCCCTATAATCAAGGCCAGTATGTGGAAGGCTGCGATATTTTCATATTATTGATGTTTACCATTGAAGGTGTGACATGGAAAGACCAAATAAATTGATTGTTGTTCTTTACGGAAGGAAAGGATTCCCTCGATTACTTTTTATTGTGGACTTGTTCGATTTGAAAAGGAACTGATTCCCTCTATTTCCTTGATTGCTTTTTATTGTGGACTCACTCGGTTTGAAAAGTATATTATTTCCTCAATTGATTTTTATTGGCCCTGTTTGGATCCATGAGTTAGTTAGACCAATCTAACCCCAAAACATCCAAACAGGGAGGGTTAGAGTTGGTTAGATGCATCTAACCCACCCAAGAGGTGCTTATTTGGGTTAGAGTTGGGTTGGGCCCACAAAAAGTTACTTTTCTCTTTACCTCCACCACACCAAATAATTGATAAAGGAGCCAAATGATTGAAAAAGGTGCATTTATTGACAATCTAACCCTTCCATCCAAACACCTCTTTGGTTAGAGTTAGTTTAGGGTTAGTCCAAGGTTAGAATCTAACTCTAACCTCTAACCGAGTTAGAGTATCCAAACATGGCCATTGTATATTAAGGAAGGGTGGGACCGATGGGTTTGTATGAGGGAAGGTGATATCAAGGGGATGGAATGGAGCGAATGAAAGCATGCGAGGCCTTTATTGGTTGGGTAGAGCGAATCAAAACCAACAACAACCTACGGACAGCCTTTAGTATAGCGAAAATCCGGCAAATTACTTTGGGCACGGCCGACACCTTTCGCGCTGCGCAGGCTCCAAGGCACAGTCTTTCCCACGATCCTGTCCCTCCTCGAAATTGAACACGGTGACCCCGTGAGGATGCGCGTAACGGATTACCGCATGGACATGAGAGTGACAAAAACAGATGCCCAGCTGACCTCACTACTGATGTCAACTTAGAAAGCATCCTCCTCAACCACCGCGCTTCCAAGTTCCAATTTGTCTCAAGAGCTACCTTGCCGTGTAGAAAAAGAAGGGCCACAAGCTATTTTGCCATGGCCGCCACTTCATTAAGTTCTCACCTGTAAATTCTTACACGAACACTGTATGTACAGCAGCACAGAAGAACTCACCGCAGACTGCATATTCTGCAGTATACAGGCATCTGACTAGCTTGTCATGGTCTGATACCTAAGTAACTAATAGCATGCACATACGAGCTACAACTACAAGACGACGTCGAATTGCACCATGGGGCTCGCCGTCTTGCCGCCGATGAACCGCTCCGACTGAGCCCTGCGCAGCGCGCTCGGGCCCGGGACGACCGGGGACGACCTGGCCTCCGGGCTGCCGCCGCTCTCCTCCGGGATGGACGTCAGCGCCCCGGACCACGGCGACCCCGTGCCGCTGTAGCCGCCGTGGCCGTACCCCTCGTATGCCCGGTAGCGGTCGTGTCTCGCGCCACGGGCCGACGCCAGCCGTAGCACCTTGGAGAATAGCTTCCGCAGGAGGGCGGGGAGCCGCCTCGCGCGCTTCCTGCGGCCGGCAGGATGAACGGCTTGGCTGGCAGCGGGGAGGTGCGGCATGGAGAGCGAGCGGCAGGCGAGCACGGTGGCGTCGAGCTGGCGCCTGAAGGAGGTGAGCTCGTAGGAGTCGTAGAGAGCGCTGCCGCAGTCCCACAGCACGAGCGCGGCACCAGCACCACCACCAATGTCATCTGCGGACTCGTGATCGGCTTGGATGTGCCTCGCCATCTTTATAGCTTTCCCTTTTTTTGCTTGGATCAAAGCAGCAAGAAATGGATGACAGAGGGAGGGAGAGAGGGGAGAGGGGCTGTCTCGCTTTACAAGTGGGTGGAGGTGGCATGAACGCGCGGTGTGCAGCGTGTGATAAAGGGGGCGAGCGAGCTCACGGCTCACACGACGCGATCGACCTCCGTCTCCACTTGCGGCCGATCGACGTGAGAGAAAAAGGTGCAGAGATGGTGATCCAAAGGTCGATGTGGGACGCACTCTTTGTGGGGGATTAATTAGGTGTAAACGCATATGTTTATCTGTCGCATTAAGCACTTAATTTACTTCAGTGCCTTGACCATTAAACTTTGGATCATAATTTCCAAGGAAGACCGACGATCGAGGCGTACGTGGATGTATCATAGATGGACTCGTGTTTTGTTTATTCTTAGAAGGAAATCATGCCGACGTATGTATTGGACTATTGATCAGAGCCAACTACTACTACCTACAGAACATTTTGAATTTCAAACTTGCATGTTTTTCAGAGAGCAACAGCGGATAAAAGTATTCCATCCAATTTTCTTGACTTCACGCATTCAAATATCATTGGACGAGCGCAAGCTGAATCAGACAAAGTTGGGTCCGCAATCTTATCATCCATGTAACAGATGAATTATTCCACTCCAAGGAGTCAGCGTAACGATGTTGACGTACCCTCAAGTCACAAGAGCGATTCAGGCGCTAGTACATGATACATTTTGAGACCTTTTACAGTACATCAAGTCAATTTGAGCCGTTTATTTTTGTGGTTGGACAGCCCAGATAAGGTAATACTATATCAAATTTCTGATACTTCTTCCCTCACGGTTTAGAAGGCGTGCATGAAAATTCTTTAGAACATAGATGGTTATTGGCTGTAAAATGAGTTAAAAAATAGCATTCACACTACGCATGCATATAAAAATAATACAACGAAATAGTAATTAGGAACTAGAAGTAAATGCAATGCGCGATAAACTTTGTCTATTGTGAAAATGCACGTAAATTTAACCGTGTCTTTTAAACTGTGACAGAGGTAATAGTATATTGGGTACTTAGTGACATTTTGGGTTGTTTACTGTTATATCAATCTCAGACTTCTGGGAGACAGGGATGTTTGCCATAATGATTGGGACGAGCTTGTGGCATGCGTCGTCCGGTTCAGCGACTGGCCTGAGCTCCGGCCCGTCGAGCCACCCCTACGCCGTGACCTGGATGATGCTGCCAATACTTTTCGGCAATACACACATACTAGGTAGCTTGTTGATCGGTTTCGTCGGGATGAGGAGATGACAAACTTATACAGACCTAGTGCCTAAGAGCATCTGCAACACCCGCTAAACAAGGGCCGTTTTAAGAAATAGTCATTTTTACATGCGTTATTGTTCCGGACGCTTCAGCAAAAACGCAAAAACCGCACGCGGCATAACCAGTTCAACGCACGGACGAAAACGTCATCGCGTGTCGTTTATCCGCATGCTACACACTCGAGCGCCCGCTCGCAACTACACCTACCCCATCTAGCCGCGGCGCCGCCGCCGCCCGCACCACCTCATTTCTTCCGGCGATCGTTTCGGTGCTTCCCCGGCCTACCCCACGCGCCGCCGCTGCTTTCTGCATCTCTCTCTAGTCACCGCCAACCGGCCACCCGGCCGCCCACTGCCGCTCGCCGCCCGACCACCTACTGTCGCTCGCCGGCCGGCCGTCCACTGCCGCTCGACGCCCGCAAGGTGTTCGACAAAACGTCCGCAAGGTATGTATTGCTTTAACTTCACATTTTTATATGAATTTGATACATGTTGTTTGTAGTTTTTATAGCTTAGTTTAAATTAAACATTGTAGATGAGTTCGTCATATGATTCTTCCGAAGAAGAACTTGACATGAAAGAGGAGGAGGATCTTGCAATGATCATAACTATGCACATCAATTTTAGGATCTTGCAGTTATCCACAATGCTCAGGCGGCGGCTAGAAAAGATGTGGAGAGAGCTTTTGGGATTTTGCAAGGCCAATTTGCTATTGTAAGAGGAATGATTAGATTTTGCGATCAAAAGATGATTTGGTACATCATGCATGTTTGTGTGATCATGCACAACATGATCATCAAGAATAAGCATGATCAAGATTTAGACTACTCTCACTATGGGCTTTTCGGACATCCCGTACGAGTGCGGCGGAGGGCTAAAAGGGTGGCCCCTTTTGTTGCCTCTTATCATGCCATCCGGCATCCCGAACACTTAATGATCTTCAGAAGGACCTCATTAAGTAGTGGTGGACATGAAATGGCCGACAAAGAGCATCATGATTTGTGCATTTGATGTTGTATTGTTGAACTATTTGTTGTATTGAAAGATAAACTATTTGTTTAAGTTGTAATAACGAAATTGAATTATTTTTGTTGATTTATTTTGTTTGTGTTTGATCTTTTTACTTGTGTTTTGAGCGCATATGTTGTTTGAGCGATAGCCCACGCTGTATTTTAATGTGTCTGCTGGAGCTACGCGTGTGCTGCAATTTACAACGGTCACGAAAGCCAGCGCTAGTCGCCGCGTCAAAATAAACGAACAACGCGTCGTAAACTGATTTTTAACGCGGTGTGCGTTGGACGGCTATTGAAGATACTCTAAGCGGACATCAACTAGGCAACCTACAAAAATCGCCGGAAGGCGGCCATGGCGGCAGCCAGCGCCGCGTCAAGCAATTCCTAGGGCAGGTTGATGAAGACGGTGAGCCGCGACTTCCATCAGTCAAGCGCCAACACCAATGTGTCAGCAGCGTTCGTCCACCAGCTCATCACTTCTCCCGCACCAAGCTACAGTGGACTGTCCGTTCAAGAATACCAGCCATGTAAATGATCTCCTTCTACCGCTGTATGCATCGATTGTGAGTAGACGTCGAACTCCACGAACTTGCTTAGTAGCAAGACGGACGGAGAGCCGAGGGCACGCAGCGGCACTCCGCTCATATGGCAGAGCCGAGGGCACGCAGCAGCGCCGAGGGCTCATGAAGATAATTTTTATTAGTGAATCATGAAGATCAATTGACGACCGTGCAACAGGACGAGGTGACGTCGTGGGGCAGCCAAATAAGAAATCGGAAATGCTAGACTTAAGCGAAACTTTTTATAAGATTTAAGGCTGGTTGTAATGGATAGTATCATATACTAGTATCATGCATATGATACTAGTGTATGATACCACATCCATAATGCATAGTACTCTCTCCGTCTTGGTGTATAGGCCATCCTAGATAGTGCACCATGATCAAGACGGAGAGGAAAACAAGAAAATTAATGTGATTTTGCTAATTAATACCATTGCATGCAATAAACTGACCACTGCATGTCGTGCTAGTTAGTATCAAGTCATTAAAAATATACACGCCCCACCTCTCTTATTGGTTGATTCCTTTATTCATGTCAAAAAACAAAAACGAGATGAAAGTTAATGCACCGTGCCTAAGTGTTTTGGAATTATTTATTTCATAAGATGACTTATAAACCGAAACGGAGGGAGTATCATATGTTAGTATCATAGTGTAGTTCATTTATTGCCATGCAAGACACATAGTAGCACATCATTTAATATGATACGGTATCATGATATGATACTCAACCCTTTCTTTCTTCATTTAATTCTATACCACCTCATCGGAAGTGCCTAGTTGACATGCATGATAGTACCTATGATACTATCATTACGGGCAGCCTAATGGACTGGTCTTTCTCCTATAACTAATCTCTCTCCCTGATTTTCGGAATGGGGCCCTTCATCTTAATCACCAATCAACACATTTTACCTCAGCTCAGTCCGTAAAACTCCTGTAAAACCCCCGTGTGTAACATTGCTCATAAGAAGTTATCAAATTGTTCTCGAACCAGATTTTGAGATGAACCACGTTAACAGTTGGATCCACACTTAATACTACCTCTTAAATATGGTAGTACTCCCTCCATCAAAGTATATAGGACGTATCTCCAAAACAATATTTTTTCACAATTAAAAGGAAATAAGGCGCATGTCATTAATTAGCCTATCAATTGGGGGATTTTGAGAACCTTCTCCACCAATGCATGCGAGGAAGTCGTTCATTTAGTGGACACGGTGGGTTATTAATGCGTCAGTTTTGCGATTAATTGGACGCTTCTACAGCTCGTCGGCTCGGTTTTTTCTATCAATAAAAAAACATCCAGGTCCCAGACCCTGTAAGATACGTCCAATATACTGTGATGGAGGGAGTATGATGTATTAAGAAAATAGCTTGCTTGGTAACCGACGAAACCTCCATACACAAAAATACCCACTAGTATGAAATCGTCGCTTCTGCTTTTTTGCCGGTGCTTACCTCAGGTGACCTCAGGAGGCAGGGGAAGGCCTGATCAATTCTTTGAGAGTAGGGTTAATGAGTTTTTAACCGTTATCTTATACTCCCTCTGTCTCAAAATAACTGTCTTAACTTTGTACTAGCTCTAGTACAAATTTGTACTATGCTTAAGACACTTAATTTGGGACGGAGGGAGTATATTGCATTTTAGCTATAGTAACAAAAGAGGCCCCAAGTTACAATGGTGTAGAAGAAAATACCACACGTGTTTAACATAATAACCTTGACTGAAAACTACTAGGTCCATGTGCATCCCATTTGTGCTGCTGCTTGTCCTCCTTCTCACCCTCTTTGACGGTCGCCTCAGCGTTCATACAATCACAAAACGTTTGAACGTACTCAATTCTAAGGTCTCCCTCTCTTCACATAACATGAAAAATCTGCTTTCTTTTTTCACCTGGAGGCTTTGCCGAGGCCTGCATGCGTGATTACAGATGGTTGCTTTCATCTTCAAACTGATTTTGTTGACGTGTATATCTCTAATGCGGATCTATACCGATATGAAAGAAAGACGAATCATGCACTATTGATTAAGATTGCATCATAAATATTATATTTAAAATGTTTAACATGTAAAACAACATTATATTCAGATTCTATATGTGTTTCTAATCTCTCATATATAACGTGTCGAAATCGGAGTTAGCATTTAAAAGATATGAATATTTCTTTTAAATCCTTTGAACTTACTTAATGTCGTGGTGTTTCACGGCAGATGCTATGCGCTGGCTAATCGAGAAGTGAGAGAAAGGCTATGATGGAGATCCGGGACGGGATTGGGCAATAACACAATGTGCTTTACCCAGGTTTGGGACCCTCGTGTGGAGGTAACACCCCTACTCCTACATGTCTGATGTATATGAAGTGTATATGGTTGTACATGGTTGCTCCTAGAGTGTCTCAAGGAGGAACAATGCAAGGAGGCTCTGGCTCTCCTCTTCTCCTGGAGTGTGTGTGGGTGTGTGAGAATAAGAGGGAGTGGAGAATATGCATGGGAGGGCTCCATGGGTCACCTTATAAAGGGGTGCTGAGGGGACAAGGGGTGGCCCATGTGGCCTACCTTACACTATTGGAGGTGACGGGTGAGGTGACACATGACATGTGCATAGTGGGGCCCTATTTGCCAATAGTGCTGGACTGTTGGAGCGTAGTGAGCCTGAAGTGGCATGGCTATAGTGCCTTCTTGTCATGTCCGATGGAACGCTACGATTGACTTCACATAGCAGGCCAACTTGAGGAGCCGTACGGGGAGTCAATTGGAGGAGCCGAACGGGGGAGCTAGTCGAGGGATGCGAACTAGGAGTAAGCTGGAGGAGCCCGACTGGGAGCCAGCCAAGGGAGCCAGTCGGAGGAGCCGGACTGGGAGACAAATGGAGGAGCTAGCTGGTGGATTTGGACGGGAAGCCAACTGGATGAGCCGGACGGAGCAGCCATCTGGAGGAGCCGGACAGGGGGAGTGAGCCAACCGGAGAGCTAGGTGGAGTAGCCATATCGGGGAGCTAACCCGCCGGGGAGTCAGCCGGAGCAGCCAGACCGAGGGGCCTTGGCCGTCCCGATATTTTGAAATGTTGTGTTATCTCCCTAAGCCTTCCCGGGGGTCATCCCCCCATCCGTAGTCTTCGAGCTTCCGGTCGACTTGAAGGGTCAGGCGGAGGGTTTTTGCTGTTGTCGCAGCAGATGGTGGCATCGAGGACCTCAGTGTAACCGACCGGGGGCCTGCAGCCGGTGCGACTGTCTTTACATTCGGACCTCAAAGAGTCGAGCAGACGGTCTTTGTTGCGGTTGTGGTTGACGTTGTCGATGGTGGCCGGCTGCGGGCCATAGTTGGCGTGGATTTCTTCTAGTGGGGGCATGCCAGTGCACCACTAGGTGTAGCCTCCGAGCCTCCGGGTCACTCGAAGAATCTGGCGGAGGGTTTTCAATGTTGTTGTAGCAGATGGTTGTCGATGGCAGCCGGTTGCAGGACGCAGCCAACATGGCTTTCTTCGAGTGGGGGCACGACAGAGCACCCACTGCGTGTATTCTCCAAGCCTTCAGGCGACTCGAAGAGTCGGTCAGAGGGTTTTCACTGTTGTTGTAGCAGATGGTGGCGTCAAAGATCTAGGTGGTAGCCGGCCATTGTCCTACAACCGATGCATCGTCTTCCCGGTAGGTTACGCCGGCGCACCCACTGGGTGTAGCCTTTGAGCCTCCGAGCGATGGGGGGTGTGATCGTGGAAAAGACAAAGTTAGTCCATAGTTATATCAAATATTTGGTTTGGCGGTGCAAGTTTTTATGTCGAGGGAATGCCGACCGGCTTCGTCCGAGCCCCGAGGGTCATTTTGATGTCCCGTCCGCAATTTGGCTTTTGCTCTCGCGAGCCGGACATTCGTGTTGTGGTGTATAGCTGGGACGAAGAGTGGGCTGCGGAGTGGATCATATAGTACTCAGACGCTAGGGAGTGGGTTTGATTGAGCGGACATTAGGAAAGGTAATGACCAAGTTGCCCAAGCACTTTTTGCCTCAGATGTTTTTCACGTGGGGTGAGCTTGAACTTTTGGTCTTGCTAGTCGGATAGCCAAGGTGCAATCTATAGCTGAGGCAAAGACTGGGTCTTCGTTGCTGTACACACAGTTAAGCCGTATGCGGGGAAGAACATATCGAGCCAACTGGCCAGCCCGAGGCCGAGACCTGTTGGCCCCTGTTCGGATAGCTAAGCAGCTGAGAAAAAAGTCGGGACAACCCCCGAGGGTTGCTTGGGGTTACCCGATTTTGCGCGAGGTACCAAGGTGTGCATACGGGGCCTCACATTGGTTTGGCGTAGATGGGCAAAGGTGCATTTCAGCGGGGCCTCGAGCTTTTGGGCGGTCGAGGGGCGCCCTAGCCGACCCGGCCCGACCGGCCAGGCAGCGGAGCGGGGGGCAGCCAAGTCGGCCCTCCAGCGAACCTGACCCAGCTGGCCTGACTTCGGAGCATGCACGCAGGCCTGTTGAGCGTGCGACAACGCAGGTTGGGAGGCCGAGTTGGTTTTTTTGTTTTCTTTTTTCAGCTCGGTGCTCTTTGTTTTTTGCAGCCGTCTCTCTCTCTCTTCTGTTGTTCTAGTTGGCCCTCGGGCATCCGGCCTGCAAGGATGACGGCTGGCGAAGCCAGACGACGCACGAGGGGTGAGGCAGAGCCGGCGGGAGCCGGTCAGGGGCACGCACGGGTGGTCGGGCCATAGGTAGAGTAGAGCGAGCGCGTGACGAGGCATACGCGCAGGCAGAGGGCGCGATGAGGCGTCGTGGACGCGCGAGTGCGGCAAGGCAATGCAGACGCGCAGATGGAGCGGGTGCGGTGAGCTGACAACCAGCCAGGGGTGCGTGCATGGGGAGGTTGGATGGAGCCAGCGGATGGCCAGGACGGATGCGGGTCAGACGGGAGCCGACCGGGGGCGCACGCGGGCAGCCCGATCTGAGGCAGAGCACACCCGGTACATGGCGAGTCGGACGCACGGGAGGAGCGGGCGTGACGAGGCATCACGGACGTGTGGGCGGAGCGGATGCGCGGGCACGGCTTGGCGAAAACTGGGGCGCGCATGGGTTGGGGTCGGTGGGTGACCAGGCCGGATGCGGGTTAGGCGGAGCTGAGGCGACGTGGGCCAAAAGGGCGGGGCGGGCGAAGTCGGCAAGCCAGCGTGTGCGCGACCAACCACCGCAAGTGCGTAGGGAGGTTTGATACGTCTCCAATGTATCTATAATTTTTGATTGTTCCATGGTGTTATATTATCATCTTAAGATACTTTTTGTGTCATAATGCACCAATTTTTATTAATTTTTAGTACCAACGTATTAGCCCAATGCCTAGTGTGAGATGTTGGTTTCTGCGTGTTTTTTGTTATTCAGGTTCTCAGTACCAAACGAAGTCCAATTGCCATGAAATTTTTTGATGAATTTTTTGGACGAAAAGAAGACTTGGAAGCTTCAGGAGGAAACCTTAAGCCACATAAGGAGTCTCCAAGGCAACAGGGCGCGTCCAGGGGGGTTGGCCATGCCCTAATGCTTTGTTGCCTCCCTGTGGTCCCTCTTGCCTCGTTCTCTGGCCTATAAATTCCCAAATATTACGGAAACCCTAAAGATATCAAGGAAATAATTTTTACGCATCCGCAGTCCACGAGATGTTGGTCATCACTCCCAAGTGGACTCAACCTTATATGGCTTACTTGCTCTGGCAAGAACTCCCAAAAGACAAAGAGGAAGCTCACCGAATAGTTCGGTGATCTAAAGCTTTCGAAGTTTTGGGAGACTAACTATACAAGAAAAGTGCTGCACGCGTTAGTCGGAAATGCATTTCCCGAGAGGAAGGGCCGCAAATCTTGCATGAGATTCACTCGGGAACCTATGGCAATCATGCGTCCTCTCGGACGCTAGTATCCAAGGCATTCCAAGTGGGGTTTTATTGGCCCTGAGCCGATGAGGCATCAAGAGACGTGGTTGAGCTATGTGTTGAGTGTCAATTCTACAAGAATCAGTCACACAAACCCGCATCCACATTCAAGACAATTCTGCCCACCTGGTCATTCACCGTGTGGGGTCTCAGCATGGCCGGCCCTCCGCGGACCGTGTCGAGTGGATTTATCCACCTGCTATTATCGGTGGACAAGTTCACCAAGTGGGTTGAAGCAAAGCCTATCAAAAGTCTGGACTAAGCAACTGCCATTAGTTTCATTCGGCAAATTATCTTCAGATTCAGAGTTCCACATGATATAATCACTAACAACGAGTTCAGTTTTGACTCAGACAATTTTCACGAGTTCTGCTACTCCCAAGAAAGTCAGGTTAGTTACGCCTCCGTGGCTCACCCACAGTCGAATGGACAAGGGGAGCGGGCAAATTGTATGATATTGCAAGGATTGAAGCCCAACTGACGAGGGATGTCAAGTACACCGCATGAGCATGGGTTGAAGAACTACCGTCTGTCCTCCAGGGCATGCGAACGACTCTGAATTGTTCCACCAGGCATACCCCTTTCTTCATGGTGTATTGGTCTGAAGGCATCTTGCCGAGTGACTTACGTCACAACCCCCCTCCCCCGCATGGAGCAATACAATGAAGCTGAAGCCGATGCAACACGTCAAGACAGTCTGGATCTCTTGGAAGAAGAGAGAGAACTATCCCTCATTTGGTCCATGCTATATCTGCAAGATCTGAGGCGCTACCGGGATAAACAAGTTAGAGGCCGAGCTTTCCATGAGGCTGACTACGTCCTCCGACTGGACCATCAAAATCCCCACAAGGTGCCACCTCCATGGCAAGGGCCCTACGGTATCTCCAAAGTCCTTCACAATGGAGCCTATCGATTGTACAACTTCTAGAATGGAGAAGAAGAGCCCAAAACCTGGAACGCGGACCTGCTCCACAAGTTCTATACATAGAACATATCTTCTCATTCTTGTAATGAATCCCAATGGTTTGAAGAATAAAATCATTTATTCCTTCACCTTTTGTCAAATTTCTCACTCTGATAAAACATACCTCTAGTGGGTAAAAATTCTTAGTCGTGAACCTGCTTTCGCTTAAGGTAAAACCTGCCACGAGTGAGGACGGCCTCCATACTCGCGGGCTTAGTTGCGGACCTGCTTTCGCCTAAGTAAAAAATAGTTCCGAATGATGATATGATCCCCACTCAGACACCAAGATGGTGAGGACCATCATTAATTTTGCAAGAACAACCTTCACTTCTTGGTTGCGAACCAGAATACTCCTAAGATAACATCGACCCCGAGTGAGGACGACTTCCATGCTCGGGGGCTTAGCTGCGGACCTGCTTTCGCCTAAGTAAAAGCAGTTCTGAATGAGGGCACAATCCCCACTCGGATGCCATGATGAACAGGACAATCATTCCTTAGCTATGAACCTGCTTTCTCTTAAGGTAGAACTTGCCCCGAGTGAGGACTACCTCCATGCTTGGGGGCTTAGCTGTGAACCTGCTTTCGCCTAAGTAAAAAATAGTTCTGAATGAGGACATGATCCTGATACGTCTCCAACGTATCTATAATTTTTGATGGTTCCATGCTATTATCTTGTCAACTTTGGATGTTTTATATGCATGAATATGCTATTTTATATCTTTTTTGGGACTAACCTATTAACTCAGTGCCAAGTGCCAGTTTTTGTTTTTTCCGTGTTTTTGGCCCATTTTCAGACGGAGTCCAAATGGAATGAAACTTTACGATGATTTTTTTGGACCAAAAGAGACCCCCGAAGCTTTGGGAGAAGGCTAGATGGGCCACGAGGGAGTCACAAGCCCTCACGCCGCCACCACCCCCCCGGTGGTGGCGCGCAGGCTTGTGACATCCTTGTAGGCCCAACTGATGCAATTCCACCGCCATAAATTCCTATAAATTCAGAAACCCCCCAAAAGAAACCTAGATCGAGAGTTCCGCCGCCGCAAGCCTCTGCAGCCACCAAAAACCAATCTGGAGCCCGTTCCAGCACCCTGCTGGAGGGGGAATCCATCTCCGGTGGCCATCTTCATCATCCCGGTGATCTCCATGACGAGGAGGGAGTAGTTCTCCCTCGGGGCTGAGGGTATGTACTAGTAGTTATGTGTTTGATCTCTCTCCCTCTCGTGTTCTTGAGATGTCTTGATCTCGATGTACCATGGGCTTTGCTACTATATTGGATCTTATGATGTTATTCCCCCTCTCCCTCTTGTAATGAATTGAGTATCCCCTTTGGAGTTATCTTATCGGATTGAGTCTTTGAGAACACTTGATGTATGTCTTGCACGTGTCTATCTGCTATGATCAACTTGCGGGTTTGTGACAATTGGGAACCTATGCATATGGGTTGGCACACGTGGATTCATGTGAGTACTTGATGTATGTTTTGGTGATCAACTTGCGGGTTCGTGACATTGGGAACCTATGCACAGGGGTTGGCACACGTTTTGACTCTCTGGTAGAAACTTTGGGGCACTCTTTGAAGTTCTATGTGTTGGTTGAATAGATGATTCTGAGATTATGTGATGCATATCGTATAATCATGCCCACGGATACTTGAGGTGACAATGGAGTATCTAGGTGACATTAGGGTCTTGGTTGATATGTATCTTAAGGTGTTATTCTAGTACGAACTCTATGAAAGATTGAACGGAAAGAATAGCTTCGTGTTATTTTACTACGGACTCTTGAATAGATCAATCAGAAAGAATAACTTTGTGGTGGTTTCGTAACCGACAATAATCTCTTCATTTGTTCCCCGCTATTAGTGACTTTGGGGTGACTCTTTGTTGCATGTTGAGGGATAGTTATATGATCCAATTTTGTTATCATTGTTGAGAGAACTTCACTAGTGAAAGTATGAACCCTATGCCTTGTTTCCACGCACTGCAATACCGTTCGTGCTCACTTTTACCATTTGTTACCTTGCTGTTTTTGTAATTTCAGATAACAAAAACCTATATCTACCATCCATATTGCACTTCTTTCACCTTCTCTTCGCCGAACTAGTGCACCTATACAACTTACCATTGTACTGGGTGTGTTGGGAACACAAGAGACTCTTTGTTATTTGGTTGCAGGGTTGCTTGAGAGAGACCATATTCATCTTACGCCTCCCGCAGATTGATAAACCTTAGGTCACCCACTTGAGGGAAAATTGCTACTGTCCTACAACCCTCTGCACTTGGAGGCCCAACAACGTCTACAAGGAGAAGGTTGCGTAGTAGACATCAGATCCCCACTCGGATACGAACATGGACAAGACCATCATTAAGTTTGCAAGAACTACCTTCACTTTATGGTTGCGAACCAGAATTTTCCTAAGATAAAACCGGCCCCGAGTGAGGACGACCTCCATGCTCAGGGGCTTATCCGTGAACCTACTTTCGCCTAAGGAAAAGCGGTTCCGAATGAGGGCACGATCCCCACTCGGATGTCAAGATGAACAATACAATCATTCCTTAGTTGCGAACCTTCTCTTGGTTAAGGTAAAACCTGCCACAAGTGAGGATGACCTAAACACTCAGAGGCTTAGCCGTGGACCTGTTTTTGCCTAAGTAAAAACGTCTCTGAATGAGGACATGATCCCCACTCGGACACCAAGATGGACATGACCATCATTAAGTTCACAAGAACTACCTTCACTTCTTGGTTGCGAACTAGAACTTGCCTAAGATAAAATCGGCCCCGAGTGAGGTCGACCTCCACGCTTGGGGGCTTAGCCGTGAAACTACTTTCACCTAAGTAAAAGTAGTTCCGAACGAGGGCACAATCCACACTCGGATGCCAAGATGAACATGACATCATTCCTTAGCTGCGAATCTGTTTTTGCCTAAGGTAGAACCTACCCTGAGTGAGGACGATCTCCACGCTCGGGGACTTAACTGTGAACCAGCTTTCGCCTAAGTAAAAAACAACTCCGAATGTGGGCATGACCCTTACTCGGAGGTCATTATGGACGGATCCATCATTAGTTAGGAGACTTAAATTCCAATGAAAACATAGAAAATAAAACCACATTCTGATTCAAAGCAAAGGTATGGATTGCGGGAGCTCAAGGCTCACCCAAAGTTTTAGGATTATATCATCCGCTCGGCATTCTGAGGCAAATCAAATTCAGTGTCTTTTTCCGAGTATCACTCGGAGGATGGCGGAACCACAACTTCCACAAATGTTTCAAGGTCAATCCCATCAGCAATATGAGTGGCAGCCTCCATGAACTTCTCTATGAAGTCCTCAAACTTGGCGTTCTTCCTGTTGGCGACCTTGAGGATCTTCAGCCTCTCTTCGTCCACTCCCTTGCAATGGATGCGGAGGAGTGCGAGGGTGATGTCGGATCCTACTCGAGCTGTTGACTTCTTCCAAGACTGCATCTGACTGGGGACTCCCTTCACTCGATTAATAAGGGCTTGCACGAACTTGGAGAACTCCTCGCTATGGGAGATCTCTTGGTGAATCTCCAAGACTGCTGATTCAAGCCACTTGAATCAGCCCAACACATAGTTGATGCGCTCCCTGAGTCGAAGAAGAGCTAGAGCTCTGCTATCTCTAAAGAGTCCCCTATTTGGATTCAGATCCTTTTCGATCTTCTCGGTATCTTCGTTGACATCGACGCAGAATCCTGCACACAAGTGGAGGACAAAGGGCATCAAATATCACTTGAGAACTGCAAAAAGACATTGTAAGAAATTTCTCGGACCTGAAGCATACCTTTTAGTTTATTGCTCATATCCTTGCCGAAGTCCTTGACAAACTGCTCCAACTCGAGCTTCTTGGCGGTGGCCTGCTCAAACTTTCTCGCTCACTCAGTGTAATGCGTCTTAAGATCGGCAGGTTCTTCAATAGACTTCTTCGTGGCAACCTCCAAGAGTTGTTTGTCCTCTCGAGATTTTTGACTGATTTGAGCTTGGCTTCAGCCGCTTTGTTCTTTTGGTTGGCCTCATTCCAAACCAATTCAAGTTCTTAGTCCCTCTTATCAAGAGCGTCCTTCATGGTAACTAAAGAAATAGAAGTTTCCAACATCTCAGCAAGTTGATCTGCTAAAATAACCTCAGTCGAATGAGGAAAGAGTTCAAATATTAAGAGAGTCGCATGGAAGATGTCTACCTTCGAGTGAGCGTCTCTCCTACTCCAGATGCTCGCTTCTATCCCTTTCCACATCAAGAGTGAGACGCAGGTCCTGCACCTCCTGCTCCATGGCGTCGTAACGGCTCACGAGACCACAAACATTCTGTAAAGAGTGAACACTATCACGCAAAATTTAGCATTGGTAATTCTAAGACTACTACCGATTACTTCAGTCAACGGTAATCTCGGGGACTACACCGAGTGTGTGCGCTCAACGCACCCCCACTGGAAGAATAAGGAGAAAAGACAAGGGGACATGTACCCCATTGGTCTATCTTAAGCCAAAATGAGAACTAAGACTACCTGCCGACTGATCTAGTCGACGGCAGTCTCGGGCACTACACCCAGTCGGTGCGCTCACTGCGCCCCCACTAGAAGAGAACACCCAATGCGTGTGCTCCACACAAGCCCATTGTAGACCAAAAATAAGAAAAATGCAAAGGGAAAACTCCCGACAAAGGTTGGCATTTGCAAGAAAACTCACCCGAACATTCTTCTCCACGACATCACTTGCATCATATGCCTCTTTCAGTCGTCCTACCATCAACCCTAGCTGGGCTAATGTCTCCTTGTGCTCACCTTCTTGATCCTCTAGGATATGATGCATCTGGAAGATATTGGCCATGGGAAGATTCAATGGAGTGGCAGTCGGACCAGCTCCGAGTGATGCTTTGGTCGAGGCAGCACCCCGCACGGGAGTGATATCCTTGAAAACCAAAGACCTAGTCACTTAGCTAGGAGTGGCGCCCTGCTTCGCCACATCCTTAACAGCTAGAGGGCTGGCCGGGTCAAGCTCGATCACGCTTTGTGGCCCTGCAAGGTTTGGAAGGCACTCGACGATTATTCCAAAGAGAAAACCCAAGTCTTGAATGTAGCATGGATGAGTTCAAGCATTACCCTTGGAAGACATGACGTTGGCATCAACCTGTCCTTTATCTGAAGTTTTGGGTTCAAGCAAAGCGGTTGAAGTATCGAATCTATAACAAAACAACAAAGAAATCAACCGTTATTTGGGAAACTCTGCTAAGAAATTATAGTCACTCGATGAGAGCACTTACGCTGAAGGTTCTGGCACATCGACCTTGATCCACGAATGAAAGCCTTTCGAGGCTTAGAGGCCATGGTATTGGGCTGCTTGGTGGCCTTCTTTTGCGACACCTCAGGCTCACTCCGCCCCCGCTTGGAGCTATGGGTTGGCGCTGCCGACACAATCGTTTTTGCTGCACTCGGGGACTTGGTGCCCCTAGTACGGACTCCAGGGTCCTGTCGCGCCTTGGTGCGAGGCTTAGCTGGGACTTCAACAGACGGGGAAGACTCGACCCTGTCCCCGTGTTTGTCATCATCGTCAATCTCCTCGGTCTCCTCTTCGTTGTCGCGATGTTCGTCACCTTCAGGGCTCTACGGATGCTCGGTGTCACTTGCCACATCAAACGACGTATGATCGACCACCGACACAGAACTGATGAATGCTATAAAGGCCCGTCGAGTGAAGAAAACAAGTTCATGAACAAGGATGGAAGACAATTGCAATACAATTCACTCAGATAAAATATATGGGAGTTCACCTCATTCGACGAGTTCTTCTCCGAAAAAGGAGACACCAGCTTGGTGCCCCTAGGGTGTCACGCACTGGGGTTATGGCTTTGAGCTTATTCTCCAATTCTTCGACCCCGGTCTCTTGTTGGAAATATGCCCTAGAGGCAATAATAAATTGGTTATTATTATATTTCCTTGTTCATGATAATCGTTTATTATCCATGCTAGAATTGTATTGATTGGAAACACAAATACATGTGTGGGTACATGGACAACACTATGTCCCTAGTGAGCCTCTAGTTTACTAGCTCGTTGATCGAAGATGGTCAAGGTTTCCTAGCCATAGACAAGTGTTTTCACTTCATAACGGGATCACATCATTAGGAGAATGATGTGATGGACAAGACCCAAACTATGAATGTAGCATATGATCGTGTCAGTTTATTGCTACTGTTTTCTGCATGTCAATGTATCTGTTCCTATGACCATGAGATCATGCAACTCCCGAACACCGAAGGAATATCTTGTGTGTATCAAACGTCGCAACATAACTGGGTGACTATAAAGGTGCTCTACAGGTATCTCCAATGGTGTATGTTGGGTTGGCATGGATCAAGACTAGGATTTGTAACTCCGTGTGACAAAGAGGTATCTCGGGGCCCACTCGGTAATACAACATCATAATAAGCCTTGCAAGCAACGTGACTAAGGAGTTAGTCACGGGATCTTGTATTACGGAACGAGTAAAGAGACTTGACGGTAACGAGATTGAACTAGGTATGGAGATACCGACGATCGAATCTCGGGCAAGTAACATACCGAAGGACAAAGGGAACAACATAGGGGACTAATTGAATCCTTGACATAGAAGTTCAGACAATAGATATCTTTGTAGAATATGTAGGAGACAATATAGGCATCCAGGTCCCGCTATTGGTTATTGACCGGAGAGTGTCTCAGGTTATGTCTGCATAGTTCTCAAACCCGCACGGTCTGCACACTTAAGGTTCAATGACGTTTCGGTATAGTTAAGTTATAGGTGTTGGTGACCTAAGGTTGTTTTGAGTCCCTGAGGAGATCCTAGACGTCATGAGGAGCTTCGGAATGGTCCATAGGTAAATATTTATATATAGGAAGTCCTGTTTTAGTCACCGGAAAGGTTTCAAGCTCATTGGTAGTGTACCGGGAGGGTGCCGGGGGACCACCGGGAGGGGTGTGTGACGACCCAATAGCCTTATGGGATGTTAGAGGAGGTGGACCAGCCCCTGGTGGGCTGGCCGAAGCCTCTCTCAAAAGACCATGAGGCTAGGAATGGAGATAAAATGCAAAAGTCCTTTAAAAGGAAAGGATGGAGGAGTCCTCCCAAAGTAGTCCACCTCCCTTGTGGGAAGGTGGACTCTTCCTTGTATGGTTCGGCCGACCCCTTATCCTTGGAGTAGGGGCCAAGGCTGCTTCCTATCTCCTCCTCCTATATATACTAGAGATTTTGAGGGTTTTGAGACACATAAATCAGCCACGGCTGCCTCTACTTCTCTCTAGATCTGTTTCTCCCCTAGTCTAGTTCGGCGGTGCTTAGGCGAAGACTTGTTGGATTAGTTCACCACCACCACCACCACGCCGCCGTACTGGTGAACTCATCTACCTATCCACCCCTCTTGCTGGATCAAGAAGGCGGGGATCGTCATCGAGGTGTACGTGTGCTGAACACGGAGGTGCCGTCCGTTCGGCACTAGGTCGGGATGGATCGTGATGGGATCGCGGGACGGGTCATGATGAGATCGCGGGACAGGCTGCGATTTGGATCGCGAAGATGTTCCACTACATCAGCCGTGTTATGTACGCTTCCGCTTAGCGATCTACAAGGGTATGTAGATTCACTCTCCCCTCTCGTAGATGATCATCTCCATGGATAGATATTGCGTGTGCGTGGGATTTTTTTGTTTCCCATGCAACGTTCCCCAACAGTGGCATCATGATCTAGGTTCATGCGTAGATGACATCTCGAGTAGAACACAAAAGAGTTTGTTGTAGTTGATGTTTGATACGTCTCCGTCGTATCTACTTTTCCAAACTCTTTTGCCCTTGTTTTGGACACTAATTTGCATGATTTGAATGCAACTAACCTGGACTGGCGCTGTTTTCAGCAGAATTGCCATGGTGTTGTTTTTGTGCAGAAATAAAATTTCTCGGAACGTCCTGAAAATTTATGGAGATTTTTTCTGGATTAAATGAAAAATACCTACGCAAAGATCCACTCGAGGGGGTGTGCCACTGGGCCACAAGACCACAAGGCGCGACCACCCCCTAGGTCGCGCCATGCAGGCTTGTGGGGCCCACGTGGCACCACCGCCCCCAATCTCAGTCCTATATCTTCCGTTTCAACTGGAAAAAAATCAGAGAGATGGTTTCATCACATTTTGCGATACGGAGGCGCCGCCACATCATGTTCTTCATCTGGAGGGCAGATCTGGAGTCCATTTCGGGCTCCGGAGAGGGGAAATCGTCGCCATCGTCATCAGCAACCTTTCTCCATCGACAATTCCATGATGCTCTTCATCGTTCATGAGTAATCTCATCGTAGGCTTGCTGGACGGTGATGAGTTGGATGAGATCTATCATGTAATCGAATTACTTCTTGACGGGGATTGATCCCTAGTATCCACTATGTTCTAGATTGATGTTGCTACTACTTGGCTATGCTTAATGCTTGTCACTAGGGCCCGAGTGCCATGATTTCAGATCTGA
Source organism: Hordeum vulgare subsp. vulgare (assembly GCF_904849725.1). Lineage (NCBI taxonomy): Eukaryota > Viridiplantae > Streptophyta > Magnoliopsida > Poales > Poaceae > Hordeum > Hordeum vulgare. The sequence continues at coordinate 449,935,323 of NC_058524.1, forward strand.
ACCTATTATGTTGTCGCCAATATATGTGTGTTTTAGATCCTATATTGCAAGTTGTAGTCACCTACTATGTGTTATGACCCGGCAACCCCGGAGTGACAATAGCCGGAACCACTCCCGGAGATGACCATAGTATGATGAGTTCATGTATTCACCGCATGTTAATGCATTGGTCTGGTTCTTTATTAAAAGGAGAACCTTAATATCCCGTAGTTTTCATTAGGACCCCGCTGCCACGGGAGGGATGGACAATAGATGTCATGCAAGTTCTTTGCCCTAAGCACGTATGACTACATACGGAATACATGCCTACATTAGATTGATGAACGAGAACTAGCCACATATCTCTCCGTGTTATAGCTGTTACATGATGAATCACATCCGTCACACTCATCCATCACCGATCCACTGCCTACGAGTCTTCTACTACTGGTTCTTGCTACGTTACTTTGCCTAGGCTTGTCCCTTGCTACAAGAGGGATTGGGCCACTTTGCTGCTGTCACTACTGCTGTTACTTTGCTGCTGCTGTCGGTACTGCTGTTACTTGTTACTTTGCTACTGCTGCTACTACTCTTCCTTGCTACTCCATTGTTACTTTTTGCAAGACTTTGTTGGCGCTAACATCCCGTCAACAAGGCCTTTTCTGGCGCCGTTGCTAGGAATTGTCAAAGCTTTTTCTAGTGTCGTTGCTATCATACTAGCTTGTTACTGATACGTTGCTTGCAGACACTAATCTTTCAGGTGTGGTTGAATTGACAACTCAGCTGCTAATACTTGAGAATATCCTTTAGCTTCCCCTTGTGAGCGAATCAATAAATTTGGGTTGAATACTCTACCCTCGAAAACTGCTGCGATCCCATACGCTTGTGGGACATCAAGTCTTTTTCTGGCGCCGTTGCCGGGGAAGCACATCTATATTCTTTGAGTCACTTGGGATTGACGTCTGCTGATCACTATGAGGAATCCGAAAGATCCAAGAACTAAAATCTTGCCTTCCACTATGAGGAGAGGTAAGGAACTGCCATCTAGCTCTGCACTTGATTCACCTTCAGTTTTGAGTAAGTTTGCGACTTCGCCTCCTGCTAGAAATCTTGATATGTCGCCTGTGCGTGATGATGCTATGCTTGATACTATGCCTGATGATGCTATGCTTGATACTATGCCTGATGATGCTATGCTTGATACTATGCCTGCTATGCGTGATACTGCTTTGCCACTAGGTGCATTCCTTGATGCACAACTTGCTAGAGCTGCTGCTAGATGTGATGATACTTATGAAACTCCTGATACTATTGAAGTAGAACCTTCTACTATGCCTGTTATGCCTGATATGCGCTATGTTATGGAGGGAGAGATAGCTAAGGATTTTCTTGCATGTAAGGATAGCTATGACGTTGAGAAACTTCTGCGCAAGTGGAAAGAAAAATCTCTGAACGCTAGGATGAAGTACGACCCGAAGTTTGCCACTTCACCTATCTTCGTGACCGATAAGGATTATGAATTCTCTGTCGACCCTGAGTTAATCACTCTTGTCGAATCTGATCGCTTTCACGGTTACGAGTCTGAAACGGTTGTAGCCCATCTTACCAAATTGCACGATTTAGCCACCCTATTCACTAGTGAGGAAAAGATCCGCCACTACTACATGCTCAAGCTGTTTCCTTTCTCAGTAAAGGATGATGCTAAGACCTGGTTCACTTCTCTTGCTCCTGGATGTGTGCGTAGCCCCCAGGATATGGTCTACTACTTCTCTAAAAAATATTTCCCTGCCCATAAGAAGCAAGTTGCCTTGCAGGAAATATACAACTTTGCTCAAGCTGAAGAAGAGAGTCTCCCACAAGCTTGGGGAGGCTCATCCAGCTACTGAATGCTTTGCCTGATCACCCTCTTGAGAAGAATGAGATACTCGATATCTTCTATAATGGACTTACCGATGCTTCTAGAGACCACCTAGATAGTTGTGCCGGTTTTGTTTTTAGGGAATGAACCGTAGAACAAGCTGAGATTCTGCTGAACAACATCTTGTGCAATGAGAATGCTTGGACTATTCCCGAACCACCTCCTAAGCCAACTCCGAATAGAAGAGGTATTCTATTCCTCAGTCGTGAGGATATGCAAGAAGCCAAGAAATCTATGCGAGAGAAAGGCATTAAACCTGAAGATGTCAAAAATCTACCACCTATCGAAGAGATCCATGGTCTCGATAACCTGATACAGGTAGTAGAAGTAAATTCTCTGCTTAGGTTTGATGAGAGTGATATTCCTTTTGATAAACCTGCTAGCTTATGCCTGGATGAATTTGATAACTTTGTTGCCAAACAACAAAGTTTCAATGATTATGTTAGCAGACAATTGGAAAAGAATGCTCGTATGCTTAGTCATTTAAGTGCTTGTGTGGACAGAAATGTCAATGATCTTAAACTTCTAAGTAAACATACCTCTATGGTTACTACTCAGGTAGAACAAGTACTTAAGGCTCAGAATGACTTGCTCAATGAGTTGAATGACAATTCTGTTAGAGTCGTTACTAGAGGCGGTAGAATGACCCAGGAACCTTTGTATGCTGAGGGTCATCCGAAGAGAGTTGAACAAGAGGCTCAAGGAGTTAGCACTGATGCACCTAGTCATCCTAGAAAGAAGAAGAGAGATGATAGGAACCTGCACGCTAGCAACCATGTTGCTGCTACTCGTGAGAGTCCAAACGATGCCTCTATCTCTGATGCTGAGACACAATCTGGTGATGAACATGAGCCTAATGATAGTATCAATAGTGATGTTCATGATGATGCTCAACCTAGCAATGAAAAGGATGTGGAGATTGAACCTGATCTTGATAACCCACAGCCTAAGAATAGAAGATACGATAAGAATGACTTCGCTGCTAGGAAGCATGGTAAAGAAAGGGAACCATGGGTTCAGAAACCTATGCCCTTTCCTCCCATACCATCCAAGAAAAAGGATGATGAGGATTTTGAGCGATTCGTTGAAATGATCAGACCTATCTTTCTGCAGATGCGTTTGACGGATATGCTCAAGATGTCTCCGTATGCTAAGTACATGAAAGATATTGTGACTAATAAGAGGAGGATACCTGATCTTGAGATCTCCGCCATGCTTGCCAATTACACTTTCAAGGGTGGAACTCCGAAGAAACTAGCTGATCCCGGTGTGCCCACTATACCTTGCTCCATTAAAGGCAACTACGTTAGAACTGCGTTGTGCGACCTTGGAGCCGGTGTTAGTGTTATGCCTCTCTCTCTTTATCGTAGACTTGAACTGGATAAGTTGACACCCACTGAAATCTCTCTGCAAATGGCCGGCAAATCAACTGCTTTCCCTATCGGCATTTGCGAGGATGTGCCTGTTGTGGTTGCTGATACCACTATCTTAACAGACTTTGTTATCTTGGATATTCCCGAGGACGATGCCATGGCTGTCATCCTCGGAAGACCCTTGTTAAACACTGCAGGTGCTGTTATAGATTGCAACAAAGGCAATGTCACTTTCCATGTCAACGGTAATGAGCATACGGTGCACTTTCCGAAGAAACAATATCTAGTACATTGCATCAATGCTATCAAAAAATTTCATCGATTCTTATCGGGAGCTTGGAATGCCCTATTCCTCGTGTCAAGATGAAGTATGATTTGCTTTTTGGGGAGATACACTTCCCCATTGAGGTGACTTAGTGACTATTCAAAAATTCTTCATTCTGTTTTGCGATTCGAGAAAGTTTTGTCGAGGGGATTTGATCAACCCCATTGACGGATTTCGTTCGATGACCAAGAGATGGATGAATCGAGGAGTCACAAACCTCTGTTCCAAGCTTTCACCTTCGGTTGCTTAGAAGAAAAATGATAGATTTAGTTTAGTTTTCCCTGTTTTCTGTTTTAGCGTCCGGTAGAAAAGTACCCCGAAAATAAAAGCTTTGAAAATCAAGTATGATTTTTTCTGGAAATTTTGAAAAATACTAAGACAAAGAGTCTGTCTGGGGGCCACACCAGTGGGCCACAAGCCCTAGGGGCGCGGGCACCCCCCTGGCCGCGCCACCCAGGCTTGTGGGGCCCACAGGCACCCCCTCCACTCATTCTTTCTCTTATCTCCTTCTCCTACCTCCAGAAAAAATCGTTTCGTAGCTCAAACCCGTGTTCTTGCTCCTCTTGCTGGGATTTTCGATCTCTTTGCTCAAATCACTATTCTTCGAACTGTTTTGGGGAAATTACTCCTTGGTAAGTGACTCCTCCAATGGTACAATTAGTTTCTGCTCTAGTGCCTTATACTCCGCATATTTTTGCTGCCTTGGTGACCATGTTCTTGAGCTTTGTATGCTAATTCTAGCTGGTCCCAAGTAGTTTTGATGCGTGATTTGGTCTCTAGGCACTTGTGGGAGTAGTTGCTACGAGTTTTGTTGAGCCTTATTCACTTTTCCTTAGAATCACTAATAATTTCAGAAATTTTCAGAGATAGAAAAGGGAAAAGATGAGGACGTTCTTGAGAGGCTCGTCAAGCCGTGACCCCAAGGATGATGGGAGTGAGAAGAAGGCCAAGTATCCGGTCCCTCGAGTCGCAGAAGTTCGCCCGTGCGAATGGCCAAGCAACGTGTTCTTACGCGCCACCGGAATTTATGAGGACTTTTATCACTTGGTGGAGAACGCAGGCCTTACCGCCTTCGTTGAAGATAAGTGTTCCCAATACCTCCTCCTAACTAATATCTTCGTACAAAGCTTTAACTTCTATCTGAGGAAGAATCCTCCTATGGTTGAGTTTAAACTATATGATGTCCCCTAGCGCATGTCACTCCAGGATTTTTGCAATGTTTGCAAATTACCTTATGTTGGAGATATTCATGAACCTCGTCCATGGGACTTGGAAGCTTTTATCGGTACAATTGATGTAGGAGAGGAGAGAGGAGTGTCTTGCGCTAGAGCTGCTAGCATTCATTTTCCCGTGCTTCGGTACTTCTCACTATTTGTGGGAAAATGTTTGATTGGTCATGGGAAAGCTGGGTCACTTAGTTCCCCAGATCTTGCGGTCTTGCGCGAAGCCCTTTATAACGATAAAACTTATAGCTTGGGCGCTATAGTAGATCAACGGTGAACCTGAACCGTTCTAAAGATCTTGTCTATGGAGGTATCCATGCTACCCGTCTTTACAAACACTTTGAGATACCCATTAGACTGGAGGAGGAAGAAGAGATGCTTCTTCCCGAGAGATATCTAGATTACGATATCATGGTTCGCCATGACTTTCTTGATAGAGATATAGGTGGAAGGATGATTTATAACCTGGTATTTAGTCAGGGTACTCGTGAGACTATTACTTTGCCTGCTCCTTCTTTGTTCAATCTTCATGCAGGCATGTACACTATTATGCCCTCGGACATCTACGCATATTGGGGCTTGGCCCAACCACAGGTGCCCGTGCCCGAGCCGCCAGTCGAGTACCAGACGCCAGTTTATCAGTGGGAGCCGGAGGAGCTCACACAGCAGTGGCATCCTCAGTCCACTCCGGAGTATCCCGGAGCTGGTTATTTCCCTCCTTGGGAGTAGACCAAGTTAGGACAAAAGCCTAAGCTTGGGGGAGTACGTGTTCTCACCGACTTTACATTCTTCCTTATGCTTGCACTTTGTTTGCCGATGTTCACACTTTTCCACTGTATCATCCATGTTAGTTTATTTTCTTTTTCTCGTTTTCTTTTCGTGTGTCTGTCTAGTTTGAGAAAAACCAAAAAGATTTTCTTTTCTTCTTTTGCTTGTTGGGAGCTTTCCTATGTAGATAGTTTTCTTTTTCTTTGGGTCAAGGTAGAAGATATTGGTTACAATGTTTAGTGGCTCTTGCATGCATACTTGTTTAGCTTTCAAATAGCCATATTACTTTGTCTTCTCCTTTGTGTTTGCCTGCAGATTCCACCTTTAGTCCAATGCACGAGAACTCTTATTATTGTTCACATCATTCGGTCGTGCAAGTGAAAGGCAATAATGACGATATATGATGAAGTGACTGAGCCTGGAAAAGCTGGTATGAACTCGATCTATTTTGTTTTTGTAAATATGACTAGCTCATCATGCCTGATTCAGCTTTATTGTGAGGGAAACATGTTTGCAATGACAACTTAGAGATCATAGTTGCTTATGCCATGCTTAATTAGCTAGGAGCTTATAATGGTTTGTCTTGGTTGACAGCATGAATGTTGAGATGACTATGATGTAGTATGATAGGATGGTATCCTCCTTTGAATGTTTCAAGTGGCTTGACTTGGCACATGTTCACGCATAAAGTTGAAACAAAATCAACATAACCTCTATGATGTTCATGTTCATGGTGATTTATGTCCTACTCATACTTGCACTCAATGTTAGTTAATCTCAATGCATTTTGATGACTGTTGTCGCTCTCTAGTTGTTCGCTTCCCAGTCTTTTGCTAGCCTTCACTTGTACTAAGCGGGAATACTGCTTGTGCATCGACCTCCATAAACCCAAAGTTGTGCCATATGAGTCCACCGTACCTACCTATGTGCGATATCTACCTGCTGTTCCAAGTAAATTTGCATGTGCCACTCTCTAAACCTTCAAGAAATAATCTGTTTTGCATGCCCGAACCGCTCATGTGGTGATAGGAGGCTATTGGTATCTTCCATGCTAGGCGTCTTATCCTTAATATGTGTTTATTGACTATCATTCACAAGAAAGGGGCCGGTAATTGGAATTCCCATTTCCATGCTCAAATCGAAAAGATAATTGCAAACAAAACTCCCCCAGGATTGATGTTGGTATGGACGTTACCTGAGGATTCGGCTAGCCGTGGAGTGTGATTGATTGGTGGTGGGGGAGTCAAAACTTTACTTTTCTGTTTGGGAACCGCCTATAGCATGTGTAGCGTGGAAGATGTTGAGAACTCTTAGTCATTGCGTTGACAATGAAAGCATGCCACCCAAAATTATTATCTCTATTTTCAAAGCTTGAGCTCTGGCACCTCTGGAAATCAATGCTTCCCTGTGCGAAGGGCCTGTCTACTTATGTTCCTGTTGAGTCATCCTCCTCTTACACAAGCACCAATTAGAGAGCACCTCTGTCGTTTTTATGCTTTGCTTTTAACTGTGTTGAGTGTGACTATGACTAGATCTTCATTTCCATGAATTACAATGTTTAGTCAGCCCTTGGTCTTTTAAGGTGCTCTGCATTTATGTTTTGCGGTCCCAGAAAGAGCTAGCGAGATACCATCTATTCGTGCTGCTTCATGTTGTTTTGATTGAAGCGTTGACGTTTGAGACTTACTATTATTTGCTCGCTAGATGATTATGCCATTGATATGAGTTTACCGTGAGACCTAGATGTCATTTGCTTATGTGGTTTGCTTGTGATGTTGCTGAAATTCGGGTTATCAGTTAGATATAGTGGGAACAACAAGACCAAACAGAGTTGGTCAAAGTTTTTCTTTTGTCACTCTCAGTTTGTCAACTGAGTTGCTTGAGGACAAGCAAGGCTTCAAGCTTGGCGGAGTTGATACGTCTCCATCGTATCTACTTTTCCGAACTCTTTTGCCCTTGTTTTGGACTCTAATTTGCATGATTTGAATCTAACTAACCCGGACTGATGTTGTTTTCAGCAGAATTGCCATGGTGTTGTTTTTTTTGCAGAAATAAAAGTTCTCGGAACATCCTGAAAATTTACGGAGATTTTTTCTGGATTAAAAGAAAAATACCTACGCAAAGATCCATCGGAGGGGGTGTGCTAGTGGGCCACAAGCCCACACGGCGCGGCTACCCCCCTAGGCCGCGCCATGCAGGCTTGTGGGGCTCACGTGGCACCACTGCCCCCAATCTCAGTCCTATATCTCCCGTTTCCCTTGGAAAAAAAAATCAGAGAGAAGGTTTCATCGCGTTTTGCTATATGGAGGCGCCACCACATATTGTTCTTCATCTGGAGGGCAGATCTGGAGTCCGTTTCGGGCTCCGGAGAGGGGAAATCGTTGCCATTGTCATCAACAACCTTTCTCCATCGACAATTACATGATGCTCTTCATCGTTCGTGAGTAACCTCATCGTAGGCTTGTTGGACGGTGATGAGTTGGATGAGATCTATCATGTAATCGAGTTAGTTCTTGACGGGGATTGATCCCTAGTATCCACTATGTTCTAGATTGATGTTGCTACTACTTGCCTATGCTTAATGCTTGTCACTAGGGCCCGAGTGCCATGATTTCAGATCTGAACCTATTATGTTGTCGCCAATATATGTGTGTTTTAGATCCTATCTTGCAAGTTGTAGTCACCTACTATGTGTTATGACCCGGCAACCCCGGAGTGACAATAGCCGGAACCACTCCCGGAGATGACCATAGTATGATGAGTTCATGTATTCACCGCGTGTTAATGCATTGGTCTGGTTCTTTATTAAAAGGAGAACCTTAATATCCCGTAGTGTCCATTAGGACCCCGCTGCCACGGGAGGGATGGACAATAGATGTCATGCAAGTTCTTTTCCCTAAGCACGTATGACTACATACGGAATACATGCCTACATTAGATTGATGAACGAGAGCTAGCCACATATCTCTCCGTGTTATAGCTGTTACATGATGAATCACATCCGTCACACTCATCCATCACCGATCCACTGCCTACGAGTCTTCTACTACTGGTTCTTGCTACGTTACTTTGCCTAGGCTTGTCCCTTGCTACAAGAGGGATTGGGCCACTTTGCTGCTGTCACTGCTGCTGTTACTTTGTTGCTGCTGTCGCTACTACTGTTAGTTGTTACTTTGCTGCTGCTGCTACTACTATTCCTTGCTACTCCATTGTTACTTGTTGCAAGACTTTGTTGGCGCTAACATCCTGTCAACAAGGCCTTTTCTGGCGCCGTTGCTGGGAATTGTCAAAGCTTTTTCTGGTGCCGTTGCTATCATACTACCTTGCTACTGATACGTTGCTTGCAGACACTAATCTTTCAGGTGTGGTTGAATTGACAACTCAGCTGCTAATACTTGAGAATATCCTTTAGCTTCCCCTTGTGAGCGAATCAATAAATTTGGGTTGAATACTCTACCCTCGAAAACTTCTGCGATCCCATACGCTTGTGGGACATCAATGTTCAATTTGCTACCCTCCTTATTCTTTTCTTAATTCGGCGGTATTGTTGGTTGAAGCGACTCAGACCAACTTTACTCGTACGCTTATGAGAGACCTATTTCATTGACTGACAGGCAACTTGTTGCATAAATATGACTGGCGGGAGTCTGTTTCTTCAACTTTCGTTGAATCGGATTTGATCGAGGCGGTCCTTGGAGAAGGTTAAATAGTAATTTGCATATCACCGTGGTGGATTTGCATAAGTAAGATGCGATCATACTACATACTCATAGGAGCCACGTAAAATTTTGCAACAACAAATTAGAGGACGTCTAACTTGATTTTTGCAGGGTATTCTTGTGATATGATATGGCCAATGACATGATATGATATATTGGATGTATGAGATGATCATGTTGTAATAGTTAAATATCAACTTGCACGTGGATGCTACGACAACTGGAAGGAGCCATAGGGTTATCTTTAAATTTATTTTGTGCTTGCAGATGCTCTTGCTATATCGCTAGGTAGTAGCTTTAGTAGTAACAACACATATAGCTTGACAACCTCGATGGCAACACGATGATGGAGATCATGGTGCGGCGCTGGTGACGATGGAGATCATGTCAGTGCTTTGGTGATGGAGATCAAGAAGCACAAGTTCATGGCCATATCATGTCACTTATGATTTGCATGTGATGTTAATCCTATCATGCACCTTGTTTTTCTTAGGACGACGGTAGCATTATAAGGTGATCCCTCACTAAAATTTAAGATAAAATTGTGTTCTCCTCGACTGTGCACCATTGTGACAGTTCTATGTTTCGAGACACCACGTGAGGATCGGGTATGATAGACTCAACGTTCACATACAATGGGTGCAAAATAGTTGCACACGTGGAACACTCGGGTTAAACTTGACGAGCCTAGCATGTACAGACATGGCCTCGGAACACAAGAGACCGAAAGGTCGAGCATGAATCATATAGTTGATATGATCAACATGGAGATGTTCAGCATTGAAACTAAACTCAACTCACATGATGATCGGACTTGAGTTAGTGAATTTGGATCATGCAACACTCGAATGACTAGAGGGATATCAATTTGAGTGGGTGTTCTTAATTATATGATTAATTGAACTCATTATCATGAACATAGTCAAAATGTCTTTGCAAATTATGTTGTAGCTTGTGCTGTAGCTCTATTGTTTTTGATATGTTCCTAGAGAAAACTTATTTGAAAGATGATAGTAGCAATTATGTGGACTGGGTCCGTAAACTGAGGGTTCTCCTCATTGCTGCACAGAAGGCTTATGTCCTTAATGCACCGCTCGCTATGCTAAATCCCGAGCATCGTCTGTAGATGTTGCGAACATCTGACATACACGTTTTTGATGACTACATGATTTTTCAGTGCATACTTCTTAAATGGCTTAGAATTAAGGCGCAGAAGACGTTTTGAACGTCGTGGGACATGCAAGATGTTCCAAGGGATGAAATTTGGATTTCAGGCTAGTGCCCTTGTTGAGAGATATGAGACCCCCAACAAGATTCTTTGTCTACAAAGTAAGGGAGAAAAGCTCAATCATTGAGCATGTGCTCAGATTGTCTGAGTACTACAATCGCTTGAATCGGGTGGGAGTTCATCTTCCAAATAAGATAGTGATTGACATAGTTCTGCAAAGTCACTGCCACCAAGCTAGAGAGCTTCGTGATGAACTATAACATACCATGGATAGATATGATGATCCTTGAGCTATTCGCGATGTTTGACATCATGAAACTATAAATCATGTAGGAGCATCAATAGTGATGGTTAGTAAAACCACTAGTTTCAAGAAGGGCAAGGGCAAGAAGGGATGCTTCATGAAGGCAAACCAGTTGCCTCTCCAGTGAAGAAACCCAAGGTTAAACCCAAAACCCGTGACTAAGTGCTTCTATTATGAGGGGAACGGTCACTGGAGTGGAACTACCCTAGTTACTTGGTAGATTAGAAGGCTGGCAAAGTCGACAAAAGTATATTGGTTATACATGATATTGATGTGTACATTACTAGTACTCCTAGTAGCACCAGGGTATGAGACACCGGTTGAGTTGCTAACTGTTAGTAACACGAAATAAAAGCTACAGAATAAACGGAGACTAGATAAAGGCGAGATGAAGATGTGTGTTGGAAGTGTCTCCAAAGTTGATGTGATCACTATTGCACGCTTCCTCTACCATCGGGATTAATGCTGAACCTAAATAAATGTTATTTGATGTTTGCGTTGAGCATGAACATGATTAGATCGTGTTTATTGCAATATGATTATTCATTTAAAGAGAATAATGTTTATTCTATTTGCTTGAATAAATACCTTCAATGGTTCATTGAATCTCGATCGTAGTGGTACACATGTTCATGATATTGATGCCAAAATATATAAAGTAGTCCTGATAGTACCACTTACTTGTGGCACTACCACTTGAGTCATATTGGTATAAAACACATGAAGAAGATCCATGCTTATGGATCTTTGGCTCACTCGTTTTTTGAAAGTTTGAGACATGCGAACCATGTCTATTGGTATAAACGCATGAAGAAACTCCATGCAGATGGATCGTTTGTACTCACTTGATTTTGAATCACTTGAGATATGCAAATCATATCACATGGGCAGGATGACTGAAGGCCTCGTTTTCGAGTGAGATGGAACAAGAAAGTAACTTGTTGGAAGTAATACATTTTGATGTGTGTAGTCCAATCACTAGTAGAAAAGAGGGCTTTGGTCCAGGTCCTGAAATCCTATTAGTCCTGGTTCATATACGAACCGGGACCTATGGTGACATTGGTCCCGGTTCGTGAGGCCAGGTCGCCGGCCGGGCATCGTGGGCTATTGGTCCCGGTTCGTCTCACCCCTTTTGTCTCGGTTCCAGTCAAGAACCGGGACTAATAGGCCGGCAACCGTTCGTATCCCCGCTAGTCCCGGTTGGTGGATCAAATTGGGACTAAGGTGTGGTGGCGGGCATTCGTAGAACCGTTCGTATCCTCGTTTAGACCTGGTTGGTGGATCAACCCGGGACTAAAGGTCCAAACGGTTCGCCCTCCCGCGTCGTTTCCAGCGATGAAAAGTGCAACCGAAGCAGAGTCTATCGCCATTCTCCGTTCTTCTCCTATTCTCTGTTCTTCTCCTTCCTCTCTTCTTCCACTCTATTCTTTCATTCTTCTTCCACCATGACATATGATACCGGAGAGGTGCGCGCACATGGCACGACCATGCTCAGGGTCAGGTTCACGAACGAGAGTAGGGCGGTGCCAAATTTTCTATCATGGATCCGGGAGTGGGTTGATGCTGCGCCGGAGCATAAGGCGTTTTTGGGGCTTGATCCGGAGTTCACGACCAACCATCAAGGTGTTGCCGTCATCCAGCTGTGTTTCAAACAACATGTCTTGATCTTCCAATGGGTGAGGTAAGTTTTGTGTCTTTCTTTGATCCAAGGTTATGAAAATTGCATGTATTGATATTCTCTAGGTTCCATTTGATAGCAATATGGAGTTTCTATATACGTTCCAGTCGATAGTTAATTGAGGGTTTCTTAGTCAATTCATAGGATATGAAAATTGCATAGGATAGCAATATGTGTTACAACATTGGATATATTGATCTCCCTAGGTTCCATTGGATAGCATATATTGATCTCCCTAGGTTCCATTGGATATATTACAACATAGGCTTTCTTTGATCCAAGGTTATGAAAATTGCATATATTGATCTCCCTAGGTTCCATTGGATAGCAATATGCAGTTTCTATATATGTTCCATTGGATATATAGTTAATTGAGGGTTTCTTGATTAGTTCATAGGATATGAAAATTGCATAGGATAGCAATATGTTACAATATTGGAATCCTATAAATATTAATTTCTCTTTAGTTGTAGTGAAACATTTTTTCATCGGTAAGTTTTGAGGCTTTCTTTGATCCAAAGGTTATGAAAATTGCATATACTAATCTCTCTAGGTTCCATTGGATAGCAATATGCAGTTTCTTTATATGTTCTATTGGATAGTTAATTGAGGGTTTCTTGATCAATTCATAGGATATGAAAATTGCATCGGATAGCAATAATTTACAATATTGGAATCCTATAAAAATCAATTCATAGGATATGAAAATTGCATAGAATAACAATATGTTCCATTTGAATCGTTATGATAAATTTATCTTTAGTTGTATTGAAACATTTTTCCTTGTTGCAGCAGTATGTAACATTTGTTCCATTTTAATTTGTTGATGTTGCAGTAGTGACAACCATTGTCCAGAACTCATGGACTTCCTTCGCAGCGACATACGTTTCGCTAGCGTTGACATAACGAACGACATGATGAATATGAGGCGCAACTTTGGTATTGAGATACCAGCTGAGTGCCACATTGATCTCCAAGGCCTATTCCAGCTTGAATATCCGAGGACTTCGATGGCTGATATGGCAGTCGCCTTGATCGACGAGGAGTACCATGATATGAAGAAGGCTTTCCCGAAGTCTCAGCACAAGAAGTGGGGAAGACCCAACTTGACCCTATCAACGTTGATTATGCAGAAAAAGATGCATACCTTGCATACGAGTTGTACCGCAAAACTTGTATCGTGAGATATGGCCAGCGTCACCTCACAGAACGACGAACACTTGTATATATATATGTATGCTAGCTATTATTTTGTACTGCTTGCATGTATTACTATGTACTGCTTGGACCAATTTATATATATATATATATATATATATATAGTTTCTGTTTGTGCCATTATATAGAGTTTCCAAATTTGAATGGTTATTTAGCCCTTTCTCTATTCATCACCAGTTTAGGTATTGTTGTGAACTAATTTTTATTCATATTGGTGTAATATTTACTGTATTCAGACTTCTCCATGGTTCATACCCTCCGATACAACCCACAGATACATCGATATAAGCAAACAACACAAAGAAAAGAGAATCTGTCAATAATAGAATAGTCGGAAGTAATCTGTATAATTTGAATACTTATGTAACTCCAAAAATTATAAAAAATTAAGACAATCTGGGTAAATTGTATATGAATCTTGTGTAAAAAATTGAGATCAAAAGCACATTCTAGTGAATTTCAAAAATTCCTAGACTGAGGTTGAAAGTTTCTGGTTTTTCAGCAAAATTAAATTGCGAAGACCGTAGACCATCCCAAAGGTCTTACTTGGCGCAAACACAAAATGTTATGTGGATGAAATGATGATACCATGCCACCTTTCAACCTATTCAGAGTTCATTTGTAGTGCTTTTCAATTTCTAGGTCATTTAACTAAAAAAATCAGTAAATGCATGAAAAATACCAAATGAAGTCAAAAATAGTTGAAAATTCATGATGTGGCCTTGAATGGTGCATTTTGAACAAACAAAAGGTCTGGAGTTCAAATAATTCCAAAAAACGAAATCCCTTTTGTAACAGATGAGTTTTCGTATGAAACCCTGATACTTCGATAGAGATGGTCCAATTTGTACACGAAGTGCATCCTGTTTTTGCCGCAACCCTCTCAACCTTTTAGCACATGCTGTGTGGGTGAAATGATGATACCATCCTGATACGTCTCCAACGTATCTATAATTTTTGATGGTTTCATGCTATTATCTTGTCAAACTTTGGATGTTTTGTATGCCTTTTATATCTTTTTTGGGACTAACTTATTAACTCAGTGCCAAGTACCAGTTCCTGTTTTTCTGTGTTTTTGATCCTTTTCAGAGGAGGATTTCAAACGGAGTCCAAACGGAATGAATCTTCCAAAAAGATTTTTTCCAAAACGGAAGAAGATTGGGGAACTTGAGAACCAAGGCAGGGGACCACCAGGGACCCCACAAGCCCCCTAGCCGTGGCCATTGTGGGCTCCCTGGGCCACCTCTGACCTAGGTCTTTCGCCTATATATTCCCAAAAATTCCAGAAACAATCAGGAGATCATCGAAAGTACTTTTCCACCGCCGAAGCTTCTGTCTCTGGAAGATCCCATCTTGGGCACGTTCTGGTGCCCTGCCGGAGGGGGGATTCGGATACGGAGGGCTTCTTCATCAACACCATTACCTCTCTGATGATGTGTGAGTAGTTCACCACAGACCTACGGGTCCATAACTAGTAGCTAGATGGCTTCTTCTCTCTCTTGGATCTTCAATACAAAGTTCTCCATGATCTTCATGGAGATCTATCCGACGTAATCTTCTTTTGCAGTGTGTTTGTCGAAATCCGATGAATTGTGGATTTCTGATCAGATTATCTATGAATCTTATTTGAGTTTCTTCTGATCTCTTATATGCATGATTTCATATCCTTGTAATTCTCTTCGAGTTGTGGGTTTTGTTTGGCCAACTTGATATATGATTCTTGCAATGGGAGAAGTGCTTGGTTTTGGGTTCATACTGTGCGGTGACCTCACCCAGTGACAGAAGGGGTAGCGAGGCACACATCGTGTTGTTGCCATCAAGGGTAAAAAGATGGGGTTTTCGTCATTGGTTTGAGTTTATCCCTCTACATCATGTCATCTTGCTTAAGGCGTTACTCTGTTCGTCAGGAACTCAATACACTAGATGCATGCTAGATAGCGGTCGATGTCTGGAGTAATAGTAGTAGATGCGGAAAGTATCGGTCTACTTGTCTCGGACGTGATGCCTATATGTATGATCATTGCCTTATATATCGTCATGACTTTGCACGGTTCTATCAAGTGCTCGACAGTAATTTGTTCACCCATCGTAATATTTGCTATTTTGACTGAAGCCTCTAGTGAACACTATGGCCCCCGGGTCTACTTCACACCATATTTTTAGCCTTACTCTTTTACTTCGTTGCACTTTCCGCCTTCAGATCTCACTTTGCAATCAATCTTGAAGGGATTGACAACCCCTTTATAGCGTTGGGTGCAAGCTCTTTGTGTTTGTGCAGGTACTCTGGACTTGACGAGATTCTCCTACTGGATTGATACCTTGGTTCTCAAACTGAGGGGAATACTTCCTGCTCCTGTGCTGCATTGATACGTCCATTTTGCATCATGTTTTCATGTTGATATTTATCGCTTCTTTGGCTGTTATTTCACTTCACGGTACAATTCTTATGCCTTTTCTCTCTTGTTTTGCAAGGTTTACATGAAGAGGGAGAATACCGTCAACTGGAATTCTGGCCTAAAAGTGGAGCAAGTTTGAGACACCTATTCTGCGCAACTCAAAATGCCGTAAAAATGAACGAGGATTTTTTTCCCGATTTATCAAAAATACTGGGCCGAAGAAGTGCCAGAGGGGCACCAGGGGGTGCCCACAAGCCTGCACGGCGCGGCCACCCCCCAGGCCGCGCCATGAGGGCTTGTGGGCAGCCCACTGGCCCACTGATCCACTGGCCCCCTCTTTTGCTATATGAAGGGTTTTGTCCAGGAAAAAAAAAATCAGGGAGGAGCTTTTTCATGGTTTCGCCGCCGCCACGAGGCGGAACTTGAGCAGAACCAATGTGGAGCTCCGGTAGGACGATCCTGCCGGCGAAACTTCCCCCCGGAGGGGTAAATCGTTGCCATCGTCATCACCAACACTCCTCTCATCGGAGGGGACTCGTCACCATCAACATCTTCATCAGCACCATCTCATCTCCAAACCCTAGTTCATCACTTGTAACCAATCTCCATCTCGCGACTCCGATTGGTACTTGTAAGGTTGCTAGTAGTGTTAATTACTCTTTGTAGTTGATGCTAGTTGGATTACTTGGTGGAAGAGTTAATGTTCAGATCCTTGATGCTACTCATTACCTCTCTGATCATGAATATGATTATACTTTGTGAGTAGTTACTTTTGTTCCTGATGACATGGGATAAGTCATGCTAATAGTAGTCATGTGAATTTGGTATTCGTTTGGTATTTTGATATGTTGTATGTTGTTTTTCCTCTAGTGGTGTTATTTGAACGTCGACTACATAACACTTCACCATTATTTGGGCCTAGAGGAAGGCATTGGGAAGTAGTAAGTAGATGATGGGTTGCTAGAGTGACATAAGCTTAAACCCTAGTTTATGCGTTGCTTCGCAAGGGGCTGATTTGGATCCACTAGTTTAATGCTATGGTTAGACTTTGTCTTAATTCTTCTTTCGTAGTTGCGGATGCTTGCGAGAGGGGTTAATCATAAGTGGGATGCTTGTCCAAGTAAGGGCAGTACCCAAGCGCTGGTTCACCCACATATCAAACTATCAAAGTAACGAACGCGAATCATATGAACATGATGAAACTAGCATGACAGAAATTCCCGTGTGTCCTCGGGAGCGTTTTTCCTCCTATAAGACTTTGTCCAGGCTTGTCGCTTGCTACAAAACGGATTGGGACACTTTGCTGCACCGTTGCTACTTTTGTTACTTGTTGCTTGCTACGAATCATCTCACCACACAATCACTTGTTACCGATAATTTCAGTGCTTGCAGATATTTCCTTGCAAAAAACCACTTGTCAGATCCTTCTGCTCCTCGTTGGGTTCGACACTCTTACTTATCGAAAGGACTACGATTGATCCCCTATACTTGTGGGTCATCATGCATCACCCTTTCCTCTTCAAGGGAAAAACCAACGCAAGCTCAAGAGACGACAGAAGGTTTCCGTCGACGTAGCACATGCCAACTTTCAACATTTTCAGAGTTCATTTGTAGTGCTTTACAATTTCTAGGGCCATTTAGCTCAAAGAAATCAATAAATGCATGAAAAATACCAAATGAAGTCAGAAATTGTTGAAAATTGATGATGTGGCTTTGAATGGTGCATTTTGAACACACAAAAGGTCTGGAGTTCAAAAAATTCCAAAAAATGAAATCCCTTTTTGTAACAGATGAGTTTTCGTATGAAACCCTGATACTTCGAAAGAGATTGTCCGATTTGTGCACAAAGTGCGTCCAGATTTTGCCGCAACCCTCTCAACTTTTTAGCACATGCTATGTGGGTGAAATGATGATACCATTCCAACTTTCAACATTTTCAGAGTTCATTTGTAGTGCTCTTCAATTTCTGTGTCATTTAGCTCAAAAAATAAATAAATGCATGAAAAATACCAAATGAAGTCAGAAATAGTTGAAAATTGATGATGTGGCTTTGAATGGTGCATTTTGAACACACAAAAGGTCTGGAGTTCAAATAATTCCAAAAAAATGAAAGAATCAATAAAAACAGTAAGTAGGAACAAAAAACTATAATCTTTAAAAAAATGTCAACTAATGGGCCACCACGGCCTGAATACGACTAGAAACCCAACTAGACAGTTGGGTCAGGATTCAGGCCCGGAGAAGGCCCAACAACTAGTGATAGTTAGGCCCAGAAGCCTGCATATGAGAGGAGCTCAAGACTGTGTGTGCACAAGCCCTTATAAACCACCAAACTTCTTGCTCGGCAAGCGAGGTGGCACTAAACATCTAACTCCATCGCGACTGTGCCAGACACACGCCTTTCGTGTCGGTTTGTGGCACAAATCAGGACCAGAAATAGAGTTTACTGTCGGTTGGTGGAACAAACCGGGACAAATGGCACCCTTTCATCCCGGTTGGTTTCCCAAACCGGGGGTAAAAGTATCTTCTTCCCCGCCATTTGGCAACTGAAAATTGACCTTTAGTCCCGGTTTGCTGAGTAAACTGGGACGAAAGGATGGTATTGGTGATGGTTCGGGCCACCAACCGGTACAGAAGGTTCGCATATCGGCGGGAGTTGTCAAAATTTTCCCCAAAACTCTCCTATTGCTCGCAGCCGCCCCTCGAGCCAGTCCTAGTCGTCGCCGCCCCCGATCCAGTCCTCCTCGTTGTCGCCGCCATCCCCGTGCCCGTCGCCATCATCCGGAGCACATCGCCGTCGTTGCCGCCCCCAATCCAGTCCTCGTCGCCGTCGTCGATGCCCCGAGCACGTCACCGTCGCTGCCACCGAGCCCGTCGCCGTCGCCCCGAGCCCGTCATCGTTGCTGCCCTGAGCCCATTGTCGTCGCCGCCCCAAGCCCATCGTTGTTGCTGCCCAAGCCCGTCGGCCCCGGTGAGCTCCTCCTCTATGCGTGCTCTGCTAGTCGCCGCCGCCGCCCCTGCATATTGTTGTTCATACAAATTTTGTTCATATATAGCTTATACTAGAGATGTATTCGAGATTTAAGTATAAAGCAGGATTCGTCAGTTCGATAAAAGTTCCCAATGGTGCAGCATCCAGACAGTGTCATCCGGCGCCAGGGAGGAACATGCCAAAGTCTAGAAAAAATACATATCAAACGACATTTTTAAACGGCATTTTTGTGGGTGAAAGAGAAAACATTATCTATTCTAGTCATGTAGCACTAAACGGATAATATAAGAAAGATACAAATTATCTATTTTAATGTAGCTTGCCAGATCGACCGGTGTTGTTTTATATCTGTATGTTGCTAGCTTTGAAATATTTGAGGTACCTGACATTTAAGAAAATCTTAATATATAAAATTTCATTATACTGATCCCTTCGAGTTAAATTGAAAAGACTCATCTTAAAAGTGCCTTGTGATACTATTTCTTTTATCAGTAGGTATAGATAACGTACATCTATAAACTATTCAACATTTGAAAATGAAATATAAAAAAGTTATTGGGGGAGATAATGCTCGGTGATTATTTGCAGAAACTATATGGATCAAAGAGAAGAGTTGTTGGGGGAGATAATGGTCGGTGATTATTTGTCGTATCTCAGCGACACCGATGGTCTGGAAGGAGAGGATGACGGCTCGGATGATCGAACAATGGAGGAGGAAGGACATGATCATGATGGCTCCGGTGACCGAAGGCCGGAGGAAGAAGGAGACCATGATGACGGTTCCGATGACCAAACAGAGGAGGGAGATGTTTCAAAGTCCGGCGAGGTATATATATTAATTAAGCCCGAAGGTATGTACATATATTAACACTTCATTCTTTCTTCTTCTATAGCCCTCCGGATCGAGCCAAACTTCGGTAAAGAGACGAGGCCCGAAGAGAAGGTTGCGCATGGATGATTAGTTCACAATCACAACAATCACGGCCGATGGCCTACCGATTGAACTCAAGCTGACCAAGGACACATTTTCTGCGCAATGTAGAGCTATTGTTAGGGACAACATCCCGATCAGCGTCAAGCAATGGAAAAATTCTAAGGGCGACGACGTTCTGAAGGTGATTATGTCACCAATAGGCAGAAATATGATCTTTGGACCGCGCTGAAGGCAAATTTTAGCCTACCGCTAGAGGAAGATCCGAATAAGCAAGTTATAGATCCACTTGTCAAGGCGTGTCTATTAATAAGATGGCACATCTATTCGGGAAGTGGAAGAATGATTTGAAATCAATGTTTGTCGACAAAGGGAAGACTCCAGAATTCGTTGGCTGATTTGACAAGATAAGATATCACTGGCCCGCATTTGTGGCCTACAAGTCATTGGAGAAGAGTAAGAAAATGTCAGATGCAAACAAGAACAATCTGCAAAGAATCAGTATCAACATCACACGGGATCAGGTGGCTACCTCAAATCCCAGTCGTTCTGGGACAAAGCTGAGAATGACCTGATTGCTAAAGGGGCCCAACCATAGACATTGAACTGGCCAGAGACTTCAAGGACTTGGTTCTTCGGGGTTGGGGGAACTTTGATCCTGAAACAAGGAAGTGTCGTTGGACGGACGAGCAACATGCAATACCCATGATCAAGCTTCAGAAGTGTGTCGCCGCAGTGCAGGAAGGGATGTTCATTCCAGACAAAGAGAATGACGAGCTGACTGAGGCCCTAGGGAATGCTGAGCACCCTGGACGAACACGAGGCAAACCAGGCTCCGTTCCGTGGAAGTTTGGGTTTCCTAACGCAAGCGGTTACAGAAGCCGGGAGAGAAAGAGAAAGCAGAGCTGAGCGACTTGCAGCTGATCAAGGCAAGACTACAAAAGCTAGAGGAACTTGTGAGCGAGCGAGCTGCCAGCCAACCATCTTAGGGGCACGAATCTACCCTCAAAGTGTTGGAAATATGCCCTAGAGGCAATAATAATTAGTTATTATTATATTTCTTTGTTCATGATAATCGTTTATTATCCATGCTATAATTGTATTGATTGGAAACACAATACTTGTGTGGATACATAGACAAAACACTATCCCTAGTAAGCCTCTAGTTGACTAGCTCATTGATCAAATATGGTCAAGGTTTCCTGACCATAGGCAAGTGTTGTCACTTGATAACGGGATCACATCATTAGGAGAATCATGTGATGGACTAGACCCAAACTAATAGACGTAGCATGTTGATCGTGTCATTTTGTTGCTACTGTTTTCTGCGTGTCAAGTATTTGTTCCTATGACCATGAGATCATATAACTCACTGACACCGGAGGAATGCTTTGTGTGTATCAAGCATCGCAACATAACTGGGTGACTATAAAGATGCTCTAGAGGTATCTCCGAAGGTGTTCGTTGAGTTAGTATGGATCGAGACTGGGATTTGTCACTCCGTGTGACGGAGAGGTATCTCGGGGCCCACTCGGTAATACAACATCACACACAAGCCTTGCAAGCATTGTGACTTAGTGTAAGTTGCGGGATCTTGTATTACGGAACGAGTAAAGAGACTTGCCGGTAAACGAGATTGAAATAGGTATGAGGATACTGACGATCAAATCTCGGGAAAGTAACATACCGAAGGATAAAGGGAATGACATACGGGATTATATGAATCCTTGGCACTGAGGTTCAAACGATAAGATCTTCGTAGAATATGTGGGATCCAATATGGGCATCGAGGTCCCGCTATTGGATATTGACCGAGGAGTCACTTGGGTCATGTCTGCAAAGTTCTCGAACCCGCAGGGTCTGCACACTTAAGGTTCGACATTGTTTTATGCGTATTTGAGTTATATGGTTGGTTACCGAATGTTGTTCGGAGTCCCGGATGAGATGACGGACGTCACGAGGTTTCCGGAATGGTCCGGAAATGAAGATTGATATATAGGATGACCTCATTTGATTGCCGGAAGGTTTTCGGAGTTACCGGGAATGTGTCGGGAATGACGAATGGGTTCCGGGTGTTCACCGGGGGGGGGCAACCCACCCCGGGGAAGCCCATAGGCCTTGGGGGTGGCGCACCAGCCCTTGGTGGGCTGGTGGGACAGCCCAAGAAGGCCCTATGTGCCAAAGGATAAGAAATCATAGAGAAAGAAAAAAAGGGGAGGTGGGAAAGGAGAGAAGGACACCACCTTCCAATCCAAGTTGGATTCGGTTTGGAAGGGGAGGACTTCCCCCCTTGGCTCGGCCGACCCCCTTGGGGCTCCTTGAGCCTCAAGGAAAGGCCCCTCCCCTCCCACCTATATATACAGAGGTATTAGGGCTGATTTGAGACAACTTTTGCCACGGCAGCCCGACCACATACCTCCACGATTTTTCCTCTAGATCGCGTTTCTGCGTAGCTCGGTCGGAGCCCTGCCGAGATCAGATCACCACCAACCTCCAGAGCGCCATCACGCTGCCGGAGAACTCATCTACCTCTCCGTCTCTCTTGCTGGATCAAGAAGGCTGAGATCATCGTCGAGCTGTACGTGTGCTGAACGCGGATGTGCCGTCCGTTCGACACTAGATCGTGGGACGGATCGCGGGAAGGTTCGCGGTGCGGATCGAGGGACGTGAGGACGTTCCACTACATCAACCGCGTTCACTAACACTTCTGCTGTGCGATCTACAAGGGTACGTAGATCGGAAATCCCCTCTCGTAGATGGACATCACCATGATAGGTCTTCGTGCGCGTAGGAAATTTTTTGTTTCCCATGCGACGTTCCCCAACAAGAAGGTACCCCACCATCTCAGCAGAGAAGCAGCGTGGCTTCCACGGAGCCTGTTCAACATGACTTCACGGCTCCTAGCTACCCCGTGGATACTATCACGGAGGCTCAATGTTGCGAGCTTATGATGAAATGTCGGAACCTCAGTTTCAAGGCGGCTATCGGCTCTGTTGAACCTCCTCAACCCAACATAACTTTTCACTGCCTTCCGATTCCACATGGCTATGCTGTTGTGATGGTGGATCAAGTAAGGGAGGATTTTGAGGAGCTCGAGCTTGACCACCCTACAGGTGATGGGGAGATTCAGCTGGTTCGTGGTGTGGGGAGTACATGTCTATGGCAGAAGGAGTTCATCAAGCTTCCAAACTGGACGCCTCCGCCTCCTCCTCCTCCGACGATGAGTCAAGGCACTCCGCCTCCTCCCCCTCCTTGTCGTCCTACTCCTCCGGCGAGTGATCAGGGCACTCCGCCTCCTTCTCCAGCTCCTCCGACGCGTGAGGGCACTTCGCCTCCTCCTTTGCCTACTCTGGCATGTTAGAGCAGTCCGCCTCCTCCTTCGCCTACTCTGGCGCGCCAGAGCAGTCCGCCTCCTCCTTCGCCTCGCCGGCAACGTCGTAAGACAAATGCCACCACTCCGGCTCGTCCGGCGCGTCAGAGAAGTCCGCCTCGTTCTCTCAAGTGGAAGAGATGCGCCTCCTTCTCTCCGATGGCTAGCAGTACAAGCAGAGGCGGGAAATTCGGTCCATCTCTCAAGCCTCTGGAAAAGTTACCATATGAGAGGACCAAGGAGGAAAACGAGGAGATATGTCATGCCGAATTAAGGGCCAATTTTGCAAAGAAAAATCCACCTCTGAAGGAGAAGCTAGATTCGGTGAGAGTGGAGCACACTATCAATCTACTACAGCGTCCACCATCGCCTCCGCCGGATTCCAGCTATTACCTCATTCTTAAAAAGACATATGCACAAGTGGTGCGGTCGAGAACTACTTCTAGTGATGCAAGGTTAGCAGAACAAAGAAGTGGGAAAACAATTCCCGAGCTCGATATCGTCGTCGCTAATCATCCGGAGATGGTGGCCGGTACCAATCCTGATGATTACTTGGGGGATGATGTAACAAAAGAACAATATAAATACGTGCACGAGAATCCTGTCGTCAAACCTGGTCATCCTGCTCTAACAACGACGATGCACAGATTGCATGAGTGGTACATCAAAACCTGTAGGGAGTCTGGGAAAAACGCTATGTATGTGGCAGTGAAACTAGAGCACAAATTCATTGGACCTCCCATGATTACTATTCAATTTGAGGAGTTATTTCAGTTATACAATCAACTGGCCCTCGACAAACAACTCATGGCTTCCTACTGTCTGTAAGTATTACTTCTACAGTTAAGTATCTAGCTCAGCTCGTTCGTTGCATGTATATATAATTATCCTCACTATATATATTATGCATATTGAAGATCGTCGAATTAAAAAAAGCAGGAATCGCCGACTTTGGGTTCATTAGCCCAGATGCCGAAAATGAATTGACGGTACGAAACTCATTCAAAGAGACCGAGGAGAACTTGCTAAACTCGTTCCTTATACATAAAAAAAGTGGAAATAATCTTTCCTTACAACTTCAAGTGAGTGTTGCTGTCTTCTGTGTAAACTCGTTTTCGCTTATTCGAGGTTAATTAATTAATGTAATTGATGAGTTATATATGCCTCCGCAGAGACCACTTTATTCTGCTATCCATTGACATTGGCAGGGCACTAGTAAATGTCTTAGACTCGAGACATAAAGCCGAAGAGGATTATGAGGACATTACTGCACTGCTCAAGAAGTAAGTTCAGTCAATATACCGAGACCATATCGGCATGCCACTTTCGTTAATTTCCTGATATCAAGAATCATTTTCTTTGCCTCGCAGGGTTTGGACGAATTTCGCCAATATGGTTCCCGGTCTAAAAAAAGAGTTTCGATTTACGCACCCCAAAGTAAGTAGTACTAGCTAGTTCCACGCATCTCTAATTGATTCAAATTTACATCAATATATCATTACCATGCTTGCTTATCAGTTTGATTGAACTCTGTTCTCGTAAAGTGTATGTACCAGAAAGAAGGCACTGTTTTATGTGCATACTACATATGTGAGTTCATTCGCCACTCGAGCTCTGAGTGGGTCTTCTGTGAGAAACAATATCAAGTACATAAATAATATTCACAATTGTGTTGAGTTTTATTCATATATATGCATGTATTGACCCCCTTCTTTAAATTAGATCTGCGAGATGCGGGATCAACTCCTACCATATGATCGCATACGAGCAATTCAAGAGGAATTGGCGGGATTCTTTGTTGACCACGTCATACCTAAAGACGGAGAATGACATGTGGATTTGTCACTGGATCTTAATTAGATGATGTTTTGGATTAATTGTAAAAGATGTTATATTGTATATATGTAATAGCGTCGGATAGATATACGAAAATTTGTTGTTCGACCAAGCATGGAGAAAGAGAGGACACGTCTCTCTATTAGCTAGCTAACACAATAAGAAATCACTAAATTGACGCTCCAAAAACCCCCCAAACCCACCCCCATTAAAAAAACAAAAACCCCAGCTCCGACCAGATGCTGACGCGTGGATGCCATGTTATCCCAGTTGGTGTGACCAATCGGGACTAAAGAACCTCCTGCACGGCTACCCGCAGAGGCCACGTGGAGACCCTTCAGTCCCGGTTTGTAAAGGAAGTGGGACTAAAGGTTATGGGCTTTAGTCCCGACCATTTAGTCTCGGTTCAAGAACCGGGGCTAATGGGCCTCTGGAACCGGGACAAATGGGCCATTTTCTACTAGTGAATGAGTGCTGAGGCACGCAGTGGCTATCATTATGTTCTTACTTCACATATGATTTGAGTAGATACTAGTATATTTACTTGATGAAACACAAATCTGAGTTATTGAAAGGTTCGAGTAATTTCAGAGTGAACTTAAAGATCGTCGTGACAAGAGGATAAAATGTCTACGATATGATCACAAATATGAATATCTGAGTTGCGAGTTTGGTAGACAATTAAGACATTGTGGAAATTGTTTCACAACTAATGCCACCTGGAACACCATAGTGTGATGTTGTGTCCAAACGTCATAGCCGCGCCCCATTGGATGTAGTGCATACTTTGATGTCTCTTATCGAATTACCACTATCGTTTTTTGGGTTAGGCATTAGTGAAAACCGCATTCACTTTAAATAGGGCACCACGTAATTCCGTTGAGATGACACCGTATGAACTATGATTTGGAGAAAAGCAAGCTGTCATTTCTTAAAAGGTTGGGGCTGCGATGCTTATGTGAAAACGTTTTAGTGTGATAAGCTCGAACCCAAAGCAGATAAATGCATCTTCATAGGACACCCAAAATAGTTGGGTATACCTCCTATCTCAGATCCGGAATCAAAGTGTTTGTTTCTAGAAACATGCCCTTTCTCGAAAAAAAGTTTCTCTCTAAAGAATTGACTGGGAGGATGGAGGAACTTGATGAGGTTACTGAACCATCACTTCTACCAGTGTGTAGCAGGGTGCAGGAAGTTGTTCCTGTGGCGCCTACACCAATTGAAGTGGAAGATGATGATAGTGATCATGACGCTTTAAGATCAAGTTACTACAAACCTCGTAGGTCGACAAGGTCACGTACTGCTCTAGAGTGGTACGATAACCCTGTCTTGGAGGTCATGTTGTTGGACAACAATGAACCTACGAGCTATGGAGAAGCGATGGTGGGCCTAAATTCGGACGAATGGCTAGACGCCATGAAATCCAAGGTAGGTCGTAAGGCTGTTGGGTACAGATGTATGAAAACAAAGTGTAGACTTTGGAAGAACTACTTGATGGTCGTAAGGCTGTTGGGTACAGATGTATGAAAACAAAGTGTAGACTTTGGAAGAACTACTTGATGGTCGTAAGGCTGTTGGGTACAGATGGATTTTTAAAAGGAAGACGGACGATGATGGTAAGTGTCACCATTAAGAAAGCTCGACTTGTCGCAAAGATGTTTCCGACAAGTTCAAGGAGTTGACTACGATGAGACTTTGTCACTCGTAGCGATGCTAAGAGTCTATTGGAATTATGCTAGCAGTTGTTGCATTATTTATAAAATCTTGCGCATAGGATGTCAAAACATTGTTTCCTCGATGGTTTCCTTGAGGAAAGGTTGTATGTGATACAATCAAAAGGTTTTTTCGATCCTAAAGGATGCTAACAAGTATGCAAGCTCCATCGATCCTTCTATGGACTGGAGCAAGCATCTTGGAGTTGGAATATACACTTTGATGAGATGATCAAAGTTTTTGGTTTTATACAAAGTTTACGAGAAACTTGTATTTCCAAAGAAGTGAGTGGGAGCACTATTGAATTTCTGATAAAAATATATGTGGTTGACATATTTTGATCGGAAATAATGTTGAATTTCTGGAAAGCATAAAGGGTTGTTTGAAAGGAGTTTTTCAAAGGAAAACCTGGATTAAACTACTTGAACATTGAGCATCAAGATCTATGGAGGTAGATCAAAGCGCTTAATAGAACTTCCAATGAAATGCATGCCTTGATAAGTTTTTGAAGGAGTTCAAAATAGATCGGCAAAGAAGGAGTTCTTGGCTGTGTTGTAAGGTGTGAATTTGAGTAAGACTCAAAGCCCGACCACAGCAGAAGAAAGAGAAAGGACGAAGGTCGTCCCCTATGCCTTAGCCGTAGGCTCTTAAGTATGCCATGCTGTGTACCGCACCTGATATGTGCCTTGCCATGAGTCTGTCAAGGGGTACAAAGAGTGATCCAAGGTAGAATCGCTGAACAACGGTCAAAGTTATCATTAGTAACTACTGCACTAAGGAATATTTCTCGATTATGGAGGTGATTAAAGAGTTCGTCGTAAAGAGTTACGTTGATGCAAGCTTTTACACTAATCCGAATAACTCCGAGTAGTAATCCGGATTTGTATAATCGAGCAGTCATTTCGAATAGTTACAAATAGTGCATGGTAGAAGCATCTATAGGATCACATAGAGATTTGTAAAGCACACACGGATCGTAAAGGTTCAGACCTGTTGACTAAAACCTCTCTCAGAAGCAAGACATGATCAAGCCCCAGAACTGTATGGGTGTTAGATTCATTACAATCACATAGTGATGTGAACTAGATTACTGAGTCTAGTGCAAGTGGGAGAATGTTGGAAATATGCCCTAAAGGCAATAAGAATTTGGTTATTATTACATTTCCTTGTTCATGATAATCATTTATTATCCATGCTATAATTGAATTGATTAAAAACACAAATACATGTGTGGATACATGGACAACACTATGTCCCTAGTGAGCCTCTAGTTGACTAGCTCGTTGATCAAAGATGGTCAAGGTTTCCTAGCCATAGACAAGTATTGTCACTTGATAATGGGATCACATCATTAGGAGAATGATGTGATGGACAAGACCCAAACTATGAACGTAGCATATGATCGTGTTAGTTTATTGCTACTGTTTTCTGCATGTCAATGTACCTATTCCTATGACCATGAGGTCGTGCAACTCCCAGACACCGGGTACATAGACACATGTGTGGATACATAGAAAAAACAATGTCACTAGCAAGCCTCTAGTTGGCTAGCCAGTTGATCAAGGATGGTTAAGGATTTCTGACCATGTGCAAGTGTTGTCACTTGATAACTCGATCACATCATTAGGAGAATCATGTGATGGAGTAGACCCAAACTATAAACGTAGCATGTGATCGTGTCATTTTGTTTCTATTGTTTTCTGCGTGTCAAGTATTCATTCCTATGACCATGAGATCATGTAACTCACTGACACCGGAGGAATACCTTGCGTGTATCAAATGTCACAACGTTACTGGGTGACTATAAAGGTTCTCTACAGGTATCTCCGAAGGTGTTCGTTGAGTTAGCATGGATCAAGACTGGTATTTGTCACTCCGTGTGACGGAGAGGTATCTCGGGGCCCACTCGGTAATACAACATCACTACAAGCCTTGCAAGCAATGTGACTAAGGCGTTAGTAACGGTATCTTGTATTACAGAACACGTAAAGTGACTTGTGTTGGGGAACGTCACATGGGAAACAAAAATTTTCCTACGCGCACGAAGACCTATCATGGTGATGTCCATCTACGAGAGGGGATGAGTGATCTACGTACCCTCGTAGATCGTACTGCAGAAGCGTTAGAGAACGCGGTTGATGTAGTGGAACGTCCTCACGTCCCTCGATCCGCCCCGCGAACAATCCCGCGATCAGTCCCACGATCTAGTACCGAACGGACGGCACCTCCGCGTTCAGCACACGTACAGCTCGACGATGATCTCGGCCTTCTTGATCCAGCAAGAGAGACGGAGAGGTAGAAGAGTTCTCCGGCAGCGTGACGGCGCTCCGGAGGTTGGTGATGATCTTGTCTCAGCAGGGCTCCGCCCGAGCTCCGCAGAAACGCGATCTAGAGGAAAAACTATGGAGGTATGTGGTCGGGCAGCCGTGAGAAAGTCGTCTCAAATCAGCCCTAAAACCTCCGTATATATAGGTGGGAGGGAGGGGAGGAGGCAGCCTCAAAACCTAAAGGTTTGGCCGAAATTGGAGGTGGAGGAGTCCTACTCCAATCCTACTTGGAGTAGGATTCCACCTTCCCACTTGGAAACTCTTTCCACCTTGTGTTTTTTCCTTCTCAAACCTTATGGGCCTTAGTGGGAACTTATTCCAGCCCACTAGGGGCTGGTTTATCTCTTCCCATAGCCCATGAGACCCCTTGGGGCGTGACACCCCTCCCGATGGTCCCCGGCACCCCTCCCGGCACTCCCGGTACACTACCGATGAGCCCGAAACTTTTCCGGTAATGCACGAAAACCTTCCGGTAACCAAATGAGGTCATCCTATATATCAATCTTCATTTCCGGACTATTCCGGAAACCCTCGTGACGTCCGTGATCTCATCCGGGACTCCGAACAACATTCGGTAACCAACCATATAACTCAAATACGCATAAAACAACGTCGAACCTTAAGTGTGCAGACCCTGCGGGTTCGAGAACTATGTAGACATGACCCGAGAGACTCCTCGGTCAATATCCAATAGCGGGACCTGGATGCCCATATTGGATCCTACATATTCTACGAAGATCTTATCGTTTGAACCTCAGTGCCAAGGATTCATATAATCCCGTATGTCATTCCCTTTGTCCTTCGGTATGTTACTTGCCCAAGATTCGATCGTCAGTATCCGTATACCTATTTCAATCTCGTTTACTGGCAAGTCTCTTTACTCGTTCCGTAATACAAGATCCCGCAACTTACACTAAGTTACATTGCTTGCAAGGCTTGTGTGTGATGTTGTATTACCGAGTGGGCCCCGAGATACCTCTCCGTTCACACGGAGTGACAAATCCCAGTCTTGATCCATACTAACTCAACTAACACCTTCGGAGATACCTGTAGAGCATCTTTATAGTCACCCAGTTACGTTGCGACGTTTGATACACACAAAGTATTCCTCCGGTGTCAGTGAGTTATATGATCTCATGGTCATAGGAATAAATACTTGACACGCAGAAAACAGTAGCAACAAAATGACACGATCAACATGCTACGTCTATTAGTTTGGGTCTAGTCCATCACATGATTCTCCTAATGATGTGATCCCGTTATCAAGTGACAACACTTGCCTATGGCCAGGAAACCTTGACCATCTTTGATCAACGAGCTAGTCAACTAGAGGCTTACTAGGGACAGTGTTTTGTCTATGTATCCACACAAGTATTGTGTTTCCAATCAATACAATTATAGCATGGATAATAAACGATTATCATGAACTAAGAAATATAATAATAACTAATTTATTATTGCCTCTAGGGCATATTTCCAACAGTCTCCCACTTGCACTAGAGTCAATAATCTAGTTCACATCACCATGTGATTCCAACGAATCCAACACCCATATAGTTATGGGGTCTGATCATGTCTTGCTTGTGAGAGAGGTTTTAGTCAACGGTTCTGAAACTTTCAGATCCGTGCGTTCTTTACAAATCTTTATGTCATCTTATAGATGCTGCTACTACGTGCTATTCGAAATGCTCCAAATATCTACTCTACTATACGAATCCGTTTCACTACTCATAGTTATTCGGATTAGTGTCAAAGCTCGCATTGACGTAACCCTTTACGACAAACTCTTTAACCACCTCCATAATCGAGAAAAGTTCCTTAGTCCATTGGTTACTAAGGATAAATTTTGACCGCTGCTAGTGATTCAATCATGGATCACTTTCTGTACCTCTCAACATACTTTGAGTCAGGGCACACATCAGATGCGGTACACAGCATAGCATACTTTAGATTCTACGGCTAAGGCATAGAAGACGACCTTCGTCTATACTCTTTATTCTGCCGTGGTCGGGTTTTGAGTCTTACTCAAATTCACACCTCACAACGCAACCAAGAACTCCTTCTTTGCTGATCTATTTTGAACTCCTTCAAAAACTTGTCAAGGCATGCATCTTGTTGAAACTTCTATTAAGCGCTTTCGATCTATCTCCATAGATCTTTGATGCTCAACGTTCAAGTAGCGTAATCCAGGTACTCCTTTGAAAACTTCTTTCAAACAACCTTGCATGCTTTACAGAAATTCTACATTACTTCTGATCCACAATATGTCAACCACATATACCTATCAGAAATTCTATAGTGCTCCCACTCACTTCTTTGGAAATACAAGTTTCTCATAAACCTTGTACAAACCCAAAATCTTTGATCATCTCATCAAAGTGTATATTCCAACTCCGAGATGCTTGCACCAGTCCATTGAAGGATCACTGGAGCTTGCATACTTGCTAGTATCTTTAGGATCGACAAAACCTTCTGGTTGTATCACATACAATGTTTGCTCAAGGAAACCGTCGAGAAAACAATGTTTTGACATCCTACGTGCAATATTTCATAAATAATGCATCAACAACTAACATAATTCTAACAGACTTTTAGCATCGCTACGAGTGAGAAAGTCTCATCATAGTCAACTGTTTGATCTTATCGAAAACATCTTTGCGACAAGTCGAGCTTTTCTTAATAGTGACTTATCACCATCATCGTCTGTTTTCCTTTAAAGATCCATCTTTACTCAATAGTCCTCTGACCATCAAGTAGTTCTTCCAAAGTCTACACTTTGTTTTCATACATGGATCCTCTCTCGGATTTCATGGCTTCCAGCCATTTGTCGGAATCCGGGCCCACCATCGCTATCTCCATAACTCGTAGGTTCACTGTTGCTCAACAACATGACCTCCAAGACAGGGTTACCGTACTACTCTGCAGCAGTACACGACCTTGTCGACCTACGAGGTTTGTAGTAACTTGATTCGAAGCTCAATGATCATCATCATCAGCTTCCACTTCAATTGGTGTAGGCACCACATGAACAACTTCCCGCGCCCTGCTACACACTGGTTGAAGTGATGGTTCAATAACCTCATCAAGTTCTACTACCCTCCCACTCAATTCTTTCGAGAGAAACCTTTCCTCGAGAAAGGATCCGTTTCTAGAAACAAACACTTTGCTTTCGGATCTGAGATAGGAGATGTACCCAACTGTTTTGGATATCCTATGAAGATGCATTTATCCGCTTTGGGATTCGAGCTTATCAGACTGAAACTTTTTCACATAAGAGTCGAAACCCCAAACTTTCAAGAAACGACAGGTTAGATTTCTCTAAACCTCAGTCTATACTGTGTCATCTCAACGGAAATACGCGGTGCCCTATTTAAAGTGAGTGCGGTTGTCTCTAATGCATAACCCATAAACGGTAGTGGTAATTCGATAAGAGACATCATAGTATGCATCATACCAAATAGTGCGTGGCTATGATGTTCAGACACATCATCACACTATGATGTTCCAGGTGGCATGAACTGCGAAACAACTTCCACATTGTCTTAACTGCGTACCAAAACTCGTAACTCAGATATTCATTTCTATGATCATATCGTAGACAGTTTATCCTCTTGTTACGACGAACTTCACTCTGAAACAGAATTGAACTTTTCAATATTTCAGACTTGTGATTCATTAAGTAAATACTCTAGTATCTACTCAAATCGTCAGTGAAGTAAGAACATAATGATATCCACTGCGTGCCTCAGCACCCATTGGACTGCATACATCAAAATGTATCACTTCCAACAAGTTACTATCTTATTTCATCTCAATGAAAACAAGGCCTTGCTCATGTGGTATGATTTGCATGTCACTAGTGATTCGAAATCAGGTGAGTACAAAGATCCATCAGCATGGAGCCTCTTCATGCAATTTGTACTAACATGACTCAAGCGGCAGTGCCACAAGTAAGTGGTACTATCATTATTAACTCGTATCTTTTGGCACCAATATCATGAACATGTGTAACACTACGATCGAGATTCAATAAACCATTGAAGGTGAATATTCAAGAAAATAGAGTAACCATTATTCTCCTTAAATGAATAATCGTATTGCAATAAACACGATCCAATCATGTTCATGCTTAACGCAAGCACCAAATAACAATTATTTAGGTTTAACACCAATCCCGATGGTAGAGGGAGCGTGCGACGTTTGATCATATCAATCTTGGAAACACTTCCAACACGTATCGTCACCTCGCCTTTAGCTAGTCTCCGTTTATGCCGTAGCTTTCATTTCGCGTCACTAATCACTTAGCAACCGAACCGGTATCCAATACCCTCGTGCTACTAGGAGTACTGGTAAAGTACACATCAACATTATGTATATCACATATATACTTCTCTCGACTTTTGCCAGCCTTCTTATCCACCAAGTATCTAGAGTTGCTCCGCCTCAGTGACTGTTCCCCTTATTACAGAAGCACTTAGTCTCGGGTTTGGGTTTAATCTTGGGTCTCTTCATTAGTGCAGCAACTGTTTTGCCGTTTCACGAAGTATCCCTTCTAGCCCTTGCCTTTCTTGAAACTTAGTGGTTTTACTAACCATCAACTATTGATGCTCCTTCTTGATTTCTACTTTCGCAGTGTCAAACATTGCGAATCACTCAAAAGATCATAGTATCTATCCTTGATATGTTATAGTTCATCACGAAGCTCTCATAGCTTGGTGGCAGTGACTTTGGAGAACCATCACTATCTCATCTGGAAGATTAACTCCCACTTGATTCAAGCGATTGTCGTACTCAGACAATCTGAGCACACGCTCAACGATTGAGCTTTTCTCCTTTACTTTGTGGACAAAGAATCTTGTTTGGAGGTCTCGTACCTCTTAACAAGGGCACAAGCATGAAATCACAATTTCATATCTTCGGAACATCACTTATGTTCCGTGACGTTTTACAACGTTTTCGGCGCCTTGCTTCTAAGCCATCAAGTATCTTGCACTGAACTATCGTGTAGTCATCAGTAACGTGTATGTCGGATGTTCATAGCATCCACAGACGACGCTCGAGGTGCAGCACACCGAGTGGTGCATTAAGGACATAAGCCTTCTGCGTAGCAACGAGGACAATCCTCGGTTTTACAAACTCAGTCTGCAAAGGTTGCTACTATCAATTTTCAACTAAATTTTCTCTAGGAACATGTAAAAACAGTAGAGCTATAGCGCAAGCTACATCGTAATTCGCAAAGACCATTAGACTATGTTCATGACAATTAGTTCAATTAATCATATTACTTAAGAACTCCCACTCAAAAAGTACATCTCTCTAGTCATCTGAGTGGTACATGATCCAAATCCGCTATCTCAAGTCCGATCATCACGTGAGTCGAGAATAGTTTCAGTAGTAAGCATCCCTATGCTAATCATATCAACTATACGATTCATGCTCGACCTTTCGGTCTCATGTGTTCCGAGGCCATGTCTACACATGCTAGGCTCGTCAAGCTTAACCCGAGTGTTCCGCGTGTGCAACTGTTTTGCACCCGTTGTATGTGAACGTTGAGTCTATCACACCCGATCATCACGTGGTGTCTCGAAACGAAGAACTGTCGCAACGGTGCACAGTCGGGGAGAACACAATTTCGTCTTGAAATTTTAGTGAGAGATCACCTCATAATGCTACCGTCGTTCTAAGCAAAATAAGGTGCATAAAAGGATTAACATCACATGCAATTCATAAGTGACATGATATGGCCATCATCACGTGCTTCTTGATCTCCATCACCAAAGCACCGGCACGATCTTCTTGTCACCGGCGCCACACCATGATCATCCATCAACGTGTTGCCATCGGGGTTGTCGTGCTACTTATGCTATTACTACTAAAGCTACATCCTAGCAAAATAGTAAACGCATCTGCAAGCACATATGTTAGTATAAAGACAACCCTATGGCTCCTGCCGGTTGCCGTACCATCGACGTGCAAGTCGATATTTCTATTACAACATGATCATCTCATACATCCAATATATCACATCACATCATTGGCCATATCACATCACAATCATACCCTGCAAAAACAAGTTAGACGTCCTCTAATTTTGTTGTTGCATGTTTTACGTGGTGACCGAGGGTATCTAGTAGGATCGCATCTTACTTACGCAAACACCACAACGGAGATATATGAGTTGCTATTTAACCTCATCCAAGGACCTCCTCGGTCAAATCCGATTCAACTAAAGTTGGAGAAACAGTCACTTGCCAGTCATCTTTGAGCAAAGGGGGTTACTCGTAACGATGAAACCAGTCTCTCGTAAGCGTACGAGTAATGTCGGTCCAAGCCGCTTCAATCCAACAATACCGCGGAATCAAGAAAAGACTAAGGAGGGCAGCAAAACGCACATCACCGCCCACAAAAACTTTTGTGTTCTACTCGAGAAGACATCTACGCATGAACCTAGCTCATGATGCCACTGTTGGGGAACGTCACATGGGAAACAAAAATTTTCCTACGCGCACGAAGACCTATCATGGTGATGTCCATCTACGAGAGGGGATGAGTGATCTACGTACCCTCGTAGATCGTACTGCAGAAGCGTTAGAGAACGCGGTTGATGTAGTGGAACGTCCTCACGTCCCTCGATCCGCCCCGCGAACAATCCCGCGATCAGTCCCACGATCTAGTACCGAACGGACGGCACCTCCGCGTTCAGCACACGTACAGCTCGACGATGATCTCGGCCTTCTTGATCCAGCAAGAGAGACGGAGAGGTAGAAGAGTTCTCCGGCAGCGTGACGGCGCTCCGGAGGTTGGTGATGATCTTGTCTCAGCAGGGCTCCGCCCGAGCTCCGCAGAAACGCGATCTAGAGGAAAAACTATGGAGGTATGTGGTCGGGCAGCCGTGAGAAAGTCGTCTCAAATCAGCCCTAAAACCTCCGTATATATAGGTGGGAGGGAGGGGAGGAGGCAGCCTCAAAACCTAAAGGTTTGGCCGAAATTGGAGGTGGAGGAGTCCTACTCCAATCCTACTTGGAGTAGGATTCCACCTTCCCACTTGGAAACTCTTTCCACCTTGTGTTTTTTCCTTCTCAAACCTTATGGGCCTTAGTGGGAACTTATTCCAGCCCACTAGGGGCTGGTTTATCTCTTCCCATAGCCCATGAGACCCCTTGGGGCGTGACACCCCTCCCGATGGTCCCCGGCACCCCTCCCGGCACTCCCGGTACACTACCGATGAGCCCGAAACTTTTCCGGTAATGCACGAAAACCTTCCGGTAACCAAATGAGGTCATCCTATATATCAATCTTCATTTCCGGACTATTCCGGAAACCCTCGTGACGTCCGTGATCTCATCCGGGACTCCGAACAACATTCGGTAACCAACCATATAACTCAAATACGCATAAAACAACGTCGAACCTTAAGTGTGCAGACCCTGCGGGTTCGAGAACTATGTAGACATGACCCGAGAGACTCCTCGGTCAATATCCAATAGCGGGACCTGGATGCCCATATTGGATCCTACATATTCTACGAAGATCTTATCGTTTGAACCTCAGTGCCAAGGATTCATATAATCCCGTATGTCATTCCCTTTGTCCTTCGGTATGTTACTTGCCCAAGATTCGATCGTCAGTATCCGTATACCTATTTCAATCTCGTTTACTGGCAAGTCTCTTTACTCGTTCCGTAATACAAGATCCCGCAACTTACACTAAGTTACATTGCTTGCAAGGCTTGTGTGTGATGTTGTATTACCGAGTGGGCCCCGAGATACCTCTCCGTTCACACGGAGTGACAAATCCCAGTCTTGATCCATACTAACTCAACTAACACCTTCGGAGATACCTGTAGAGCATCTTTATAGTCACCCAGTTACGTTGCGACGTTTGATACACACAAAGTATTCCTCCGGTGTCAGTGAGTTATATGATCTCATGGTCATAGGAATAAATACTTGACACGCAGAAAACAGTAGCAACAAAATGACACGATCAACATGCTACGTCTATTAGTTTGGGTCTAGTCCATCACATGATTCTCCTAATGATGTGATCCCGTTATCAAGTGACAACACTTGCCTATGGCCAGGAAACCTTGACCATCTTTGATCAACGAGCTAGTCAACTAGAGGCTTACTAGGGACAGTGTTTTGTCTATGTATCCACACAAGTATTGTGTTTCCAATCAATACAATTATAGCATGGATAATAAACGATTATCATGAACTAAGAAATATAATAATAACTAATTTATTATTGCCTCTAGGGCATATTTCCAACAACTTGCCGGTAACGAGATTGAACTAGGCATGGAGATACCGACGATCGAATATCTGGCAAGTAATATATCGAAGGACAAAGGGAACAACATACGGGATTAACTGAATCGGTGACATAGAGGTTCAACCGACAGAGATCTTCATAGAATATGTAGGAGACAATATGGGCATCCAGGTCCCGCTATTAGTTATTGACCGGGTAATGTCTCAGATCATGTCTGCATAGTTCTCGAACCCGCTGGGTCTGCACACTTAAGGTTCATTAACATTTCGGTATAGTTGAGTTATAGGTGTTGGTCACCGAAGGTTGTTCGGAGTTCCAGATGAGATCCTGGATGTCACGAGGAGCTCCGGAATGGTTTGGAGGTACAGATATATATAGGAAGTCCCGTTTTGGTCACCATAAAGGTTTCAAGCTCATCGGTAGTGTGCTGGGAGTGCCGACAGGGTGCCGTGGGACCACCAGGAGGGGTGTGACTACCCAAGAGCCTTATGGGCTGTCAGAGGAGGTGGACCAGCCCTTGGTGGGCTGGCTGAAGCCTTTTTGAAAAGCTCATGTGGCTAGGAGTGGAGATAAAAGGCAAAAGTCCTTTAAAAGGAAAGGAAGGAGGAGTCCTCCCAAAGTAGCCCACCTCCCTTGCGGGAACGTAGACTCTTCCTTGTAGGTTTCGTCCGACCCCTTCTCCTTGGAGTAGGGGCCAAGGCTGCCTCCTCTCCCCTCCTCCTATATATACTAGAGGTTTTGAGGGTTTTGAGACATAGAAATCAGCCATGGCTACCTCTACTTATCTCTAGATCTGTTTCTCCTCTAGTCTAGTTTGGCGGTGCTTAGGCAAAGCCCTACTGGATCAGGTCATCACCACCACCAACACGCCGTCGTGCTGGTGAACTCATCTACCTCTCTGCCCCTATTGCTGGATCAAGAAGGCGGGGATTGTCATCGAGTTGTACTTGTGTTGAATGTGGAGTTGCCGTCTGTTTGGCTCTAGATCGGGATGGATCGTGATGGGATCGCGGGACTGATCGGGATGAGATCGTGGGACGGGCTGTGATTTGGATCGTGAAGATGTTCCACTTCATCAATTGCGTTATATACGCTTCCGCTTAGCGATCTACAAGGGTATGCAGATTCACTCTCCCCTCTCCTAGATGATCATCACCATGGATAGGTTTTGCGTGTGCGTAGGAAGTTTTTTATTTCCCATGCAACATTCCCCAACATCTCCTCCCCGGTGAATGCGGGTCGGATCATTCGGCCCCTCATACCTCCACATGGGGCGAGCTCTAGAGTGAAGGGGTTAGATTCTCCATTAGAAAAAGTCCTCCAAAAGGTCCATCCCATTGACACCCTTCCGCAGCAGTGCAACCAGAGTGATCACCAAGATGTCTATGTCCACCTTATCCTCATTCAACACGGTCAAAGAAGGAGATAACTGGACTCGCTCAGCCGAGTAAGGTGGAACATCTGATTGACCCTCACCGATTGGGACATCCTGGCTGTAAAACCACGAGTTTTGCCAACCCTTCATAGAACAGGGAAGGACATTTGGGGGAAACTACTCTTTCTTCTAAGCTGAAAGCCCAAACGTGTGCAAAGCTGCACTGCGTTCGTCTTCCCCCCGACTGCGAAGACTTCTTCCCATCATCATTCAGCATGTGAACAAGTGTTTGAACAGTCCCCAATGCGAATGCCATCCTAGGAACTTCTCACACAAAGACACAAAGGTAGCTAAATACGAGACGACATTTTGGGGAAGATTATGAAGTTGCGCACCAAAGAAATCAAGAAACACACGGAAGAAAGGATGTGGGGGCATGGAGAAACCTCTCTCCATGTGAGTGATGAGGAGCACTCGCTCGTGTCCTCGCGGCGCCAGCTCCCGCTCGCCCTCCTTCGAAAGTCGCCAGCTCCCCGGAGCCATGAGCAGATCGCTCTCCAGCTCCATCAGGCGGCCACTAGAGACACGGGACAACATCCATTCACCTTGGATCCAGCCCGGCGGAAGCACCCCAACACTTGACGAGGACCCGCGCAAACCCATCTTCACTCGCTCGGCCTTCGTCGTCGCGCCCTTCGCCATATAGCACGGCAAGGTGGTCGAGGCAGGTGATTGTTGGGGGTGCGGTGGGGCTCTCAAACGCGGTAACTGAGAATGAAAGGAGGAAGAAAGTCTTGAGATGTGAGAGGGTGATGCCCTCCACCCTCGGCCCTCGCCCTTTTTATACGCTGCCCAAGGGGATCTCCATCGAGCAATCCATCGTCAAGGAGGGGATCCGCAGGATCCCGAGGACATCACGTCTTCAGCACGTGGCGACATCTCATGCATGGAATATTGGCTCCTCGCCACATCCCCCACTTCTCACGATGTTGCTGATTCCTCTCCCTCGAGCATGCGCCCACGATTCAAAAATTGCGGAAA
This sequence comes from Hordeum vulgare subsp. vulgare, assembly GCF_904849725.1. Taxonomy (NCBI): domain Eukaryota; kingdom Viridiplantae; phylum Streptophyta; class Magnoliopsida; order Poales; family Poaceae; genus Hordeum; species Hordeum vulgare. The sequence continues at coordinate 449,975,314 of NC_058524.1, forward strand.
CTCCACCACGCTCGCATCCCGAATGGGGTCCGCATCCTATAGCTCAGAATGGAGCGGGTTGGACATCCTATGACTCGTCCCTCTGTAGGACTTCAGTCACTCGGATACGCGTGAAGATGACCATGTTCCCCTTACCATAGCGCGAGTGGGATACATCCTAACTCCTTCTGGTCATTCGGAGCTCCGGGATCACATTCATACGAACCATCAACTCATCTCCCCGAGAGATAAACAATTGTTACCAACTGTAGGTATGCGGACATGCCCGAACACTCGAAATATTTCACTCATGAATCCGTGGTGGTTTACTGAGAGTCAAAGTGAAACAGCCTCGAGCTGCATTGTTGGTGTCTTTGCTACTGCAATAAAAGACCTTACAATGGCGCCAGAAACACGTGCTGACGAGGGACTGTTCTTGTCTTGATACTCCTCAGCAACGGCACCAGGAATCCTTCTGCTACGGCTATGCCTTTAGGGACTTCCTAGGCAAATATGCAGAGGATTCCCCCGAGCCTTGGAGCCTTGCGTTGGTGTTGGTGTTCCCTCGAAGCGGAAAGGGTGATGTAGCACAACGGCGGTAAGTATTTCCCTTAGTTTTGAGAACCAAGGTATCGATCCAGTGAAGGAGTATCACAAGTACCTGCACAAACACAAAAATCTTGCTCCCAACGCTATGAAGGGGTTGTCAATCCCTTATAGATTGTTTGCCAAGTGAGAACTGAAAGCACCAAAGTAACAAATCAAAGTAAAAGCGAAAGTGAAAATGATAGGTGTGAATAGACCCGAGGGCCGTAGTGTTCACTAGTGGATTCTCTCATGAAAACAAGTAGACGGTGGGTGAACAAATTACTGTCGAGCAATTGATAGAACCGCACAAAGTCATGACGTTATCTATGGCAATGATTATATCTATAGGCATCACATCCAAAACAAGAAGACCGATACTTTCTGCATCTACTACTATTACTCCACACGTCGACCGCTATCCTGCATGCATCTAGTATATTAATTTCAAAAGAACAGAGTAACGCCTTAAGCAAGATGACATGATGTAGATGGACAATCTCATATCTACGACAAAGCCCATCTTGTTACCCTAGATGGCAACAACACGATGCGTGCCTTGCTGCCCTTTCTATCACTAGGAAAGGTCACCACACCGTATGAACCCAAAACCAAGCACTTCTCCCATTGCAAGAATCATAGATCTAGTTGGCCAAACAAAACCCAAGACTCGGAGAGACTTACAAGGAAATCAAATCATGCATATAAGAAATCAGCAAAGACTCAAATATATATCATAGATAATTTGATCACAAATCCACAATTCATCGGATCTAGACAAACACGCCGCCAAAGAGGATTACATCGCATAGATCTCCATGAAGATCATGGAGAACTTTGTATTGAAGATCCAAGAGAGAGAAGAAGCCATCTAGCTACTAACTACGAACCCGTAGGTCTGAAGTGAACTACTCACGAGTCATTGGAGGGGCGATGATGTTGATGTAGAAGCCCTCTAACTCCAAAGTCCCCTCCGACAGGGCACCGGGAAGGGTCTCCAGATGAGATCTCACGGAAACGGAAGCTTGCGGCGGCGGAAAAGTGTTTTCGTGGATTCCCCTATTTTTTCTGTATTTTAGGGAATATATAGGTGAAGGAGCTATGTCAGGGGGGCGCCAGGGAGGCCACAAGCCCGCTAGCCGCCGCCCCCTGGTGGCGGCTACAGTGCTTGTGGCCCCCGTGTAGCTCTCCTGCCTTGCCCCTCAAGCCCCCTCATCTTCTTCCTTTCGGGAAAAATTTATTTCGGGGATTTTATTCCGGTTGGACTCCGTTCCAAAATCAGATCTGAAAAGAGCCAAAAACACCGAAAAAACAGGAACTGGCACTTGGCACTGAATTAATAAGTTAGTCCCACAAAAGATATAAAAGGTACATAAAACATCCAAAGATGACAAGATAACAGCATGAAACCATAAAAAATTATAGATACGTTTGAGACGTATCAAGCATCCCCAAGCTTAACTCATTCTCGTCCTCGAGTAGGGAAGTGATAAAGAATGAATTTTTGATGCTTTCATGCTACCTAGCATAGATGTCGTTTGTAACTCCTCTTATGTGACGTGAATGTTCAGATCCATTAGATTCAAAACAATAGTTTGCTATTGACGTGGAAACAATAATACTTCAAGCAAACTAGCAAGGTAATCATGAACTTTCAAAATAACAAGGCCAAAAGAAAGTTATCCCTACAAAAGCATATAGTCTGGCTATGCTCTATCATCATTGCACAACGAATTTAAATCATGCACAACCCCGGTATTGGCCAAGTAATTGTTTTCACACCTTTACTTTCTCAAACCTTTTCAACTCTCACGCAATACATGAGCGTGAGCCATGGTTTTGGCACTATAAGTGGTGTGGAGTGTGGTGGAGGTTGCAAGACAAACAAGGAGAAGATGATCACATTAACTAGGCATATCAATGAGCTATGGAGATGCTCATCAATAGATATCAATGTGAATGAGTAGGGATTGCCACACAAATGATGCACTAGAGCTAAGAGTATGTAAAAGCTCTTAAAGGAAACTAGTGGGTGTGCATCCAACTTGCTTGCTCACAAAGACTGAAGGCAAATTTGAGGAAGCCTGTAATTGGAATATATAAGCCAAGTTATGTAATGAAAATTTCCCACTAGCTATTTGGTGGTGACAAAACGAGAGACTCTCAATCATGAAGATCATGGTGCTTAATAGGCACAAGTGTGGAAGGATAGTAGCATTGTACCTTCTCTCTTTTTCTCTCATCATTTTTTTTGCTGGGCTCTTTGGCCTCCTTTTTTTTGGTGGGCATCTTTGGCCTCTTTTTGTATATGGGATTCGCTGGCGTCTTTTATTTCCTCACATGGCACAATGCTCTATCAATGATGATCATCACACTTACAACTCAAAACTTAGAGCAACGATGACTCTATATGGAATGCCTTCGGTGGTGTACCGTGACAATGATCTAGCATGGCATAGACATTTAATGGAAACATCATGCTAGCTATCTTACGATCATGCAATGGAAATGTAGAAGTGGTGGCACATGTCATGGTGGTAGTTGCATTGCAATATATCTCGGAATGACTTTAAAAAGCCATAGTAGGTAGGTATGGTGGCTGTTTTGAGGGAGGCTAATGGTGGGTTTTGTGCACTGGTGAAAGTTGCACGACACTAAGAAGATAGTGATGGTGGAAGGTAAAAGTGCATCTAAACCATGGAATCAACATTAGTCATGAAGAACTCATATACTTGTTGCAAAAGTTTTAGTAGTAATCGAAACAAAGCATTCAACGCATACTCCTAGGGGAAGGGTTGGTAGGTATAAACCATCGCGTGATCCCGACCGCCACACAAAGGATGACAATCAATAGACTAATCATCCTCAGACTTCTTCACATAGTGGTTCACCATACGTGCATGCTACGGGAATCACTAACTTCAACACAAGTATTTCTAGATCCACAACACCTTAGTAGCATAACTTCAATATTACCACAACCAGAACTCAAAACTAATTGAGATGAATCAAACTTCTCTAACTATTCAATGCACACGAAGGTGGAAGTTTTCATATCCCTTTGGATAACTACCCCTTTTGAGACTACTTTCAAAGCGTAGATCAACTAGCAAGCCACACACCGCTGTTCTCTAAAAGATATAAGTGAAGCACATAGAGCAAAATCAACTAGCTCAAAAGATATAAGTGATGCACATGTGAGCTGAATTGTCTACCAAAGGATATAAGTGGAGCTCAACAAAATCACGGTGAGTGCATGTATCTCTCTCTAGGTGTGCAGCAAGGATGATTGTGACACAACAAAAATAAAAGACTCCTACGATACAAGACGCTCCAAGCAAAACACATAACATGTGGTGAATAAAAATATAGCCCCAAGTAATGTTACCGATGGATTGAAGACGAAAGAGGGGATGCCTTCCCGGGGCATCCCCAAGCTTAGGCTTTTATGGTATCCTTGAATCTCTTGGGGTTCCTTGGGCATCCCCAAGCTTGAGCTCTTGCCACTCCTTATCTTTTTGTCCATAAGAACTTCACCCAAAACTTGAAAACTTCACAACACGTAACTTAAACAGAAACTCGTGATAACATTAGTATAAGAAAGCAAACCACCACTTCCTTAGGTACTGTAGCAAACTTAAATTCTACTTATGTTGATGTTGGGTTATTGTATTTTCAATCTTCCATGGCTAATACCCCCCCCCCCGATACTATCCATAGTTTCATCAAAATAAGCAACCAACAAAACAAAAACAGAATCTGTTAACAGCAGACCAGTCTGTAGTAATCTGTATATTTCGTATACTTCTGGTACTTCAAAAATTCTGAAAAATTACGACAGTCTAAAGCATTTGCGTATCAATCAGCAGCAATAAGAATAAATTCAAAATCTCTTACAGAAAAAAAACGAAAATTCTTTTCCTGATCAGAAAGTTTCTGTCTTTTCCAGCATGACCAAATGATCATCCCCAAGACTAATCATAACGGTTTTGCTTGGCACAAACGCAAAAAGAAACAAAAAAAACACAATCATAACAGAATTATGAAAGTGTGGAAAACACAAAACAGAAAGAAAAAGGATAGATTCGTTGGGTTGCCTCCCAACAAGCGCTTTTGTTTAACGCTGTTAGCTAGGCATAAGGTGATGGAATCTAAGTCTAACATACTTCCTATGCATAGGCATATTATAGGAAAACAAATTGGCAAGACAACCAATAGTTACCAAATGCAAGGAAGAAGAAAGAGACAATAGAAATCTCAACCTAACGAGAGGTAATTTGGTAACATGAGAGTTTCTACCACAATATTTTCCTCTCTCATAGCAATTACATGTGGGATCATATTAAAATTCAAAAATATAGCTATCCCATAGGATATTCTTTTCATGATCCACATGCATGCAAAATTAACGCTCTTCAAAAATAGTGGGATTATCATCAACTAAAGTCATGACTTCTCCAAACCCACTTTCAATATTATTGCAAATATCATATTCATCATGAGGTTTGAACAAATTTTCAAGATCATAAGAAAGATCATCACCCCAATCATGATTATTGCAACAAGTAGGGGACATAGCAAAACTAGCATCCCCAAGCTTAGGGTTTTGCATATTTTTAGCATGATTGTCACTAATAGGATTTATAGTGAAACCATTGCAATCATGCTTTTCATTCAAGGAGCCTTCGTGAATCACTTCATAAGTTTCTTCATCACGATTTTCAGATTCACGCATCTCAAGCAAAACTCCATAAAGATAGTCAAGTGCACTCAATTGACTAGCAATTGGTTCCACATAAGTGGATCTCTTAAAGAGATTAGCAAGTGGATGAGGATCCATATCACTAGATTTTCAGCAAGCGAAGATGCAAGCATATTGAAGGCACATGGCACACAAGCGAACAGAAAGCAAGCGAGAGAAAAAGGAAAACGGAAAAGGCAAATGAAAAAGGCAAAGGAGAAAGGCAAATGAAAATGGGAAATGTGAAGTGGGGGAGAGGAAAACGAGAGGCAACTGGCAAAAAAGTAAATGCAAGAGATGAGTTTGTGAGACCTACTTGGATAGATCTCTCCTTCCCCGGCAACGGCGCCACAAATACTTCTGCTAATGCAACAAAAGACCTTCCAATGGCGCCAGAAACACGTGCTGATGGGAGACTATTCTTGTCTTGATACTCCTCAGCAACGACACCAGGAATCCTTCTGCTACGGCTACTCTTTTAGGGACTTCCTAGGCAAATATGCAAAGGATTCTCCTGTGTCCTTGGAGCCCTGCGTTGGTGTTCCCTCGAAGCGGAAAGGGTGATGTAGCACAACGGTGGTAAGTATTTCCCTTAGTTTTGAGAACCAATGTATCGATCCAGTGAAGGAGTAGCACAAGTACCTGCACAAACACAAAAAGCTTGCTCCCAACGCTATGAAGGGGTTTTCAATCCCTTATAGATTCTTTGCCAAGTGAGAACTGAAAGCAACAAAGTAACAAAGCAAAGTAAAAGCGAAAGTGGAAACGATAGGTGTGAATAGACTCGGGGGTCGTAGTGTTCACTAGTGGCTTGTCTCATGAAAGCAAGTAGACAGTGGGTGAACAAATTACTATCGAGCAATTGATAGAACCGCACAAAGTCGTGACGTTATCTATGGCAATGATTATATCTATAGGCATCACGTCCAAAACAAGTAGATCGATACTTTCTGCATCTACTACTATTACTCCACACGTCGACCGCTATCCAGCATGCATCTAGTGTATTAAGTTCAAAAGAACAGAGTAACGCCTTAAGAAAGATGACATGATGTAGATGGACAATCTCATATCTATGACAAAACCCATCTTGTTACCCTTGATGGCAACAACATGATGCGTACCTTGCTGCCCTTTCTATCACTGGGAAAGGTCACCACACGGTATGAATCCAAAACCAAGCACTTCTCCCATTGCAAGAATCATAGATCTAGTTGGCCAAACAAAACCCAAGACTCGGAGAGACTTACAAGGATATCAAATCATGCATATAAGAAATCAGCAAAGACTCAAATGTATATCATAGATAATCTAATCACAAATCCACAATTCATCGGATCTCGACAAACACACCACCAAAGAGGATTACATCGGATAGATCTCCATGAAGATCATGGAGAACTTTGTATTGAAGATCCAAGGGAGAGAAGAAGCCATCTAGCTACTAACTACGGACCCATAGGTCTGAAGTGAACTACTCACGAGTCATTGGAGGGGCGATGATGTTGATGTAGAAGCCCTCCAACTCCAAAGTCCCCTCCGGCAGGGCACCGGGAAGGGTCTCCAGATGAGATCTCGCGGAAACGGAAGCTTGCGTCGGCGGAAAAGTGTTTTCGTGGATTCCCCTATTTTTTCTGTATTTTAGGGAATATATAGGCGAAGGAGCTATGTCAAGGGGGCACCAGGGAGGCCACAAGCCTGCTAGCCGCCCCTTGTGGCGGTTATAGGGCTTGTGGGCCCCCTGTAGCTCTCGTTCCTTGGCCCTCAAGCCCCGTGATCTTCTTCCGTTCGGGAAAAATTTATTCCGTTTGGACTCCGTTCCAAAATCAGATCTGAAAAGAGCCAAAAACATAGAAAAAAGAGGAACTGACACTTGGCACTGAATTAATAAGTTAGTCCCAAAAAAGATATAAAAGGTACATAAAACATCCAAAGATGACAAGATAACAACATGAAACCATCAAAAAAATATAGATACGTTTGAGACGTATCAGTCTCCGAGATGCCAAGTACTCTAAGAAGTGTCTTTCACTCGGCTAGTAAAAGCTCAACTGATTCGGGTGCTAATGATAGGGTTTTCCTTTAGGGGTAGGGCCATGGACCTGCATTCCTCGGCCCACCTAGCGCCTCACACAGTCATCAATATCATCAAGGCTATTAGTGTAGTCTCGATCTCACTCGGGCAAACAGAGTCTCACTCAGAGTCACAAGGTCACTGAGACGTTCTTTAGTCAGTCGAGCGTACCCACACACTCGGACTAGAGCAAGTTGTGGAGGATGAAGAGACTGCAACGACAAGAGGATTAAATTACCACATAAAGCACAATGAAGACCATCGTTACCAGTATCGCCATAGTTAGAGTTGTTGTTACTAGTAACTTCCGTAGTTATTAGGAACTCACCCTTTTAATGGCGCTCGGCCGGTCGTGGTGCACTCTATATAAGCCACACCCGAGCTTCTGGACAAGGGTTAAGCACCACGTGTATTCACATCCCCTTAAGCAACACTAAGCCTTCGGGCTCGAGACGTAGGGTCTTTACCACTCCCTAGTTTGGCTTGAACTCGTACATCTGAGTGTTACTACTACGACGTAGCTAGTCTCCACCTTCCGTTCGTACCCCTCGTACAATTGTCATGTTCATTCCCTTGTCAGGGGGTCTGGACCCCCCTCGCACACCCCTCACGAGGTCGAGCCAGGAATGAGCTGGAGCACGCGATAACGCGTCTTGCCCGGCGTCGCATGCTCCGGCGAGTCTGTTACACATGTGACCCACTATCTATCTTAGGGGTCTGGGGGTGGTGCGATTTGTTCTTGGGGTGGGGGAAATAGTATAACCGCACTGTGCGTGTCAACCGAGCACACTTCTGCATTCGCGCGAGGCCGAGCCGGGGGTGAGGGAGGGGGCTCTGGACCCCCCTCCCCCTCCCCCGGCTCGACCGAACTAGAAACGAGGCAAAAAAGGCGACGATGCAGCTTGCCGTGATGTTGCTTGCTCCGGTGAGTCCATCCAAAATGTGACCCAACTATATATGTTAGAAGTGTGGGGTGTTGTGCGGTTTATTCTTGGGTTATGGGAAATAGAATAACTAGACTTGCCTCTCAACCAAGCGCACTGTCGTGTTAGCACGAGCCGAACCGGGGGTGGGTGAGGGGGTCTGGACCCCTCCTCCCCCACCACTGATGAGTCCGAGTGAAGAACAACCCGGAGCAAGCGACGACGTGGCTTGCCGCGGCGTCGCATGCTCCCGAGAGTCCATCATGCACGCGAACCCACTATCTATCTTAGGGGTGTGTGTGCGGATGCGCTTTGTTCTTGGGGTGGGGGAAAATAGAATAATATTAGTGAGCCTGTCAACCAAGCGCACTGTCGTGTTAGCACGAGGCCGACCCGGGGGTGGGGGGGTCTAAACCCCCCTCCCCACCCCCGGCAAGGCTGTCCTAGGAACGAGCTGGAGTAGGCGGCGACACGACATGCCACTGTGTCGCATGCTACGGCGAGTCCATCACACACGTGATCTCACTATCTATCATAGGGGCGTGGGGTGGTGCGGGTTGTTCTTAAGGTGAGGGGAAATAGAATAACCGCACTGTGCGTGTCAACTAATCACGTTGCCGCGTTAGTGCGAGGGCGAGCCGGGGTGATGCAGCGGGTCTGGACAGTCCCCTCCCCCACCCGTGGCAAGGCCGAGCTAGGAATTAGCCGGAGCAGGCGATGACGCAGTTGTTGCGGTGTCGCATGCTCTAGCGAGTCCATCACACACGTGACACTGCTGTCGATCTTAGGGGTGTGGGGGGTGGTGCAGTTTGTTCTTGGTGTCGAGGGAAAATAGAATAACCACACCGCGCTTGTCAACCAAGCATACTGCCGCGTTAGCGCGAGGACGAGCCTGGAATGAGAAGGAGGAGGCGACGACACAGATTGTCGCGGAGTTGCATGCTCCGAGGAATCCATCACACACGTGACCCCACTACCTATCTTAGGGGTGTGGGGGTGGTGCGGATTCTTATTGGGGTAGGGCAAAATAGTATAACCGCACTACACTTGTCAACCAAGCGCATTTCCGCGTTAGCGTGAGGCCAAGCCGGCGGGTCAGGGACGGGGTCCGGACCCCCTCTCGCACCCTCGACTAGGCCGAGTTAAGAATGAGCCAGAGGAGGCGACGACGCGTATTGCGCGACATTGCATGCTCCGGCGAGTCCGTGACATGCATGACCCCACTATCAATCTTAGGGGTGTGGGAGTGGATCAGTTTGCTCTTAGGTTGGGGGAAATCGAATAACCGCGCTGCGCTTGTCAACCAAGTGCACTGCTGCATTAGCACGAGGCCGAGCAGGGGCGAGGGAAGGGGGTTTGGACACCCCTGCTCCACCCCCGGCGAGGCCTAGCCAGGAATGAGCCAGAGCAGGCGACAGCGCGGCTTGCTGCAGTGTCGCATGCTCCATATAGTCTGTCACACACGTTACCCCACTATCTTTCTTAGGGCTGTGGCTGGTGGTGCGGTTTGATCTTGAGGTGGCAAGAAATAGATTAACCGCACTACGCCTAACAACCAAATGCATTGCCGCGTTAGCGCGAGGCCGAGCCGGGGGTGGGGGAAGGGGTCAGCATCCCCCTCCCCCATCCTTGGCGAGGCCGAGCTAGGAACGAGCCGGAGCAGGCGATGACGTGGCTTGCCGCGTCATCGCATGCTCCAACGAGCCCTTCACACACGTGAACCCACTATCTATCTTCCGGGTGTGGGGGTGTTGCGGTTTGTTCTTGGGGTGGGGGTATAGAATAACCGAATTGCATTAGCGCGAGGCCGAGTCGGGGGTGAGTGAGTCGGTCTGGACTCCCCTCCCCACCCTCGACGAGCACGAGCCGGAGCACGCGACAACGCATCTTGCCACGATGTCACATTCGTCCGCGAGTCCTTCACACACGTGACCCCACTATCTATCTTAGGGATGTGGGGGGTGGTGCAGTTTGTTCTTGGGATGGGGTGAATAGAATAACCACACTACGCGCATCAACCAAGCGCACTACCACGTTGGTGCGAGGTCGAGCCAGGGGTGGGGGAGGGGTGGTCTAGACCCCCTCCTCCACCCCTGGCTCTGTCGATCCAGGAACATGCGACGACTCATCTTGCCACGACGTCGCATGCTCTGGCGAGTTCGTCACACACGAGACCTCACTATCTATCTTGGAGGTGTGTCTTTGGGGGGGGTGGTGCAGTTTGTTCTTGGGGTGGGGGGAAATAGAATAACTGCACTGCACCTATGAACAAAGTGCATTGTCGCGTCAACATGAGACCGAGCCAGAACCGAGCCAGAGCAGGCGATGACACAGATTGTCGCGGCATCACATGCTCTAGAGATTCCGTCACACATGTCATCTCATTATCTATGTTAGGGGTGTTGGAGTGGTGTGGCTTGCAGTGGGGGGAAATAGAAAAACCGCACTACACGTGTCAATCAAGCGCACTGGAATGAGCCGAAGCATGTGACGACGCGTCTTGCCGCGGCGCCGCATGCTCCAACGAGTCCGTCACATACGTGACCCCACTATTTGTCTTAGGGGTGTGGGGGTGGTCCGACTTGTTCTTGGGGTGGGGGAAATAGAATAAAAGCACTGTGTGTGTCAACCAAAGACACAGTCGGAATAACGCGAGGCCAATCCGGGGGTGGGGAGGAGGGGTCTGGACCCCCTCCCCCAGCCCCGGGGAGGCTGATCCAAGAACAAGCCAGAGTAGGCGACATCGCGGCTTGCCGCGGCGTCGCATGCTCCGGTGAGTTTGTCACACACGTCACCCCACTATCTATCTTAGGGGTGTGTGCTTGGTGCGGTTTTTTCTTGAGGTGGGGAAAATATGATAACCATACTGCATTTGTCAACCAAGTGCACTGCCGCGTTAGCACGAGGCCGAGCCGGGGTTGGGGAGGGGGTCTCGACCCTCTCCCGACCCCTGGCCCGGCCAAGCCAGGAATTAGCCGGCGCAGGGGACGACGCGGCTTGCCGAGGCATGGAATGCTCCGGCTAGTCCGTCACACACGTGACCCCACTCACTACAAGAGATATGCTAATACACAACAGTATATTTTCGTCACTACATCGTCACGGTTTTTAATTTACGACGATCTTACGATGAAAAACCAAGCGTCAAAAACGGAGCGTCGAAAACGGACAACAACGACGTTTTGATCGAAATCATCGTAACTTTTATGATGATTCCTGGATCGTCATAACATTTACAATGATCCTAAATCGTCGTTGGCAATCGAACCGAGTCCTACGTGGCAGTCCTACGTGGCAAAATTACGACGAAATCAAAATGTCATGGTTGAAATCAGTCCAACCCATTTCCATTGATCACATGGTCTGGTTTTATTTTTCTGGGCTTTTTCTTATTGGGCTTCTTTTGGGCCTTAGCCTATTTACAGCCACTTCTAGTATTTTTTTCGAATTTTTTTTGTATCATTATAATTTGGGCCCTGGCCTTTTAGTGCCCAAATACATTTGATCCAGTTTAAGTTTTGGCCTTTTTCCATTTTTGAATTCAGCAACTTTTTGTTCCAGAACTTGGTTTCATTTCTATTTGTTGGGCCTTTTCAACCCAATTATTTGTCCAATATTAAATCCAACACTATTTCATATTCAAATCAAGAAAACTTCAAGTCGAATTAAAATCATCCATCATATAACGTCACATAATACATCTCATAGGTTTACATAACACAATAACTTATCTCATGAATACATTTCCTTACACAGGAATATAGCAAGAAGGGACAGAATTGCACAATAGAACAATGGCACATCTGCTAACAATGGAGTTCGAGGGAGGCGGTCACGGACACCGGCCTCTACGCGATGCCGCCACTCGAGGGGAGCGCTCCGAAGGGGAGCAGTCCTTTCGGAACGAGGCTCATGGATGGCACCGTGTTTGCTTACTGTGGATGAAACGAACAGAAAGAACGTCAACATCAATCAGAGACAGGAAACAATCGTTAGTACACAGATTAATTATGCACCCAGTCAACCATGTACTTTTCCTAAGTTTAGTGCTATGTATCACTAATTCAGTCCAACTGAACTGACAAATGCTACGGGCAGAACTCCCATTAGCATCACAAATCAGAAGAACATACCCCCTAAGTCTGAACAACTAGTCCTCGCTTGCGACTACCCAGATGATACAATGCAACCGATGCGATTTAGTATGATAACAAAGTGTCAGTTTGACCGCCAACTCAGAACAACAATTAATTTGTACACTATCTGACACGCAAGTGAACGACCAATAACAGATGCTCTATTTAACAGTACCTTGGTGATGACACACTCTGGAGCCAATTTCCTCAAATGCACAAACAGTAGTGTATGGAAATCTGAGTTCAAATGCTACAACAGTAACAAGTTTTTTCAGTGTGTAAATCATGTGTTGAACAAAGCAGAATAATCATAAACAAACAAAACAACTGCAGATCCCACTACAATGTCTGACAAATAGCTTAGAAGTATCTCTGCTATTGTACTAAGCTCAAATGAGAGGCCAACAAACCAATCAAGCAACCTATTGCTTTAAGTTAAGCCAAGTGTGAGCTAGTAGTGAGTGCCAAGTGCCAGCCATCATGAACGCAAGGGCACATCATCATACCAACAATTCATGCCATGAAACTACAGGGGTGAAAGGGAAAGGGAATTCACTACTCTACCTTAACCACTAGTGTCTTGAAACAGAAAATGTTTGGTGCATCGACACCGTTCAAGTAGGCCTTCACCTCCAGGATGCCAGAGCCAGCCGCCGCGGGCGCCACGTACACCGTCAGCACCGTGGCGAACATGGTGAGCAGGAGATTCAAACATAGGAAGACCAGGAACGCCGATTCGAACCTGACGGGGTATCAATTTTGAGTCAGCACTGCAAGTCAAGTTGGTATTCACACCGAAAGCTCACCAGCACGTCGGCTACTCGGCAGCGCTTGTCGCGGCAGATCTGAAGAGCAGGAAATGGGAGAGAAAACTCGCTCAGATCTGAAGAAAAGCTCACATGGCCACTCTGTGTCACTCGCGCGGCCACGCATCGACCATCACGATAGCAACAGGCCGAGGGCCAAGAATGCGCTCCCGGACCGGATCACGGCGGAGGTGTAGGACTCCGGCGGAACCCCAAGAGGCGGCAGGAGCAGGCACCAAGAGAGGCGGGCGTTGAGGTCCAGCCCGCGGCGGCGAGAAGCGAGCGATTTGTTGCATGCGGGCGCTTCAAACGGGGGCAACAACAACCCCACCACCGCAGCCCACTCCAAAGATTCCCGCAAGAAAGTGGCGCTCACCCGCACAAGCAAGGCGCATGGCACGAGACGAGACGGCGGCGCAGCAGCAGGGACACCGTGACTCACCTCGGGGCGGCGCGCGATGAAGCCGGAACCGCGGCCGCAAGCTTTGCTCGAAGGCGACGGACGGACGACGGTCGCCCCCGCCCCCCCGCACCAGCGGCGACCAGCTTAGCGGAAGGTGTGAACGAAGGAGCAAAGGGGAGACCAGGGAGTAATTCTCCGTCGTCATTTGTTTTTCTTGCAACCGAGGGCCGCCGGTCCGTATAATATTGCGGCCGGGCCCCTCGCGCTGTGGAAAATGGTGGGCATGAGCGGCACCATTCCCACCCCTCCGGTGAGCGCGTACACCTCGATCCGCACAACGAGCGTTAGCGCCGAGAGAAGAACCAAACACGCAGAGGAGGGTGACGAAGGGCAGTACCTCGCGCGAGACGCCATCGGGCTTGCGATGCGGCTCCTTGGGCGGCCGCCGCTTCTTCTCCTGGGCGGACGGGAAGGAGGTATTCTGGAGCTCGAGTATGTCCATCGTGGACGGCCGGAGGAGGATGGTGACGCCGGCGGGTCGAGCTCCAGAACCACAGGCGGAAGGGAAGACAAGGTAGCAGCGACGGCCACTTGGCACGGTCCTCGTCGGTGGGGACGGGCTCGCCGAGGAACTCGGGCTCCCGGTCGCCGAGGCGAGCTGGGCGGCGCCAATGGATCGGATCTGGGAGGGAGGGAGGGATGAGGGAGTGTGTGTGGCTGCACACGGGGGTTGGAAAAATGTCCACAGGACAAAACTAGGGTTTCAACTGGGAGGCGAGGGCTGCCGTTGGATCCGGGATCATCCGACGGTCTTTGATGCGTGATCCGTGTGACATACCCATTGACCAAGCAGAACATGGGATTCCAACAGAAGCGACTCAAATAATTAATCTTATGGCCAAATTCATGGCATAATTTGTTAAACTAACATCATATTGTGCACAAGGGTGCATCTTGGAATTGCAAACAATGTTGGCTAAGGAAGTTTTCATTTTCTTTGGACGGAAAAATCATTTTCTATTTTTCGAGTGCCCAAAATGAGTTTTCTGTGAAGGACCTACCATACATTTGTTCCAAAATTGGACCAAATCATTTTTCTAACATACTAGGCCACATTTAATGTACAATTGACAAAATAGTTTGGTGTCAAAAGCTTTTATCCACCTCTCGTGAAAAAGACAAATTTTCGTTGAATCTGCTGGAAGCGGGCCAAATTTGAACTGCAGCTACATTATAGTTTGCTCTTTATTTTGCCCAAAAATTATTTCTAGGTACATAAGTATCCATTTAATCAGAGAAACACCAAAATATTTTCAAGATTCAATCACTAGGTAGGAACGGTCATACCCGCAGTTTTGACCGCATTTTGAAATGGGCATGAAAAATTTAAAAATAATTCAAAAAATTGGAAAACCATTGCATTGTGTCATTATATGTGACAAAGTTACGAGGAAAAATAATAAACTTCTAATACGACAATTTTTTTTAAAAAGTGTTTTAGAAATGGGCTGTCATGTGTGAAGATTCATGGCTTTCAAGACAAATGATCAATCTTATGGCCACATTCATGACATAGTTTGTTGAAATGATCTCATATTGTGCACAAGGGTGCATGTTGGAATGGCAAACATAGTTTATTAAGGAAGTTTTCATTTTCTTTGGACGGAAAATCCATTTTCCATTTTTCGAGTACCCAAAATGAGTTTTTTTGTGAGGGATCTACCATACGTTTGTTCCAAAAATGGACCAAATCATTTTTCGAAAATACTAGGCCATATTCAATGTACAATTGACAAAATGGTTGGGTGTTAAAAACTTTTATCCAACTCTCGTGAAAAAGACAAATTTATGTCGATTCAACTAGAAGCGGGTTAAATTTGAACTGCAGCTACATTATAGTTTGCTCTTTATTTTCCCAAAAATCATTTATAGGTACATAAGTATCTATTTAATCAGAAATACATGGTGTGGTGCCTTGACGTCGAGGTTTGGATGGTGGTCGAGGGCCCCAACTCCAGAGCGCGTGAACCTGCATGCCAGCCGCATGGTCACCGCCTGACCGTTGCGTTGCCACGCATTCTGGGTGGAATAAGCATGTGTGGTTGCTTGGACAATCCCTCGGTAGGTGTTAGGAAGAAGAATACAATAGAAGAATCTCACGAGGAGACTGAACTAAGCTCAAACATGAATTAGGAGCCAAGTTTTGGTTAACGGTGCGGGTAATGCACATAGACAATTGGCCTAAATTTTGACTGAGGATGATCATCTACTAAGGAGACTCTCTTGGCAAATTTTTAGCTCAAATGGATGAACTTAGGTGGCACTTGCTTTCCAAAGTAACACACTATGCAGAAATATGGATGTTGAAGCTGGGATCAAATGGATGAATGGATTGAGCTGAAATTTGGTGTATGATGTTAATTTGGGCATATGAAGGCACTACAAAAAAATTATACCAATTGGACATGCCAAAGTGACACTTCCTTCACAATGTGTCAATCTGGACAGAAAATGGTAATTGAAACTGGGCTCACATAGATGATTGGGAGGAAATTTGGAGGAGGATGATAATTTGGGCACGTTAAGGCACTGGAAAAATTTCATAAAATTTGGATAAACAAAAATTGTACTTCCTTCACAATGCTCTCTATTGAACAAAATATTGGGAAAAATATTGAGGGAAACTGGCTGAATTAAATGAGCTAAAATTTGGTGGAGTGAGGTTATATGGCCAGTTTCATCCTGTGGTAAATTTTCATCAACTATAAAAGCAATATAAAATGTAGTTGCTTCATAAAATGAAAATATTACCAGAAACAAAGATTGGCTGATGAGCTCACATGGATTGTTATATGGGGCTAAAATTTTGTGGAGAGCTATGTTTTGGGCACATAGAATGTGTGGAAAAAATTCAACTCATTAGGATATTCCTATCTAGTACTTCCTTCACAAAGCTGTTAGCTGAACGCAAACTTTGGAAATTTGCGGAGAAAGATTTACAAGGAAAATGGTTCCAGAAGTTTTCATGAGGCAATGATTTGGATAGGAAAGAGTGCCCAAAAAATACGAGGGTAATCAAATAAATAGAAATAACACTTCCTTCACAAAGTGCTATTCTGAACAGAATAGCAAAATGAATATTTCTGATTTTTTTTTTGAACTATGGAAGGAAGGGTTTTCACATATTTGAGGAATATATGATCTAAATTATTTATGAGAAATTTTCAAGAATTTTTGGAATGACAGAATAGTAGGTTGCTTCACAAACTAGGCGGGTTTGGCACGTGACATAGAATGGATCCACGAGTGACATGTCAACATAGTTAGAACATGTTACGACATTTTTATAATCGTCGTAAAAGTTATGACGATATCATCTTATGCGGTTACGACGTTTTTGACTCACATCGTCATAATTTATATGTAGATTTGATCCCCTGAAACGGTTTACGACAATCTCGGATGAAATCGTCATAGATTTATGGCGAATTCATCAAGGACGTCTTAAAAACGTCATGTATGAGCATATTTTTTGCAGTGACTATCTATCTTAGGGGTGTGGGGCATGGTGCGGTTTGTTATTGGGGTGGGGGGAATAGAATAACTGCACTACGCATGTCAACCAAGTGCACTGCCGCGTTAGTACGAGGCCAAGCCAGGAACGAGTCGGAGGAGGGGATTACGCGGCTTGCCGCGTCACCGCATGCTCCGGTGAGTCCATCACACACGTGACCCCACTATCTATCTTACGGTTGTGGGGGCGTTTTGCGATTTTTTCTTGGGGTGGGGGCGGGGGGAATAGAATTACCGCATTGCGCCCACTACTAGAAAAACGGATATAGCTAATATGGACATTAATGGCGCACCATGTATGTGGTGCGCCACTGCTATATAGAAGTGACGCACCAGATACAGGTGCGCCATTACTATCCATATTACTAATGGCACACCTTATGTGTGGTGCGCCATTACTATCTTTGTCCTGGCCCCGCACCCTTTCCTAGAGATACCAGTGGCGCACTAAGGGAAGTGCGCTATTACTAGTTTTGACTAGTAATGGCACACCACATCCACGGTGCACCACTACTAACAATTTTTTTCAGTTTTTTTCAAAACTACTAATGGCGCATTCTTACTAGGTGCGCCATTAGTAACCCTGGTTACTAATGGCGCATTCTTTGTGGGTGCGCCATTGGTAACCTGGGAGCAGTATATATTTTTGACAACCCACTTCACACTCACTTCCCCCCACTTCATTCTCCCCACCTCTACCAACCTTGTTGGTCTCGGCTGCCTCCACCTCCTCACCTCATTTGCACCATAGATTCACCCAAATTAAGTGGTTAAATTTCCTTTTTTTGATAGGTAAGTAAGGGGAAAGCTTTCTTTATGTTCTAGATCTAATTTTTTTCTCCCTCCAACGTGTACACACTTTTTATGGCCTAGATCTACGTATGTTTGTGGTGTTGCATATGTTTGTGTTTGCAGGTACCGGTATTTGAAATGCGATAGTTGCCAATATTTTGCCGGAATGTTGATTCATTTCCGTTTCAGCGAGAATTTGGCACTATGCATTCTTTTTGGTCTTATTTTTAGGCCAAGTCATGCCAAAAAAAATTTCGTTCTAAAATATCGTTTTTCTCTACCCTGCAGGCGACCATGGTCCGCACGATGACCGAAGGCATCATGAATAGGTTTTTGAGCTCCCCGAAGGCCGAGATGCTTCAAAACACGAAAACGACATAAGATGTCCATGTCGAAGATGCAAGCTGAAGAGCCGTATGGACCCGGATTCCTGACAGGTGCGGGACCACCTGCTCGTGCGTGGTTTCATGGATGGCTATCGGTGGCAAGGTGATGAAGATGATTATCAAGTCATCCATGGGGGCCGGGCAAGAAATAAGGAAGGGCTACAAGACAATAGCGGTGAGGGCGGGCGAGAAGACGAAGAATCTCCACGACATGATCACGAAGTAGATGCAGGACAGAGTCATCATGTAGAAGATGCCGGACATGATGATGAGGAAGATCAAGACAGAGCGCATGATCATGAAGATGAAGATGTCGGAGCAGACGACGATGGACCATCGATGGGCTGGGTGCAGGACCCTCATATTCAAGAGCTGCTTCTCAAGCAGACAGGTAACACAAGAGCTGCCGCTCGAGAGAAAGCCAAGTTGGATCAACTGGAGATAGACGCGGTTACTCCATTGTATGAAGGATGCAGGCCCGAGGATACCCGCCTGAAAGTAACGCTCATGGCTCTGGAGATGAAGGTAAAACACAAAATGCATGTGTGTCCTCTGGATTTACCACACGTGAAATACCATGTGTGCATGAACGATTGCATCATCTATCAGAGCGAGCACGCGGAGTCTACCATATGTCCGGTGTGCAGCGTCACTCGATACAAGAAGAGGAAGAAAGCTCCTCGAAAAGTGGTGTGGTACTTTCCGATCACTCCTCGTCTGCAGCGGTATTTCGCGGACCCTAAGCAAGCAGAGCTCCTGCGTTGGCACGTGGATAGGGAGGAGAATAAGAGAGAAGATGGAGGAAATGATCCAGAGATAAATAAAAAAGACAAGATGCCGAGTCACCCTAAGGATGCGAGCCAATGGCAAGCGTTGAACTTCGAACACCCAGAATTTGGGGACGATCCAAGGAACATCATGCTGGGCGCGAGCACCGATGGAGTCAATCCGTTTGGCAGCCAGAGAAGCACACATAGCACCTGGCCTGTGTTTGTGTGGATGTACAACCTTCCCCCTGGATGTGCATGAAGAGGAAGTACATTCACATGAGTATGCTAATTGAAGGGACGAAACAACCAGGGAACAACATCAATCTGTATCTAGGGCTGCTCAAAGAGGATCTAGACACACTGTGGAATACGCCAGCCAATACGTGGGACGCCGCAGCGAAACAATATTTCCCTATGAGAGCCGCACTGCTCACGACGGTGCACGACTATCTCGGTTACGGATATGTCGTGGGGCAGGTGGTCCACGGATTTTGTGCATGCATCTGGTGCATGGATGACACAACGTGTCGTTAGCTAGATAGAGATCCCGGGTCTTTGAAAAACGTGTTCATTGTACATCAAAGGTGGCTTCGTGACGATGACGCATGGAGAAAACGCAAGGATCTGTTCGATGGTGAAACCGAACCACGAAGACCGCCATGTATGAGGAGCGGCGAGGAAATAGACGAGTTGTTGAAAAATTGGAAAGAGTAGTGCCCACCTCCGGGAAAGAAGGGAAAGGCGCCAGAGCCGCTGCTGAAGGTATGGAAAACGAGGTCTGTTTTGTGGGACTTGCCGTACTGGAAGATCCTTCATGTTCCTCACAGCCTTGATGTCATGAATATCACGAAGAATGTGTGCGAGAATCTGCTTGGTACCCTGCTCAACATGCCAGAGAGGACCAAAGATGGGCCGAAAACAAGGGCAGACTTGCAATCAATGGGCATCAGGGAGGAGCTTCACGCAAAATGCCCTAATGATGATAATCATGATGATGAGGCGAAGGACACGGCAAGTCGTCGCAAAGGCAAAAAGGCCAAGAAGATCGAATATGACTGCCCTCCCGCATGCTTCACTCTAAGTCAGAAGGAGATCGAACAATTTTTCACCTGCCTCGTAGGAGTAAAACTTCCTTACGGTTACGCGGGGAAGATAATCTGATACCTAGACTCAGCGCTGCATAAGTTTAGCGGGATGAAGTCTCACGACTGTCATGTGCTGATGATGCAGATACTTCGAGTTGCAATCTATGGGATCATGGACGCGCATGTCCGTGAAACGCTATTTGGCCTATGCAAATTTTCGACGTCATCTCTCGGAAGTCGGTTGGCGTGAGGCAACTCAGAAGGCTACAGGAAGAGATCGTGGTGATACTATGCGAGCTTGAGATGTACTTCCCACCCGCATTCTTCGACATTATGGTGCATCTGCTGGTCCATATCGTGAAGGATATCATCCAACTCGGGCCGACGTTCCTGCACAGCATGATGCCGTTTGAAAGGATGAATGGTGTCATCAAAGGATACGTTCGCAACAGGGCACGTCCAGATGGAAGCATAGCCCATGGCTTTCTGACTGAAGAGTGCATCTCGTTCTGCATGAATTATCTAGGCATCGAGAACCCCATTGGTCTGCCCGTCAACAAGCACATCAGCAGGCTCGCTGGATTGGGTCACCGTGAAATGCATGTCGACTTCAAGGGTCGACTCGCCGACTTTGAAAGAGCAAACCTAGTCGTGCTACAAAACATAGACGTGGTCGATCCTTGGGTGGTAGAGCACAAAACCTTTATTGAGAAGACGTACAATGACCGAGGCCAACAGAGGACGGACGGAGATATAATGAAAGAGCACAACTCATATTTCACACGTTGGTTCAAGGACAAGCTTCTGTCGTACCCTTTACATGAGGATTCTTCCATGGAAGAAAAACTCATATTAGCCTTGTCATAGGGCGCCGAGCACAACCTGATGACCTATGAGGCATACGATATCAATGGCTACACATTCTACACCGAGGAAAAGGACATGAAGAGCGATTATCAGAACTCCAGGGTAACGATGGAATCCTATACCGGTAACGACAAGGACAGATACTATAGAAGGATCGAGGAGATGTGGGAGCTGAGCTACGCTGGAGAGAAGGTTCCGATGTTCCGTGTCAGATGGGCCAAGAGCGTCCTAAAAGAAGACCGGTATTTCCCCACCATGGTTATACATGAAGCCAAATCCAAGACCGCGGGCGCAAACATCTGCACAAAAAATGAGCCATGGGTACTGGCTTGCCAAGTGGACCAATGCTTCTTCATTACCAACCCGTCAAAGCCCAGTCGTGTTGTCGTGAGGAGAGGCAAATGAACATCATCAGAATGGATGGAGTCGCCAATGAGCAATACTTCGACAAGTACGGCGACCCGAAGATGGAAGATGACGACAACGATGAAGTAGGACACACCACAAGAAGAGGCAGGACCACCCTACCTAAAGGACGTCCGTTCAAGAGAAGAATTCAAGGGGTTCCGGGGCTAAATTATTCAACCACGAGAAAGAAGGGCAAGAAGATCATTGCGAAAAGATACCTAAGATCGAATCACGACGTATCGGCCGCGTGTGTGTGTAAGTGGCAACCTCAATCTTTGATGACTGTTATTTCACGTCATTTGATTTCAACCATGTCATGTAATTCTAAATCTCTGCACAATGTGATATCACCTCATAACATGATTTTTTGTAAGTGTCTCTCTCCGTGAGCTTTATGGCTGGATTAGGTGTAAAACATGCTTTCCTCGGGCTACTCATAAAACACATTAGCTCGTTTGGTTAAACAAGTGGAAATGAGTGATTGGCTCTTTTCATTAAGTAGCCACCCTTTATTTGTCCTCACGCATGGTTGTAGTCCTCAAAGATTCAACCAAATCCATACAAAGTATGCTACTACGTAGATCAACATTTGAATGTGGACCAAACCTACAAATATATAGAACAATATGTCCCAAAGGACATAGTTCTTGGTCGTACATAGTTCTTAGTAAGAAATTAGATGAACTAAATACAAAGTATACTAGATAGGTGCTACTTCTCAAACAACAGTGCCAGAAATTGACATGTTGACGGAGACTTGCTTGCGTTGGTTTTTCCCTTGAAGAGGAAAGGGTGATGCAGCACAGGAGCAATAAGTATTTCCCTCAGTTTGAGAACAAGGTATCAATCCAGTAGGAGAATCTTGTCAAGTCCAAAGTACCTGCACAAACACAAAAGAGCTTACACCCAACGCTATAAAGGCATTGTCAATCCCTTCAAGATTGATTGCAAAGTGAGATCTGAAGGCAGAAAGTGCAACGAAGTAAAAGAGTAAGGCTGAAAATATGGTGTGAAGTAGACCCGGGGGCCATAGTGTTCACTAGAGGCTTCTCCCAAAATAGCAAATATTATGGTGGGTGAACAAATTACTGTCGAGCAATTGATAGAACCGCGCAACTTCATGACGATATCTAAGGCAATGATCATACATATAGGCATCACGTCTGAGACAAGTAGACCGATACTTTCTGCATCTACTACTATTACTCCACACATCGACCGCTATCCAGCATGCATCTAGTGTATTGACTTCATGACGAACAAAGTAACGCCTTAAGCAAGATGACATGATGTAGAGGGATAATCTCAAACCAATGATGAAAACCCCATCTTTTTACCCTTGATGGCAACAACATGATGCGTGCCTTGCTACCCCTTCTATCACTGGGTGAGGTCACCGCACGGTATGAACCCAAAACCAAGCACTTCTCCCATTGCAAGAATCATAGATCAAGCTGGCCAAAAAAAACCCACAACTCGAAGAGTATTACAAGGATATGAAATCATGCATATAAGAGATCAGAAGAAACTCAAATAAGATTCATAGATAATCTGATCATAAATCCACTATTCATCGGATCTCGACAAATACACCACAAAAGAAGATTACATCGGATAGATCTCCATGAAGATCATGGACCACTTTGTATTGAAGATCCAAGAGAGAGAAGAAGCCATGCAGCTACTAGCTATGGACCCGTAGGTCTACGGTGAACTACTCACGCATCATCGGAGAGGTCATGGTGTTGATGAAGAAGCCCTCCGTATCCGAATCCCCCTCCGCCAGGGCACCAGAATGTGCCCAGATGGGATCTTGTGGAGACAGAAGCTTGTGGCAGCAGAAAAGCACTTTCGATGATCTCTTGATTTTTTCTGGAATTTTTGGGAATATATAGGCGAAAGACCTAGGGCAGAGGAGGCCCAGGGAGCCCACAAGCCTGGGAGGCGCGGGCCCCCCTGGCCGCGGCTAGGGGGCTTGTGGGGTCCCTGGTGGCCCCATGCCTTGGTTCTCAAGTCCCCTGATCGTCTTCTGTTTTGAAAAAAAATCTTTTTGGAAGTTTCGTTCCATTTGGACTCCGTTTAAAATCCTCCTTTGAAAAGGGTCAAAAACACGGAAAAAATAGGAACTAGCACTTGGCACCGAGTTAATAAGTTAGTCCCAAAAAAGATATAAAAGGCATACAAAACATCCAAAGTTTGACAAGATAATAGCATGAAACCAAGAAAAATTATAGATATGTTGGAGACGTATCAATAGGGGCGAAATTATTACATGCATGCAACTAAAAATCAAAAAAATAAAAAAAAGTTGGTAATGGCGCACAAGGGGAAGGTGCGCCATTGCTATCACCTTACTTATGGCGCACCACTAGAAGGTGCGCCATTGCTATCACCTTAGTTATGGCGCACCACTAGAAGGTGCGCCATTGCTATCAACTTACTTATGGCGCACCCCTAAATGGTGCACCATTGCTACCCTCCCCCACTATACCAATTCATTCCCCCTGCCCTCACTCTCCGCACAACGCCTGTTGTTTCTCCCCACCTCTCCTCGATCTCGCTGGAACTCCCTCCTCCTCCTCCACGGGGACTGCGCCGCCGGTGACTCCCTCCTCCTCCTCCACGGGGACTGCGCCGCCGGGGACTCCCTCCTCCTCCTCCATGGGGACTGCGCCGCTGGGGACTCCCTCCTCCTCCACAGGGCTGCCCTGCAGGGGACTCCCTCCTCCTCCTCCACGGGGACTGCGCCGCCGGGGACTCCCTCCTCCCCCTCCGCCTCCGCTGCCAGCTGTCGAGGTCCTCCTCTCCAAGGTATTTATCCCTCTTCCCGCTCTTCTACTTGTTCTTCTAGGCGCAAGGTTCGATCTCGATCTGTTATTGGAAGCTAATTTGTACTCTGGTGCAAGTGGATATATCTAACAACGCTTATAATTGAGATGCTTTTTTCTTTTTTGACAAGATAGTCACTATGAATTTGTCATGTCCATGAGCAGAGCCGCTTGGTTGAGTAGTCCTAGGATATTTAACTACCGCCAGTAAATTTTGTTTGCATATTTTGTAAAATTTCCCAAGACTTTTGTATATAAAACTGCACACAAATTCTATATGTCAATTTAGTCTTGATGATGCTCTGCATGCCTCATTTGGAGTTGGAAAACTCAAGCAATCCAAATAGGTAAACATTCTGCACAAATATTCTGAACCAAGTAGTACTAGTCTTCATTTTTAGCTTGAAAGAAAATACTTGCGCACTCGAATGTTGTTCGGCCAGAGCCTGCGATATGCTCACGATACCATGCATCATCCTTATTGAAAAGGACGATCTTCTGATTGCGAACGAAAATTTATGTGCAAACTTGAAAACCTTGTGGTTGGGGACTATTAACATGACTAACATGCACAAATGCCTCTTGATGAAGTAGTGGTGGAAAATGTGCCAACATAGTTGTTATGGGTCATTGGGTTCAATTGCTCACGGCAAAATACTTTCCTCGTGGAGAACACTTATTCTCAGCCCCTCATAATAACCCTCAGTTTTGGATATATCTCTTTAAGTTTCAAGGTGATTTTGAGTGCGTTCTTCTACGCTTTCCACATTTTGGCATGGACTACGTACCTCATTTCTTTTTACAATTTGGATGGTTGATCTAGTAATTAATTACTAGTATTACAGAAGTATCGTGCGAGAGGTTTCCGGTGTGTGGCACCTGAGCCAACGATGATTGGTGAAGGAGTCCCCGTCTTCACACCACTATTCAATTGCTGACATATAAATAAGTCCAACGTTTACTTCATCTCACATCATGTTCTTATTATGCACTGCTTGAAAATAGAGCTTATTTCTTTTTAATTCTCATATAGATAAGTCCAAAATAAAAGTAATGAAAGAGCCAAAGTACCTTCGTATCAAAGTAAAACATGAAAGTACAGCTTGCAGCATTGAGAAGGTGATCAAGTTCTTATTATGCACTACTCATCGCTTAAGTTGGGATAGTAGAGCTGCTTGTGCCAGCATTTGCTGACAATCTGAAGATTACCCCTTTCTCCTGAAACGTAGATTAATTTCCGTTTCGGTTGAGAATTGGGCACTCCTAGGTCAAGAAAATTAGCAAAGGTCATGCCCAATTTTCTTGACCTAGAAGGTGCCCGATTCTCAACCGAAACAAAATCCTTATCCTTCCTTGAAAACAGAGCTTATTTCTTTTTAATTCTTATGTTTACTTTTATGTGAGTGAAATGGGTCCAAAATGATCTATACAAATGTTAGATTAGATGACATTATCAATACTACCACACTACTGGATTAGTATGACAAATTTCCAAATTTCAATGTGAGCAAGAATATGCCATATTCAGAATTCAGAGATTGCAACGTTATTACTTATTACTAGGAAATGCTGGTTTAGTTCAGATATAGTAGAAGGATACAAAAATGAGTTTTCATTGGAATCAACAATACAAGATTTCTTTGGCCAAATAAATCCATGCCTTCGTATTAATGCTGATCTCACTTGAAGATGATTATATACATTCTTAGGACATTACAATTAAACTAACCAAACGAAGTCATGTGTATATAGTACATACTGATCGAGCTTAAAATATATGAAATTGGTACATCCGGTTCCACTGGCAGCCTCCACCTTTCGCGGAGTGTGTACAAAAAGACATTGTATATGTGAGCTGGATTGATCAGCTTGGTGTATATTGTACAATGTTTAAAAATTTGACAATCTCCGTAAATATGTATGTCCATGTCTCTGTATTATCTTGTTATCCTTGCTTTATGTGTGCTACTCCATCTGTTTTAAAATATAAGCATGTTTAGATAACTATTTTGATGATCTAAAGGCTTTTATATTTCTTTACGTAGGGAGTAGATAATAATACAGTAGGTGGATCATGAGTTCATGACTCATGAGTAGTGTTATTGCTAAATAGTGGGATAGTGAATTGTTGAACTTTATTTGCGGGGAAGCTCATTGTTAAGCTTGTGAAACAATATCGAATAAGTAACTCATTAGCACAATATTTTTGTTTTCTTTTGCTTCACTAAAAGGGCCCCAAAAATGAAACAGTGACTATTACTACTTTTTGGTATGGATACGTTGGAACTTCTCGTCTGTCACGTTTTGTGATCCTATGGAGTAAAAGAAAAGTAAAATTGGATACGATGGAATTATAGTTGGTGATAATTCAACCCCGTGCATGATTCATGTAGCGATTCAGGAGCATGTGCGGGGTGCATGTCGCCACACAGTTTAATTGTGTGCATATATACAACATGGAGAGTAAGTTAAAAGGCCAGGTAGCTATAGGAGCACACGAGGTAAAAAAAGAGGGGACTACCAGCACTAGCAGTCATGATCGAACTGTATAAAATGATATAAATTTAATGCCGTAGAGAAATATTAAAACTATTCATTGAAAGTAATTAAGTTGCAGAGAAATAGGAGATACCATTTTTTTACAAGAAGTACCAAATATGTGATGCCTATAAAAAACAAGGTTTAATTTTATTACAAGAAGTACCAAATTTTATTACAAGAAGTACCATTCTTTTACAAGAAGTACCAAATTAATACAACTTTACTTGATTTTTCCCTGTCAGCCATACCTCATGTGTGCAGGGAACATAGTTTAATTTTATTGGGGTTATATATATGTGATGCAAGTACTTTCTTAATACTCCATAGAATAAATAAGGAGCTACTCTAAATCTGAGAAGAATAGATACTACCCTGATCTCATCCAATAACTCTAGTAGCCTTTTTTCCTATTTAAAGCGAACATGGCCAACAACGATGAGGCCGGCGGTTCAAGCAAGCCATTCTGGGAGCTGTCCCAGGAGCTGGAGGAAGAACCTCACCACTATGAGGATGCCGCGGAAGACACCGATCCCAACTACACAACCCCTAGTGGCGTCGGGGATGACACCACTGATGGTGCCGCCGAGGATGCCACCACTGATGATGGAAGGGAACACACAGATGGCAGCCAACCGAAGAAGCAATGGAAGGACCGGCGCCCGAACGTGCTCGGCAACGTTAGGGAGGAATTTACTGAAGTGTCCTCCAGTGGGCATCCAACGACACCCAAAGAATTAGTGGGTACGCAGGACAACTCCGGTGCATTCTCCCGAGCACCGTCTCGATCAACACTGAGAACCTAATGCATCAAGGCCGAGCGAATTTGCGCAAGCTCCTCTTCATGAAGCTGCACAAACGATACAAGTTCCCCGATGACATTGCAAACACACGCCTCTCAGGGAATAAAGTGAACAGTGCCGCCCTCACGAAGATGAGCACGGCCCTGGCTACTTCGAGAGCCTCGGTGAAGAGAAGGATTCTAAGAGGTGATAGTTTTGAGCAGATCAAGGAGACAAATCCTTCCATCAGCGAAGCTGACTACCTGGAGTTCAAGATCAAGTGCGAGGGCAACGCATCCGCGTAATCAAGTCAGTGATGGAAAGATATGCGGGGCTTGTACTTAGGGGTCCACAAACTCGGTCCCGGCGGCTACAGAGTGGCGGAACCTAAATGGTACAAGGAGGACGCGGAGCGTGCCGAGCAAGTTCTACCGCCCCTCTTCGATAAATACCATGAAAAGCGGACTAGGAACTATGTGAGGGCCCGGTACAAGGTGGACCCGGTAACAAAGGAGCTTACCACGGATCCAAAGGTGAAGGAGCTTGAGCGTGTTCTGGTAAGGAATACACCCCGCGTAATTAGCTCCATATGGTTGCATTCTAATTAATGAGGCCAAATTTCTAAATGGTTCACGTTCCTTCCGCAGGAAACTGAAAGCAGTAGCACGGGGTCTCCGAGCTCCCCGTTTGCCCCTTGGGACAACACTTTAAATAGGGCGTTGAACGTAATGAAACACAAGGATAAGCTCATTAAGCTATCGTCACCTGGTCGTGTGGCCGGCGAAGGCTTGTCCACGAAATGGTCGGAATACTATAAGGCTGGGCGAAAGGACAGAAAGACCATCTCGGAAAGCCAGGAGCGCGAGGTTAAAGAACTCAAGGCACAAGTGGCAAGGATTCCAGAGATAGTCCAAGAGCAAGTGCGAGACCAACTTGGAGCGACGATCACCGCCATTATGCCTTCCTTCCTTGAGAGGTTGCGGAGGTGGATTGCGGGCGGCCAACAGGGCCTGCCCCCGATTCCCAGCTTCACGGGCAACAACTCGCACAATGCACCGACATCGGTGTCTCCGGCGGAGGCGGCATTGCAGGTGCCTCCGGCGTCCGCGCCTGTATTGGAGGTTAATGCACCCGCGTGTGGGAAGAATACGCCGGTCGGCACCTCGACATCAAGCGGCCCCTCTGTCACTTGCACGCCCGCCGTTGGCGGTGCCTCGACATTAGCCGAGCTCGACGCCATCACGGTAACTAAGCCTTGGCCGATGACTTCATCTCCTTGCCTTTTTGATTGGGCATCCCTGACGCCCTACATGTTTTCGTAGGGCGCCGCCAACGTTCCATGCACTCTCCTACACTTCGTGGACGGCGAGTTGATCGATGTCACCAAGGCCAAAATCGTTGAACCGGGCAACCGTGTGTTCCACGGTAATCCGATGCCACCCACCGTGTATAGGGTTCAACTGGTTCGGGTGCCGCGGGGCTGCGATGACTTGTTACCTCCGTATCGACCCACTGGGGCCGACGAAGATGATGTGATGACCCTCAGCGCCTGCTTAAACTGGTCCATGCTTTGGTCGAAGAGCCAGATTCGTTTGGGGGCGGGGGACACCACCCCACAGACAACACCGCCAGTCGTGTCGGCGCCAAGCCATGGCAAGACCGCCGCAACACTACCGCTGTCAGCTGATCCGAACATGCATATGGCACATGATCCGGACGACGACGACGATACAATTTCCAACATCGATAAGTACATCAACGAGCATGGGTACGGTGACGATAACGACTTGTTCGGGCCTCCTTCTCAAGAACCCAACCCTGCAAAAGATGATGGCAATCTAGCTGGTACCACGGAGAAACCCAATTTCAACAGGCGTCGGCTGTTCAGTTCTCAAGAGACGCCTGTAGCTCCCGCCTGCACTGAGACTCAAATAGCCGAGGTGCGAAATATTATCAGCCCCAACACACTCAAGAAGGTGGTCTCTGAGCAGAACTCGATCCCATTACAGCAGAGGAAGCAGAAGGGACGGAAAAGAAAAACTAACAAGGGTGCGAGCCAGCCGACACCGAGTACGATCCGTGCTCAGGATGGGCCACCAATATCTAAGGATATTGAGAAGAGGGTGCATGTGGCGGGTAGGCCGATGCTACCGACTAATCTGCTCAATGCTGCAACCAGTGCTATGTGGAGTCTGCATGACGATGTTCTTTATATGAAGAAGCGGCGTCTCTCCGAGAATGATGTGACATACCCGGTTTTCGTGGCCAAGGTACCATAGGGCAAGGGATTTGTTGATAGCACCTTCGGGCGTATGATCGTCCTGCGTTTTGATGACATCTTCACTATGCTTAACCTTTATCCGCTGCACTACACCTTCATTCGGCTATTTTCGCTTAGTATGGAGATGCGGATCTTTAGAGACAAGACCCCGGACATCATGATAGTCGGTCCCTTCTACATGCGTGCCAAGCTCTTGGATGGTGCTGGGGACCGGCAAGTCGCGAGTTCATACCT
This sequence comes from Hordeum vulgare subsp. vulgare, assembly GCF_904849725.1. Classification (NCBI taxonomy): domain Eukaryota; kingdom Viridiplantae; phylum Streptophyta; class Magnoliopsida; order Poales; family Poaceae; genus Hordeum; species Hordeum vulgare. The sequence continues at coordinate 450,005,505 of NC_058524.1, forward strand.
CGAAGGCGTCATTCTAGGGAACGCAGATAAGGATTACTTCCTCATGCCTTACTTTTCTGAGTAAGTCATCCCCTCATCGCCCCGTAACATATGATTTCTTAGATTTCGATTGTTCTTTTTTTTCTAACATTCCGTGTTTTGTGCAGTGACACACATTGCACACTCATCCTCTTAAGCCCAAAATATTCCATGGCCACATATTTCGACTCGGACCGTCAGTCAAAGAAAGGCTACAAAAATATCAAGAAAGTTCTTGATGATGTCCTCCCCGGCTACGCCAAATCTGGAGGCACCTTCATGAGGCCAATTCTTAGGTATGGCAAGAACGTGTTCACCCACGTATAGACGTTCCCCTGCGTCAAGCAGCCGCTTGGCAGTCATAAGGATGCCTACTACGCCCTCCCTCACATGCGGTCGATCGTATGGGACCAACATCACCATATTCTACCAAATGATCTCAAAGAATTGGCCGCACGCTTGTCGGCAATCCAGGACATGGACATCAGACAAGAATTCTATCGCATCCAGTCGGAGTTGGCGGAAATCATCTATCAAGATGTCCTAAACTGTCAACCGTCCAAGAGTGAAACTGACACAACGCTACAAATGCAGGCTGACAACGACCGCACATTCATGACCATCACGAAAGACGGCGGCTTCATCCACGCTCCGGTCCCTGAGTCGAGTCGAAAGTATTGATGCTATGTTGTAATTAAACTTTAATGAACTTGTATGTCTCTTTAGTTTGGACAGTCGTTCAACTTATATGTGTAGTCGATGCTATTTATTAGTAGGACCATGAATCATGCTATTAATCTGTTAATTTTCCCTTCCGATCCTTTTGTTGCATACTTATATATTGCTTATATATTATCTGTGAATTGCTACTAACATTTTGGTTGTCTAGTGCATAGAGATGTCGTTGTATGTCGTGTACAAGGGTGAGGTTCCTGGAGTCTACGACGACTAGGAGGAGTGTCGGAGACAGGTTCACCATTTCAGCGGTAACAGTTACAAAGGGTACACCACTAGGGCGGAGGCGGAAGCTAGATACGCACGCTATCTAGCGGGAGAGAGGGAGCGGAGGAGGAACCGGATGAAGATCAGTTTCATCGCGATGATGCTCATCGTGACCGCAATCCTCTTCTATGTGATGGTAGTTTAGATATCGACTTGTAATGTGAAGACAAACTCGCTACTCGCGGTCTTGAGACTTGTAATGTTCTAACTTTGTTCGTTATTTTTGAATTCGGAGACTAATATGATGAATTGTATTCGGAGACTAATCTTCTATTGTATTCGATAAATCTGTTGTTTATATGTTGTGTTGTTTATATTCTGTGCTATAATGTATATTGTAACCTGTACAAATATCAGAAAAGAAAAAAAATCCTAATATTCATAGTAGTGGCGCATCAAATTGCACTCTAGTGGCGCACCAGGTGGTGCGCCATTAGTACCTGGGATAGTAATGACGCACCAGGTGGTGCGCCACTGTTGTGTATATTAAAAGTGGTGCACCAGGGGTGCGCCATTACTATTTATTAGTAGTGGTGTGATAATAATGGCGCACCTATAGTGCGCCATTAATAGACAAAGTAGGTGCACCACTAATAGCCCTTTTTCTAGTAGTGGCGTGCCAACCAAGCGCACTTCCGCGTTAACGCAAGGCCGAGCCGGGGTGGCGAAGGTGGGTTTGGACCCCCACCTCCCCCTCCCCCGGCGAGGTAGATCCACGAACGAGCCGGAGCAGGCGATGACACGGCTTGCCTCGACATGGCAAGCTCCGGCGAGTCCGTCACACTCGTGACCCCACTATCTATCTTAGGGGTGTGTTTGGGGGGGGGGGGTGCGGTTTGTTCTTGGGGTGGGAAAGAATAGAATAACTGCATTGCATCTGTCAACCAAGTGCACTCTCGCATTAGCGAGAGGTCGAGCCATGGGTGGGGAGGGGGGTGTCGACCCCCTCCCCAACCACCGACGAGGCCGAGCTAGGAACTGGCTGGAGAAAACAACGACCCCTATTTGCTTGGCATCGCATGCTCCGGCGAGTCCATCACGCATGTGACCCCATTATCTATCTTAGGGGTGTGGGGGTGGTGTGGTTCGTTCTTGGGGTGGTGGGAAATAGAGTAACTGCATTGCGCGAGTGAACCAAGCGCACTACAACATTGGCTCAAGGCCGAGCCGGGGTGGGGAAGGTGGTTCTGGACCCCCCCTTCCCCACCACTGGCAAGGCCAGCAATGAGCCGGAGCAGGCGACGACGCGGCTTGCCGTGATGTCGCATGCTCCATCGAGTCTGTCACACACGTGACCCCACTATCTATCCTAGGGGAGTGGGCGTGGTGTGGTTTCTTCATGGGGTGGTTAGAAATAGAATAACCGCAATGCGCGTGTCAATGAAGCAAAGTGTCGCGTTAGCGCGAGGCTGAGCTGTGGGTGGGGGCGGGGTCCAAACCCCCTCCCTCACCCCCTGCGAGGCCGAGCAAGGAATAAGCCACAACAACTGATGACGTGGCTTGCCACAGATTCGCATGCTCCGGCAAGTCCAACACACACGTGACCCCACTATCTATCTTAGGGGCGTGTGGGGAGATTCGGTTTGTTCTGGACTCCCCTCCCCCACCCTAGCGAGGCCGAGCCAGGAACGAGCCGGAGAAGGCGACGACCCGGCTTGCCGCAGTGTCGCCTGCTTTGGCGAGTCCGTCACACATGTGACACCACTTCTATCTTAGGGGTGTGGGGGTCATACCATTTGTTCGTGGGGTGGGGGAAAATAGAGTAACTGCACTGCGCTTGTCAACCAAGTGTACTATCGCGATAATATGATGCCAAGACGGGGGTAGGGGAAGGGAGTGTGGACACCCCTTCCCCCAAGCCCTGCGAGGCCGAGCCAGGAAGGAGCCGGAGCAGGCGGCGAAACAACTTGTTGCGGAGTTGCATGCTCCGGCAAGTCCGTCACACACCTAACACCATTATCAATCTTAGGGGTGTGTGGGGTGCGGTTTGTTCTTGGGGTGGCGGAAATGGAATAAACGCACAACGCTTGTCAACCAAGCGCACTACCGCATTAGCGAGAGGCCAAGCTAGGGGTGGGGGTGTCTGGACCCCGTCCCACACCCCGACAAGGCCGAGCCAGGAACAAGCCGGAGCAGGCGACGATGTGGCTTGTTGTGGCATAGCATGCTCCAGCAAGTTTGTTACACACTTGACCCCACTATTTATCTTAGGGTTGTGGGGGTGGTGCTTTTGTTTTTGCGGTGGGGGAAAATAGAATAACCGCACTACACTTGTCAACCAGGCGCATTGCCGCGTTAGCGCATGGCCGAGCTGGGGGTCTGGAAGGGGAGTCTGGACCCCCTCCCCTATCCAGGCTCAGCCAAGCCAAGGGTATGGAGGGGGGGTGGACCCCCTCCCCCACCCTGGCTTGGCCAAGCCAAGGGTGTGTGTGTGTGGGGGGGGGTGGACCCTCTCCCCCACCCTTGCGCGTCCAAGCCATGAATGAATCCGAGCAGGCGATGACGCGGCTTGCCGCGGCGTCGCATGCTCCGGCGAGTCCGTCACACACGTGACCCCACTATATATCTTAGGGGTGTGGGGGTGGTCCGGCTTCTTCTTGGGGTGGTGGAAAAATAGAATAAAAGCACTGTGCTTGTAAACCAAGCGCACTACCGCAATGGCGAGAGGCCGATCCTTGGTGGGGGAGGAGGGGTCAGGACCCCCTCCCCCGCCCCCGAGGAGGTCGAACCAGGAACATGCCGGAGCAGGCGATGACGCGGCTTGCCGCATCGTTGCATTCTCTGGTGAGTCCGTCACACACATGACCCTACTATCTATCTTAGGGGTGTGGGGGTGGTGCAGTTTGTTCTTGGATGGGTAGAAATAGAATACCCGCAATGCATTTGTGAACCAAGCGCACTACCACCTTAGCGCGAGGCCGAGCTGGAGTGGGGGAGGGGCTTTGGACCCCCTCCCCACCCCTGGCTGGGCCAAGCCAAGAACGAGCCGGAGCAGGCGACGACGCGGCTTGGTCGACGTGATATGCTCCGGCAAGTTCATCACACACATGACCCCACAATCTATCTTAGGGGTGTGGGGCATTGTTTGTGTTGTTATTGGGGTGAAAAAAATAGAATAATCGTACTACGCCTGTCAACCAAGCGCATTGTCGCGTTAGTGCGAGGTGAATCCATGAATGAGTCGGAGGAGGTGAGGACACGGCTTGGCGCGTCGTCGCATGCTCCGGCCAGTACGTCACACATGTGACCCCACTATAATTCTTATGGGTGTGGGGAGCGGTGCGGTTCTTTCTTGGGTTGGGTGCGGGGGGAATAGAATAACCACCTTGTGCGTGCCAACCAAGCGGACTGCCGCGTTAGCGCAAGGCCGAGCCGGGGGTAGCGAAGGGGGTATGGACCAGACCTCCCCGACCCCAGGGAGGCGAAGCCAGAATGAGCCGGAGCACGCGACAACGCGGCTCCCCGCGTGATATGTCCCAAACGTATCTATAATTTCTGCTTGTTCCATGATCTTTTGGGTGACATTGTTATATGTTTTGCTACACGTTTATACCATTTTACACATATTTGGACTAACCTACTAACTCAATGCACCCAGTGCCAGTTTCTGTCTACTGATGTCTATTTTGTAGGGGCTTTTACCAATTTTCCAAAGCCCGAAAAATTCCAGGAAAATATATAAAAAATCAGTGAAACAAAAGCTTCCGGATTACCGAAGACGGGACACAGGGGGGCCAGGGGCTGCCTAGGCGACCTGCTGGCGCGGCCAGGCCCTAGGTCGCGCCACAAGGTTGCCTGGGTGGGCCCCACCTCCTTCGGTGCCCTCCTTTGGCCTATATTTAGATTCCCGAGAGGAAACCCTTCCATAACTTCCATAATCGCAAATTTCTCCATTGTTCCGGTGCCGCGGCGCTTCCAAGACCGGGAGTGTTAGGAGACCTCTTCCTGGGACCCTGCCGGACGGAGGATTGACCTCCGGGAGCTTCTCCACCGCCATGGATGCTTCCCGGACATGCCATGAGTAGTCCTCCTTCGACCATGAGTCCATGACCAGTAGCTATGTGATGTCTTCTATCCAATCTTGTGCTTCAATGGTTAGTCCTTGTAAGCTACCCTACATGATCAAGGCATCTATGTAATTCTCTTGCTATTGCTATGCTCGTTTTGTTGGGATCCGATGGATTATGAGATTATGTTCAGATTGTTATGAGTTACATATTTGATTATCCTTTTATATTATGTTCCTTAGTGATTCATACATGTTCTTTGTTGCTATTTATTGCTTTGGCCGGGTAGTAGATTGTAACTCCAAGAGGGAGGATTATGCATGATTGTGGGTTCATGCCCCTCGATATCTAGCTTGAGTGACAAAAACATGAGACTAGGGGATGTGTTGTTGCCACTAGGGAGAAAACAAGGGTGCTTGTGACAACGGTTGCAAGGATTGTTTACCTTACGCAAAGTTCATTAATGCAGTTGTCTGTTGCTTTGAGTTTACACTTTGGGTTGGGCTCGCAACTTAATACCGGCGAGATGTTCTGGATAGATATCTCAAGGTGGATGACTAGTAAGTAGATGCTGATGAATAAACAGTCTACTTGTCTTGGCGTACTGCGTATTACTATTGAACCTCTAACTATCTAGTAGCATAATTAGCATTGCGGTGCGTTCATAATTCTGTCAATTGCCCAACTGTGATTTGTTTACCCAAGCATAGCTGTTTATCGTCTTTTGGGATAGAGACATCACTAGTGAACATCATGAGACTCCGGTCCATATCACCACCATTGTTTACACCTCCATCATTTTCCGCTTTGAGTTAATTCTCCGTTGCTATCACTATTACTTTCCCGCTTGTGTTTTGATCCTTTGCAAACTACAAGGCTGTAGAGATTGACAACCTCTGTGTACTCGTTGGGAGCAAAGTTATTTGTTGTGTGTGCATGTCCACGTCTTCTGCTAGCGCGAGGGTGGAAGACACCTACTTGTTGATCCTAGGAGTCCTCCTGGTTCGATAAACCTTATAGTTCTCGTGTGAGGGAAAATTTGCTGCTGACTACATCTCAACCTTCCCCTTGGGGTAATGAACGGGATGCGAGAAGTATATTCACCATCTCGTCATCAAGCAAAGTTTCCTGGCCCCGTTACCGGGGCCTCCAGTCTTCAAGATAGGGGAGTTGCATGCCATCCTTTAACATTTCTTTTTAGTCTTGTTAGTTTGCTTTCTAGTTTTTGCTTTAGAGTCTTATACCAAAGATCACAAAAAAATTAGTTACTTTGTTTTGTTTAGTTAGTATGTCTAAATCCTTTGCCTCTAGTGTTGCACCCGAAGGAGAGATTCTCACCTTGAAACAAAGGGTTGGAGAAAGTTTGAAAGATGCTTGGTATATAATTAAGAATTCTCAAGATAGAGCCACCAAGAAGAAATCCACGACTGTTTTTCTTAGAATTTTTATGTTGTCATTACTTCTTGGCATAGGTTTGTTCTAGACACAGCAATAGGATGGAATTTCTTGGAATCTCCCGTTGGGGAGGCTCTTAACTGTTGGGGAACGTCGCATGGGAAACAAAAAATTTCCTACGCGCACGAAGACCTATCATGGTGATGTCCATCTACGAGAGGGGATTTCCGATCTACGTACCCTTATAGATCGCACAGAAGAAGCGTTAGTGAACGCGGTTGATGTAGTGGAACGTCCTCACGTCCCTCGATCCGCCCCGCGAACCGTCCCACGAACCGTCCCGCGATCCGTCCCACGATCTAGTGCCGAACGGACGGCACCTCCGCGTTCAGCACACGTACAACTCGACGATGATCTCGGCCTTCTTGATCCAGCAAGAGAGACAGAGAGGTAGATGAGTTCTCCGGCAGCGTGATGGCGCTCCGTAGGTTGGTGGTGATCTAATCTCAGCAAGGCTCCACCCGAGCTCCGCAGAAATGCGATCTAGAGGTAAAACCGTGGAGGTATGTGGTCGGGCTGCCTTGGAAAAGTTGTCTCAAATCAGCCCTAATAGCTCCATATATATAGGAGGAGGGGAGGGGAGGCTTGCCTTGAGGCTCAAGGAGCCCCAAGGGCTGCACCACCAAGGGAGGAGGAGTCCTCGTCCAATCCTAGTCCAACTAGGATTGGAAGGTGGAGTCCTTCTCTCCTTTCCCACCTCCTTTTTTCTTTTCTTTTCTCTTTGATTTTCTATCTATGGCGCATAGGGCCTTCTTGGGCTGTCGCACCAGCCCACCAAGGGCTGGTGCGCCACCCCCAAGGCCTATGGGCTTCCCCGGGGTGGGCTGCCCCCGCGGTGAACACCCGGAACCCATTCGTCATTCCCGGTACATTCCCGGTAACTCCGAAAACCTTCCGGTAATCAAATGAGGTCATCCTATATATCAATCTTCATTTCTGGACCATTACGGAAACCCTCGTGACGTCCGTGATCTCATCCGGGACTCTGAACAACATCCGGTAACCAACCATATAACTCAAATACGCATAAAACAACGTCGAACCTTAAGTGTGCAGACCCTGCGGGTTCGAGAACTATGTAGACATGACCCGAGTGACTCCTCGGTCAATATCCAATAGCGGGACCTGGATGCCCATATTGGATCCCACATATTCTACGAAGATCTTATCGTTTGAACCTCAGTGCCAGGGATTCATATAATCCCGTATGTCATTCACTTTGTCCTTCGGTATGTTACTTGCCCGAGATTCGATCGTCAGTATCCGCATACCTATTTCAATCTCGTTTACCGGCAAGTCTCTTTACTCGTTCCGTAATACAAGATCCCGCAACTTACACTAAGTTACATTGCTTGCAAGGCTTGTGTGTGATGTTGTATTACTCAGTGGGCCCCAAGATACCTCTCCGTCACACGGAGTGACAAATCCCAGTCTCGATCCATACTAACTCAACGAACACCTTCGGAGATACCTGTAGAGCATCACTATAGTCACCCAGTTACGCTGCGACGTTTAATACACACAAAGCATTCGTCCGATGTCAGTGAGTTATATGATCTCATGGTCATAGGAACAAATACTTGACACGCAGAAAACAGTAGCAACAAAAAGACACGATCAACATGCTACGTCTATTAGTTTGGGTCTAGTCCATCACGTGATTCTCCTAATGACGTGATCCAGTTATCAAGCAACAACACCTTGTACATAGTCAGAAGACACTGACTATCTTTGATCAACTGGCTAGCCAACTAGAGGCTTGCTAGGTACAGTGTTTTGTCTATGTATCCACACATGTATATAAGTCTTCATTCAATACAATTATAGCATGGATAATAAACGATTATCTTGATACAGGAATTATAATAATAACTATATTTATCATTGCCTCTAGGGCATAATTCCAACAGTCTCCCACTTGCACTAGAGTCAATAATCTAGCCCTCACATCATCATGCGAATTACATTGTAATAAATCTAACACCCATACAGTTCTGGTGTTGATCATGCTTTGCCGGTGGAAGAGGTTTAGTCAGTGGGTCTGCTACATTCAGATCCGTGTGCACTTTGCATATATTTACGTCCTCCCCTTCGACGTAGTCGCGGATGAGGTTGAAGTGTCGTTTGATGGGCACTGAGTCTTACTCAATCTCGTACCTTGTAAAACTAGCAAGAACCCTTTCTTGGACTGTTCCATTTTGAACCTCTTCAAAACTTTATCAAGGTATGTGCTTTGTGAAAGTCCTATCAGACGTTTCGATCTATCCCTATAGATCTTAATGCCTAGAATGTAAGCAGCTTCTCCTAGGTCCTTCATAGAGAAACTTTTATTCAAGTAATCCTTTATGCTCTCCAAAAACTCTACGTTGTTTCCAATCAGCAATATGTCATCCACATATAATATTAGAAACGCCACAGAGCTCCCACTCACTTTCTTGTAAATACAAGATTCTCCAACCACTTGTATAAACCCAAATGCTTTGATCACCTCATCAAAGCGTTTGTTCCAACTCCGAGATGCTTGCACCAGTCCATAAATGGATCGTTGGAGCTTGCAAACCTTGTTAGCATTTTTAGGATCGACAAAACCTTCGGGTTGCATCATATACAAATCTTCCTTAAGGAAACCGTTAAGGAACGCCGTTTTGACATCCATCTGCCAGATTTCATAATCAAAAAATGCAGCTATTGCTAACATGATTCTGACGGACTTAAGCATGGCTACGGGTGAGAATGTCTCATCGTAGTCAACTCCTTGAACTTGTGAAAAACCCTTTGCCACAAGTCGAGCTTTATAAATGGTCACATTGCCGTCAGCGTCCGTCTTCTTCTTAAAGATCCATTTGTTCTGAATAGCCTTGCGGCCCTCAGGTAGTACTTCCAAAGTCCACACTTTGTTCTCATACATGGATCCTATCTCGGACTTCATGGCCTCCAGCCATTTGTTGGAATCTGGGCCCACCATTGATTCTTCATAATTTGCAGGTTCATTGTTGTCTAACAACATGATTGACAAAACATGATTACCGTACCACTCTGGAGCAGCATGTGGTCTCGTCGACCTGCGTGGTTCGATAGGAACTTGAACCGGAGTTTCATGATCATCATCATTAACTTTCTCCTAAACCGGCGTCGCAATGACAGGGGTTTCCCCTTGCCCTGCGCCACCATCCAGAGGGATGAGGGGTTCGACAACCTCATCAAGTTCTATCTTCCTCCCACTCAATTCTCTCGAGAGAAAATCCTTCTCGAGAAAAGCTCTGTTTTTAGCAACAAACACTTTGCCCTCAGATTTGAGATAGAAGGTGTACCCAACTGTCTCTTTTGGGTAACCTATGAAGATGCACCTTTCCGCTTTGGGTTCTAGCTTTTCAGGCTGAAGCTTTTTGACATAAGCATCACATCCCCAAACTCTAAGAAACGACAACTTTGGCCTTTTGCCATACCATAGTTCGTATGGTGTCGTCTCAACGGATTTTGATGGTGCCCTATTTAAAGTGAATGCAGCTGTGTCTAATGCATAACCCCAAAACGATAACGGAAAATCGGTAAGAGACATCATAGATCGCACCATCTCTAATAAAGTACGATTACGACGTTCGGACACATAATTACGCTGTGGTGTTCCAGGCGGTGTCAACTGTGAAACAATTCCACATTGTCTTAACTGAGCACCAAACTCGAAACTCAGATATTCACCCCTATGATCAGACCATAGGAACTTGATCTTCTTGCTCTGATGATTTTCAACTTCACTCTGAAATTGCTTGAACTTTTCAAATGTTTCAGACTTGTGCTTCATTAAGTAGACATAACCATATCTACTCAAATCGTCAGTGAAGGTGAGAAAATAACGATATCCGCTGCGTGCCTCCACGCTCATCGGACCCACACATCGGTATGTATGATTTCCAACAAGTCACTGGCACGCTCCATTGTTCCGGAGAACGGAGTTTTAGTCATCTTGCCCATGAGGCATGGTTCGCACGTGTCAAGTGAATCAAAGTCAAGTGACTCCAAAAGTCCATCGGTAAGGAGTTTCTTCATGCGCTTTACACCAATATGACCTAAGCGGCAGTGCCACAAAAACATGGCGCTATCATTGTTAACTCTAACTCTTTTGGTCTCAATGTTATGTATATGTGTATCATCACTATCAAGATTCAATATGAACAATCCTCTCACAATGGGTGCATGACCATAAAAGATGTTACTCATAGAAATAGAACAACCATTATTCTCTGACTTAAAAGAGTAACCGTCTCGCAATAAAAATTACTCTGCCAGTGCATCCAAACCCATCACATGATACGCTTTGTCATACATAAGCCTCATTATATCTTTCCTCAAAACAACCACCATACCTACCTATTAAGGCATTTCCATAGCCTTCCCGAGATACATTGCCATGCAACATCCACCATCTCATGACTTGATCATCATGTCATGCATGCTTTTGCTTGATCGTAGAGCCGCATGATAGTTGGGCCTTGCTCCCATTATTGCTACATGACGCGCTAGTATCATTGCATATCCTGCTACACTGGCAGTGGCATACATTTGCATACATCATGATAGTTTTCACTTGTCTTTATGTTGAGTACTTCCTATAAAGTGTGATGATCTTCTTTTTATTCATGTAAAACATATAGTGTTCCCCTTAAGAGAGGAAAAGATCCCAAAGAGGACAAACAAAAGATCCTAAAGAGGACAGAGTAAAAGAAAAAGAAATAAAAAGAGAGAACGGGCAACACTACTATTCCTTTTGAAGATCCACACTCGTACTCCACTGCTATATTGGTACAACATAGAGATTATCATTCATGCATAACTATGTGGGGACCCTTACACTATAGAACTTGGTTTGCATATTCCAATGATGAGCCTCCTCAAATGATCTCTAGGTCTTCATGAGAAAACAAGTTGGATGCACCCCCACTAGTTCCATTGGAATGCTTACCTTAGCTCATATGTGCATCCGTTATATGGCAATCCCTACTCCTCACATCATATCTATCATTTGGCTTTCTCTTGCCTATGGTTGTCCTCATTGATGTGAGCCTTTCACACCTTTTTGTCTTCCTTCCCCATCATTATTATATTTTCCATCCTAAGTGCCAACATATCTTGCTTACACTCATCCATTGCATGAGTGCTCAAAGTCGAAAGGGAGAGGATCATTTTGACTTGTGCCTCACTAGTGGTCTGGGGATGAGTCAAAATAAGATTCCAAAGGGGACCAAGTGTGAATTTTAGTAGATTGAGTTCTCAATTAAAAAATATTTTATGATCTAGACCCATCTCCCACTTCTTGCACGCAAACACCATTTGGGGACATTCGAGTCACGGACAGCGGGAGCTCTTGCACATTTATGTTCTTACTTTGCTAAACTCAATACTAGATATATACTCTTGCTTGTTATTGTCTTGACTTGAATTTCATATCTCACTTGCTTTACTTTGAAGTTCTTATATGTGTTTTAGCATGTCACCACAGAAGTTATTATGTTATCATTTATCTACTCGAGGACGAGCAGAAATTAAGCTTGGGGATGTTGATATGTCCCAAACGTATCTATAATTTCTCCTTGTTCCATGATCTTTTGGGTGATATTGTTATATGTTTTGCTACACTTTTATACCATCTTACACATATTAGACTAACCTACTAACTCAGTGCACCCAGTGCCAGTTTCTGTCTACTGATGTCTATTTTGCACGGGCTTTTACCAATTTTCCGAAGCCCGAAAAATTCCAGGAAAAATATATAAAAAATCAGCAAAACAGAAGCTTCCGGATGACCAAAGATGGGACAGATGGGGGCGAGGGGATGCCCAGGCGACCTGCTGGCGCGGCGCAGGAGGGTGTCTGGCTGGGCCCCACCTCCTTTGGTGCCCTCCTATGGCCTATATTTTGAGTCCCGAGAGGAAACCCTTCCACAACTTCCATAATCGCAAATTTCTCCACTGTTCCGGTGTCGTAGCGCTTCCGAGACCGGGAGCGTTAGGAGACCTCTTCCCGGCACCCTTCCGGAGGGAGGATTGACCTCCGGGAGCTTCTCCACCGCCATGGATGCTTCCCGGACGTGCCGTGAGTGGTCCTCCTTGGACCATGAGACCATGACCAGTAGCTATGTGATGTCTTCTATCCAATCTTGTGCGTCAATGGTTAGTCCTTGTGAGCTGCCCTACATGATCAAGGCATCTATGTAATTCTCTTGCAATTGCTATGCTCGTTTTCTTTGGATCCGATGGATTCTTAGATTATGTTCAGGTTGTTATGAGTTATATATTCGATTATCCTTTTATATTATGTTCCTTAGTGATTCATGCACTTTCTCCCTTGATATTTGTTGCTTTGGTCGAGTAGTAGATTGTAACTCCAAGAGGGAGCGTTATGCATGATTGTGGGTTCATGCCCCTCGATACCTAGCTTGAGTGACAGAAACATGAGACTAGGGGATGTGCTGTTGCCACCAGGGATAAAACAACGGTGCTTGTGACAACGGTTGCAAGGATTGTTTACCTTACGCATAGTTCATTAATGCAGTTGTCCGTTGCTTTGAGTTTACACTTTGGGTTGGGCTTGCAACTTAATACCAGCGAGATGTTCTGGATAGATATATGAAGGTGGATGATTAGTAAGTATATGCTGATGAATAAACGGTCTACTTGTCTTGGTGTACTGCCCATTACTATTGAATGTCTAACTATCAAGTAGCATAATTAGCATTGCGGTGCGTTCATAATTCTGTCAATTGGCCAACTGTGATTTGTTTGCCCAAGCATAGTTGTTTATCGTCTTTTGGGAGAGAGACATCATTAGTGAACATCATGAGACTCCGGTCCATATCACCACCATTGTTTACACCTCCATCATTTTCCGCTTTGAGTTACTTCTCCGTTGCTATCACTATTAGTTTCCCGCTTGTGTTTTGATCCTTTGCAAACTACAAGGCTGGAGAGATTGACAACCTATTTGTACTCGCTGGGAGAAAAGTTATCTATTGTGTGTGCAGGTCCATGTCTTCTGCTATTGCCAGGGTGGAAGACACCTACTTGTTGATCCTAGGAGTCCTCCTGGTTCGATAAACCTTACAGTTCCCGTGTGAGGGAAAACTTGCTGCTGACTACATGTCAACCTTCCACTTGGGGTAACCAAGGGCGTGCGAGAATTATATACATCATCTCGTCATCACCGCGGTGTCGCAAGATGCGGCGAGTCCGTCACACACGTGACACCACTATCATATTTAGGGGTGTGGGGGTGGTGTAGTATGTTCTTGGGGTGGGAAAAAAATAGAATAACCGCATTGCACATGACCACCAAGCGCACTGCCTCATTAGCACGAGACCGAACGGGGGGTGGGGAAGGGGAGTCTGGAGCCCCCCTCCCCGACCACCGATGAGGCCGAGCCAGGAACGAGCAGGAGCAAGCGACGAAGCGGCTTGCCGCGGCGTCGCATGCTCCGGCCAGTCCGTCATGGACATGGCCCCACTATCTATCTTAGGAGTGTGGGGGTTGTGCGGTTTGTTCTTGGGATGTGGGAATTATAATAACCGCATTGCGCTTGACAACCAAGCACAGTGTCGCATTGGCTCGAGGCCAAGCCATGGATGGGGAGGAGGTTTTGGACCCACCACCCCCATCACTAGCGAGGGCGAGCCAGGAACGAGCTGGAGCACGGGACGACACGGCAAGACGTGGCGTCGCATGCTCCAGCGAGTCCGTCACACATGTGACCCCACTATCTATCCTACGGGTGTGGGGGTGGTGTGGTTTGTTCTTGGGGTGGGGAAATAGAATAACCGCACTGCGCCTCTCTACATAGTGAAGCTAACTTCAGGAGCATTATTAAGTTGCACCTGGAGCACCTCTTGCATCTTTAGTTCCTGTACTGGAAAAAGAGAGCCACTATCAGATTTGTCAAAGTTGGTGAGGAAAACACCAAATTTTTCCATGCTATGGCAACTGAGAGATATAGGAGGAACTCCATTGCCTCTCTCAAGTTAAATGATGGATCCATCATATCAGACCATGACCAAATTGTTGCATGTTTTTGGGCAACCTTTAAGGATAGAATGGGAACTTCCCTTGGAATTAACATGGCCTTTGATATACAATCTCTGATCCAGAAGGTGGATGGTCTTGATGTCCTCACACAGCCTTTTTCTAAGTATGAAATGGATAAAACTATTCAGGAAATGCCAATTGACAAAGCTCCTGGACCTGATGGCTTCAATGGCCTTTTCTTTAAGAAATGCTGGTCTATTATTTCTCCTGAGTTTTATCAACTTGCTGCTGCCTTTCATGCTGGTACTGCTAAACTGGAGAACATGAATTCTTCTTATATTACTCTGATTCCCAAAAAGAGATCACCTGAGCAAGTGGGAGACTACAGACCTATGTCCCTCACTGGGATGTGCCTTAAGTTTCTGTCTAAAATGATAGCCAACAGATTGCAGTTGCAGATCATGAAGTGTATTCACAAGAATTAGTATGGCTTTATAAAGTCTAGAACGATACAAGATTGTGTTGGCTGGACTCTGGAATACCTGCATCAATGTCATCAATCCAAAAAACCTATAGTTATTGTCAAGATGGACTTTGAAAAGGTTTTTGATTATGTGGAACATGACTTTATCTTTCAGATTCTCAAACACAAAGGATTCAATGATAAATGGATACTTTGGGTACAACAACTCCTAACTTCTGGCTCTTCCTCTGTCCTGGTCAATGGTGTGCCTGGAAGGAAATTCATGTGCAAGAAAGGGGTCAGGTAGGGAGAACCCATGTCCCCAATGCTTTTTGCAATTGCTGTAGATTTTTTGCATACCTTGGTTAACAAGCTGTTGGTGGATGGACTGATTCAGTTGCCCATCCCTTGCCATGATAAGGATTTTCCTATAGTCCAATATGCTGATGATACCCTTATCATCCTCCCTGCTGATGAAACTCAACTGTTGTAGTTCAAGAAAATGCTCTTGCTCTTCTCCCAATCCACTGGGCTACAAGTGAACTATCATAAATCTGCCCTTCTGCCTGTTAACATTTCTCCAGAGCATCTCCAAGACCTTGCTGACTCCATTGGCTCTAAAGTAGGATCATTACCCTTCACATACCTTGGGCTTCCAGTTGGGACAACTAAACCAAGAATTATTGATCTCATGCCACTGGTGGACAACATGGAGAGAAGACTAAGTGCTAGTTCATCTTTCCTGGCCGTGGGGGGAAGGTTACAGTATTTAAACTCAACACTATCCTCTGTTCCTATTTTCTTTCTATGCAGTTTGGATATCCCACCAGGCATACTGAAACAACTTGAAAGAATTCAGAGACAATGCCTCTGGAGGAAAAGTGGGCAAGGTCATGCACCCTCTCTTGCTTCCGGGAATCTGGTGTGCAGACCCAAACACAAAGGGGGTTTAGGCATTATGAATCTGGCAATCCAGAATGAAGCCCTGCTGCTCAAGAATGTAGACAAATTCCTGAATCAAGCTGATATCCCATGGGTTCACTTAATCTGGAACACTTACTACCATAACACAGTCCTTCAGGACATTGCTCTTTGTGGTTCATTTTGGTGGAAGGATATCTGCAAAACACTTGACAAGTTCAGATCTGTTACATATGTTAAGCCTAACAATGGAGACACTTTACTGTGTTGATCTGACTCCTAGTTGGTTGGAAATTCTACTAGGCCTTTGGCTGCTAGATTCCAAAGGCTATTCTCCTTTGTTACTGGTCCTTTCTGCATAGCCGAGGAGGTTTTTAAAGCCTTTCATGATGAAAGTATGCTCACCATGTTCCATTTACCACTCTCTGCTCATGCTTACCAGGAGCTACTTTCTGTCAACTCCCTGTTTCAAGACCTGGTGATCAATCCCCAGGCCTCTGATATATGGGTATGGGGTAAGGATGCTAAGGCCTACACAACCAAGAGATACTATACTCATATCCACATCACTATTACCCCAAACCCCTTGCTGAACTGGATTTGGAAGAGCTATTGTACGATGAAGATCAAGATGTTTGCCTGGATGCTAATCATGGATAGGCTCAACACCCAAGACATGCTTGAACGGCGCCACTGCAATGTTTCAGACTCCAATCTTTTAGTTTTATGCCATGCCAGAGTTAAAGAAGACATAGATCACCTATTCTTCAACTGTCTTTTCAGCACCAGGGTTTGGACCTACCTGCAGATCACATGGCAGGGTCAATCCATGTGGAGCTCTGCTTTGGCTGCTAAGAGAGACTTCCACAACCCCTTTTTTGCTGAGGTAGTGTTCACTACATGTTGGAACATCTGGACTGTCAGAAATGCCAAGGTGTTTAACCAGGAGCAACCGAGGTTCAGAAAATGGAGATCCAGCTTTATTCATGACATTTCCCTGTTAGCTCATAGGATTAAGGCTAGTTTCAGGGATGATCTCCTTAAATGGATTTCCTTTCTGCCTCCTTGAGGTTTATATTCATAGCTACCCACCCCCCTTGTACATCCTAACCTCTTCTTGTACATATAACTCTTGCATATGGGAATAAAAGAAAAAAGGTTGTGGGGTGTTTTCCCAGTAGCCGGTCAAAAAAAAGTGTTGCGTTAGCTGGAGGCCATGTTGTGGATGGGGAGGGGGTTTGGACGCCCTCCCACACCTCCTACGAGAACGAGCAAGGAATAAGTCGGAGCAGGCGATGATGTAGCTTGCCATGGCGTCGCTTGCTCCGGCGAGTCCGACACACACGTGACCCCACTATCTACCTTAGGGGCATGTGGGGTGGTCCGGTTTGTTCTTGGGGTGGGGGAAATAGAATAACGCCACTCCTCGTGTCAAACAAGCGCACTGCCTCGTTCACGCAAGGCCAAGCCAGGAACGAGCAAGAGCATTCAATGACGCGGGTTTCCATGGCGTCGCATGCTCCCGCGAGTCCGTCACACACATGACCCCACTATCTATCTTAGCGGTGCGGGGGTGGTATGGTTTGTTCTTAGGGTGAGGGGATAGAATAACCGCACTATGCCTGTCAACCAAGCGCACTACCAAGTTAGCGCAAGGCCAAGCTAGGGGTGGGGGAGAGGGGTCTGCACCCCCTCCCCCACCTTCTGCGAGGCAAAGCCAGGAACAAGTCACAGCAGGCGACGACGTGGCTTGCCGTGGTGTCGCATGCTCCGGCGTATCCGTCACGCACGTGACCCCACTATCTATTTAGGGTTGTGGGGATGGTGCAATTTGTTCTTGGGGTGGGGGGATATAGAATAATTGCACTGTGCATGTCAACCAAGCGCACTGCCGTGTTACCATGAGGTCGAGCCGACGGTGGGGGAGGGGGGGGGTCCAAACCCCCCACCCCCACCCAACTCGATCGAGCCAGGAATAAGGCGTCGCATGATCCGGAGAGTCCGTCACACACGTGACCCCACTGTCTATATTTGGGGTGTGGGGATGGTGAGATTTGTTATTGGGCGGGGGAAATAGAATAACCGCATTGCGCGTGTCAACCAAGCGCACTGTCACGTTAGCGCGAGGCCGAGACGTGGGTGGGAGAGGGGGGGGGGGTCTGGACCCCCTCCCCTACCCCTGGCGAGGCCGAACCAGGAACGAGCGAGAGAAGGAGACAAGGCGGCTTGTCGAGGCAGCTTGGCGCGGCGTCACATGCTCCGTCGAGTCCGTCACACACGTGACCCCACTATCTATCTTAGGGGTGTTGGGGTGGTGAGGTTTGTTCTTGGGGTGGGGGGAAATAGAATAACCGCACTACGTCTGTCAATTAAGCACACTCCCGCATTATCGTGATGCCAACCGGGGTCGTGGATGTTGGAAATATGCCATAGAGGCAATAATAAAATGGTTATTATCATATTTCCTTGTTCTTGATAATCGTCTATTGTTCATGCTATAATTGTATTAACAGGAAACAGTAATACATGTGTGAATGAATAGATCACAATGTGTCCCTAGCAAGCCTC
The DNA here is from genome assembly GCF_904849725.1 of Hordeum vulgare subsp. vulgare. Lineage (NCBI taxonomy): Eukaryota > Viridiplantae > Streptophyta > Magnoliopsida > Poales > Poaceae > Hordeum > Hordeum vulgare. The sequence continues at coordinate 450,023,952 of NC_058524.1, forward strand.
TAGTTGGCTAGCTCGTTGATCAATAGATGATCATGGATTCCTAATCATGGACATTAGATGTCATTGATAACGGGATCATATCATTGGGAGAATGATGTGATGGACAAGACCCAATCCTAAGCATAGCACTAGATCGTATTGTTCGTATGCTAAAGCTTTTCTAATGTCAAGTGTCTTTTCCTTCGACCGTGAGATTGTGCAACTCCCGGATACTGTCGCAGTGCTTTGGGTGTATCAAACATCACAACGTAACTGGGTGACTATAAAGGTGCACTACGGGTACCTCTGAAAGTGTCTGTTGGGTTGGTACGAATCGACATCAAGATTTGTCACTCCTTGTGATGGAGAGGTATCTCTGGGCCCACTCGGTATAAAATCATCATGAGCTCAATGTGACTAATGAGTTAGTCACACAATGACGTGCTACGGAACAAGTAAAGAGACTTACCGGTAACGAGATTGAACACGGTATAGGTATACCGATGATCGAATCTCGGGCAAGTTCTATACCGACAGACAAAGGGAATTGTATACGGGATTGATTGAATCCTTGACATCGTGGAATGTGTGGGAGCCACCATGGGTATCCAGATCCCGCTGATGGTTATTGGCCGGAGAGCGTCTCGGTCATGTCTGCATGCTTCCCGAACCCGTAGGGTCTACACACTTAAGGTTCGATGACGCTAGGGTTATAGGGAAATGTTATACGAGGTTACCGAAAGTTGTTCGGAGTCCCGGATTAGATCCCAGACGTCACGAGGAGCTCCGGATTGGTTTGGAGGTAAAGATTGATATATAGGATGGATGGTTTTAGACACCGGAAATGTTTCGGGCGTCACCGGTAGCGTACCGGGACCACCGGGACCACCGAAAATGGTCCCGGGCGTCCACTGGGAGGGGCCACGAGGCCCAAGAGGTAGCATGGGCCAAAAGAGGGAGGGAAACCAGCCCAAAGTGGGCTGGTCCGCCTCCCACACGAGGCCCAAGGCGCAGGAGCGAGAGAAGAGGGGGGGGGGAACCCTTGCGCTGGTGGGCCTAAGGCCCACCTAAGCGGTGCACCACCCCCTCCCCCTGCCCTAGCCGCCACACCTCCCATCTAGGGGGGGGCTGCCGCACCACCTAGGGGGGAAACCCTAGGGGTGGCACCCCCCTCCCCTCCTCCTATAAATAGAGAGGGGTTTGGGGCTGTTTTGCACACGGTTTTTCTCCTCTCGGTGCAGCCCTGCTCCCCTCCTTCCTTCCCCTCCCACGGTGCTTGGCGAAGCCCTGCCGGGAGACCTCATCTCTCCATCCCCAATCTCTCCCTCCTCCTTGCTGTATCAAGGTGCGAGAGACGTCACCGGGCTGCACGTGTGTTGAACACGGAGGTGCCGTGGTTCGGCACTAGATCGGAATCACACCGCGATCTGAATCGTCGCGAGTACGACTCCATCAACCGCATTCTAGCAACGCTTCCTCTTAGCGATCTTGAAAGGTATGAAGATGCACTCACCCCTATTTCGTTGCTAGTCTCTTCATAGGAAGATCTGAATATGCGTAGGAAATGTTTTGAATTTATGCCACGTTACCCAACAGTGGCATCCGAGCCAGGTTTTCTGTGCGTAGATTCTATGCACGAGTAGAACACAAAAGGTTGTGGGCGATGATTTGTCAATTGCTTGCCTCTACTAGTCTTATTCTTTTCTGGCGGTATTGTGGGATGAAGAGGCCCGGACCGACCTTACACATACGCTTACGTGAGACTGGTTCCACCGACAGACATGCACACCGTGCATAAAGGTGGCTAGCGGGTGTCTGTCTCTCCTACTCTAGTCGGATTGGATTTGATGAAAAGGGTCCTTATGAAGGGTAAATAGCTTTGGCATATCATCATTGTAGCTGTCACGTAGGTAAGAAGGCGTTCTTGCTAGAAAACCAAATCAGCCACGTAAAACTTGCAACAACAATTAGAGGACGTATAACTTGTTTTTGCAGGGTTTGACATGTGATGTGATATGGCCAAAGTTGTGATGTTGCATGTATGATGTATGAGATGATCATGTTATTGTAATAGATTTCATGACTTGCATGTAGATGAGTATGACAACCGGCAGGAGCTATAGGAGTTGTCTTAATTTATTGTATGAGGTGCAATGCATGTGCTACTACTTTTACTTCATTGCTAACGGTTAGCTATAGTAGTAGTGATAGTAGTAGTTGGTGTGACGACTTCACGGAGACACGATGGTGGAGATCATGATGATGGAGATCATGGTGTCACGCCGGTGACAACGATGATCATGCGATGCCTGAAGATGGAGATCGAAAGAGCAAAGATGATAATGGCCATATCATGTCACTATATGATTGCATTGTGATGTTTATCATCTTTTTCATCTTATTGCTCAGAACGGCGGTAGCATAATAAGATGATCCCTCTTAAAATTTCAAGAACGTATTCCCCTAAGTGTGCACCATTGCGAAGGATCATTGTCTCGAAGCACCACGTGATGATCGGGTGTGATAGATTCTAACGTTCGCATACAACGGGTGTAAGCCAGATTTACACACGCGAAACACCTAGGTTGACTCGATGAGCTTAGCATGTATAGACATGACCTCGAATACAAGAGACCGAAAGGTCGAACATGAGTCGTATGGTTGAATACGATCAGCATGAAGTTGCTCACCATGATGACTAGTCCGTCTCACGTGATCATCGGACAAGGGTTAGTCAACATGGATCATGTATCACTTAGATGACTGGAGGGATGTCGATTTAAGTGGGAGTTCATACTTAATTTGATTAAATGAACTTAATTGTCATGAACTTAGTCTAAAATCTTTCTTCATAAATATTGTAGATGGCCAACGTCAACCTCAATTTCAACGCATTCCTAGAGAAAAACAAAGCTGAAAGATGATGGTAGCAACTATGCGGACTGGGTTCGCAAATTGAAGCTCATCCTTGAAGCAGCTAAAAAGGCTTATGTCCTTGATGCGCCGCTAGGTGCCCTCCCGCTCCTGCAGCAGCCCAGGACATTCTGAACGTCTGGCAAATGCGGAGTGATGACTACTCTCTGGTTAGGTGTGGCATGTCATACAGTTTGGAAATGGGGCTCCAAAGGCGTTTTGAGCAACACGGTGCATATGAGATGTTCCAAGAGCCGAAACTAGTTTTTCAAGGTCATGCCTGTGTCGAGAGATATGAAGTCTCCGACAAGTTCTTAAGCTGTAAGATGGAGGAGAACAGTTCTGTCAGTGAGCACATACTCAAGATGTCTAGGTTACACGGTCGTCTCACTTCACTTGGAGTCGAACTTCCGGATGATGCTATAATTGACAGAATCCTCCAGTCTCTCCCACCAAGATACAAAGGTTTTGTGCTGAACTACAACATGCAAGGAATGGAGAAGACCATTCCCGAGTTGTACTCGATGCTCAAGTCTGCAGAATTAGAAATCAAGAAAGAGCATCAAGTGTTGATGGTCAACAAGACCACCAGTTTCAAGAAGGGCAAGGGTAAGAAGAACTTCAAGAAATAATGCAAAGCCGTTGCCGCGCTCGGTAAGCCAGATACCGGGAAGAAGAAAAAGAATGGACCCAAGCCTAAGACTGAGTGCTTCTATTACAAGGGAAAAGGTCACTGGAAGCGAAACTGCCCCATGTACTTAGCAGACAAGAAGGCCGGCAACGTTAAAGGTATATGTGATATACATGTTATTGATGTGTACCTTACCAGCGCTCGTAGTAGCTCCTGGGTATTTGATACCGGTGATGTTGCTCACATTTGCAACTCAAAGCAGGAAATGCGGAATAAGCGGAGACTGGCCAAGGACGAGGTGACGATGCGCGTCGGGAATGGCTCCAAGGTCGATGTGATCGCCGTCGGCACGCTACCTCTACATCTACCGTCGGGATTAGTTTTAAACCTTAATAATTGTTATTTAGTACCAGCTTTGAGCATGAATATTGTATCAGGGTCTTCCTTAATGCAAGATGGCTACTCATTTAAGTCAAAGAATAATGGTTGTTCTATTTATATGAGTGATATGTTTTATGGTCATGTTCCGCTGGTGAATGGTTTATTCTTGATGAATCTCGATCGTGATGTTACACATATTCATAGCGTTAGTACCAAAAGATGTAAAGTTGATAATGATAGTCCCACATACTTGTGGCACTGCCGCCTTGGTTATATCGGTGTTAAGCACATGAAGAAGCTCCATACTGATGGACTATTAGACTCTCTTGACTTTGAATCATTTGACAGATGCGAACCGTGCCTCATGGGCAAGATGACTAAGACTCCATTCTCAGGAATAATGGAGAGAGCTACCGACTTATTGGAAATAATACATACTGATGTGTGTGGTCCAATGAACATTGAAGCTCGCGGTGGCTACCGTTATGTTCTCACTCTCACCGATGATTTGAGTAGGTATGGGTATATCTACTTTATGAAGCAAAAATCTGAGACGTTTGAAAAGTTCAATGAATTTTAGAGTGAGGTTGAGAATCAACGTGACACAAAAATTAAGTGTCTACGATCTGATCGTGGAGGAGAATATTTGAGTCACGAGTTTGGGACACACCTAAGGAAGTGTGGAATAATTTCACAACTGACGCCGCCTCGCACACCGCAACGCAACGGAGTGTTTGAACGTCGTAATCGCACTTTATTAGATATGGTACGATCTATGATGTCTCTTAGCGACTTGCCGCTATCATTTTGGGGATGCGCATTAGAAACTGCAGCATTCACTTTAAATAGGGCACCGTCTAAATCCGTTGAGACGACACCGTATGAACTATGGTTTGGCAAGAAACCTAAGTTGTCATTTCTTAAAGTTTGGGGCTGCGATGCTTATGTGTAGAAACTTCAACCAGAGAAGCTCGAACCCAAAGCGGAGAAATGCATATTCATAGGATACCCTAAGGAAACTATTGGGTATACCTTCTATCTTACATCCGAAGGTAAAACCTTTGTTGCCAAGAACGGATCCTTTCTAGAGAAAGAGTTTCTCTCGACAGAAGTAAGTGGGAGGAAAGTAGAACTTGATGAGGTAATTACACCCCCTCTCGAAAAGGAAAGTAGCGCAGCGCGGGAAATTGTTCCTGTGGCGCCAACACCAACTGAAGAGGAAGTTAATGATAATGATCATGAAGCTTCGGATCAAGCTACTACTGAACCGCGAAGGTCCACAAGGGCATGCTCCGCACGAGAGTGGTACGACAACCCTGTGATGGAAATCGTGTTGTTAGACAACGGTGAACATTCGAACTATCAAGAAGCAATGGCGGGCCCAGATTCCAACAAATGGCTTGAAGCAATGAAATCCGAGATAGGATCCATGTATCAGAACAAAGTATGGACTTTGGTGGACTTGCCCGACGACCGGCGAGCCATAGAAAATAAATGGATCTTCAAGAAGAGGACTGATGCAAACGGCAATATGACCGTTTATAAAGCTCGACTTGTCGCAAAGGGTTTTCGACAAATTCAAGGAGTTGACTACGAAGAGACTTTCTTTCCCGTAGCAAAGCTGAAATCAGTCCGAATCATGTTAGCAATTGCCGCCTTTTATGATTATGAAATTTGGCAAATGGACGTCAAAACAGCGTTCCTTAACGTGAATCTTAAGGAAGAGTTGTATATGATGCAACCAGAAGGTTTTGTCGACCCTAAGGGTGCTAATAAAGTGTGCAAGCTCTAGCGCTCCATCTATGGGCTGGTGCAAGCATCTCGGAGTTGGAACATTCGCTTCAATGAGGTGATTAAAGCGTTTGGGTTCATACAGGTTTACGGAGAAGCCTGTTTGTACAAGAAAGTGAGCGGGAGCTCTGTAGCTTTCCTCGTACTGTATGTGGATGACATATTATTGATGGGGAATAATATAGATATGTTGGAGAGCATAAAGGCCTATTTGAACAAGAGTTTTTCGATGAAGGATCTTGGAAAAAGCTGCATACATATTAGGCATCAAGATCTATAGAGATAGATCGAGACGCCTCATAGGTCTTTCACAAAGTACATACCTTGACAAGATATTGAAAAAGTTCAATATGAAAAACTCAAAGAAAGGGGTCTTGCCAGTTTTGCAAGGTATGAGATTGAGTAAGACTCCGTCACCGACCACGGAAGCACATAGAGAGAAGATGAGTACTGTCCCCTACGCTTCAGACGTAGGCTCTCTAATGTATGCCATGCTGTGTACCAGACCTGATATAAACCTTGCCATAAGTTTGGTAGGGAGGTACCAAAGTGATCCCAGTATGGAACACTGGAAAGCGGTCAAGAATATCCTTAAGTACCTGAAGAGGACTAAGGATATGTTTCTCGTTTATGGAGGTGACGAAGAGCTCATCGTAAAGGGTTACGTCGATGCTAGCTTCGACATAGATCCGGATGACTCTAAGTCAGAGACCGGATACGTATATGTTTTGAATGGTGGGGCAGTGAGCTGGTGCAGTAGCAAGCAAGAAGTCGTGGCAGCATCTACATGTGAAACGGAGTACATAGCTGCTTCAGAAGCGGCTCATGAAGGAATTTGGATGAAGGAGCTCATCACCGACCTTGGAGTGGTTCCAAGCGGGTCGGGTCCAATGACGCTCTTCTGTGATAACACTGGGGCCATTGCCATAGCCAATGAGGCCAGGTTTCACCGGAAGACCAAGCACATCAAACACCACTATAACTCCATCCAAGACCATATCCAGAGTGGAGTGATAGATATTTGTAAAGTACACACGGATCTGAATATTGCAGACCCGTTGACTAAACCGCTTCCTCGAGAAAAACATGATCAACACCATAATGCTATGGGTGTTCGATACATCACAATGTAACTAGATTATTGACTCTAGTGCAAGTGGGAGACTGTTGGAAATATGCCCTAGAGGCAATAATAAAATGGTTATTATCATATTTCCTTGTTCATGATAATCGTCTATTGTTCATGCTATAATTGTATTAACAGGAAACTGTAATACATGTGTGAATGAATAGATCACAATGTGTCCATAGCAAGCCTCTAGTTGGCTAGCTCGTTGATCAATAGATGATCATGGTTTCCTAATCATGGCCACTAGAGGTCATTCATAACGGGATCACATCATTGGGAGAATGATGTGATGGACAAGACCCGATCCTAAGCGTAGCACTAGATCATATTGTCCGTATGCTAGAGATTTTCTAATGTCAAGTGTCTTTTCCTTCGAACCTGAGATTGTGCAACTCCCGGATACCGTAGGAGTGCTTTGGGTGTATCAAACATCACAACGTAACTGGGTGACTATAAAGGTGCACTACGGGTACCTCTGAAAGTGTCTATTGGGTTGGTACGAATCGAAATCGGGATTTGTCACTCCGTGTGACGGAGAGGTATCTCTGGGCCCACTCGGTAGAACATCATCATGAGCTCAATGTGACTAACGAGTTAGTCACACGATGACGTGCTATAGAACGAGTAAAGAGACTTACCGGTAACGAGGTTGAACAAGGTATAGGTATACCGACGATCGAATCTCGGGCAAGTTCTATACCGACAGACAAAGGGAATTGTATACGGGATTGATTGAATCCTTGACATCGTGGTTCATCCGATGAGATCATCGTGGAACGTATGGGAGCCACCATGGGTATCCAGATCCCACTGATGGTTATTGGCCGGAGAGCGTCTCGGTCATGTTTGCATGCTTCCCGAACCTGTAGGGTCTACACACTTAAGGTTCGACGACGCTAGGGTTATGGGGAAATGTTATACGAGGTTACTGAAAGTTGTTCGGAGTCCCGGATGAGATCCCGGACGGCACGAGGAGCTCCGGAATGGTCCGGAGGTAAACTTTGATATATAGGGTGGATGGTTTTGGACACCGGAAATGTTTCGCGCGTCACCGGTAGCGTACCGGGACCACCGAAAATGGTACCAGGGGTCCACCGGGAGGGGCCACCAGGCCCAAGAGGTAGCATGGGCTGGTGCTCCTCCCACAAGAGGCCCAAGGCGCAGGAGGGAGAGAATGGGGGGAACCCTGGCGTTGGTGGGCCTGAGGCCCACCTAAGGGGTGCGCCACCCCTCCCCTTGCCCTAGCCACCACACCTCCCATCTGGGGGGGCTGTCGCACCACCTATTGGGGAAACCCTATGTCGTGGTTTTGTCACGGCAGATGTCCTCGTGAAAGGACTTAGTACTGGAGCCATCGCACCTTGGTGGCGACTCAAAGGGGTTAAGCGGGAGAGACACGGCGATTTACCGAGGTTCGGCCCCTCGCGTGGAGGTAATAGCCTACGTCCTGCTTGGTGTGTATTGATGTGGATTTGATTACAAGAAAGGCGTAACTCGCCTTACCTAGCACTCGATGATTTCTAACCTACCTCTCCTCCTCCAGACTCGCCTTTATATATAGGTCGAAGCCTCAGGGTTTACAAGAGTCCCTTCCTCTTTACGAATCGTGACCACCGCGGTTTCTAAGTCGCCGTCTTGTAAAACCCGGAGACCTTCCATAAATCATAGCCATCCTGCGGCTTTGAACCACCCAAGGTGAGGCCCAACTAACCCTAAAGGATGAATCGCCTTACAAGTAACCCGACCCATATTTGGCGGGTCACTTAATAGGCAATATCCCCAACATTAGGCCCCAAAATTGACTTGAATCTTCATGCTAATGCTTCCGTTTTAGTTGAAGGTGATTCACTCCTTTGTGTTCTTCCATACGCCAGAAATTTTAACTCGCCAACCCGTACCGGAAAAAATCTTTGAGCCGCCAATGCATTTCCCGTCAGCACTTTCCTTAGCCCTCGATTTTCGGGATCTTCACCACAATCCCAACGGATCTTTTAGTGCATCATTATCCCAAAATTTTCGGACGTCGTCATAGCGAATCTTTTCTTCCTCGACGGTTCCCGCTCACGGCGCCTCGATCCCCGCGCCCGTCCTGATAAATAGGCGGAAGGGACAGGGCTGACACCGGCTACCTACCAGTCTCGTCAGTCCCTCCACCATCATCACAGCGAGAAGAGACGCTCCGCATCCCGAAAGCTTCGCCGCCGGCCGCGAACTCCAGTGCTGCCCGCAAGCCGTCGCCGTTCGAAGAACTCTGGCGCCGCCTGCAAGCCGTCGCCGCTTGAGAAGCCCCGGCGCTGCCCGCAAGCCGTCGCCATTCGAAGAGCTCCTGTGCCGCCTGCAAGCCATCGCCGTTGCCAGGCTCCACCGTCGCCGAGGGCCTCTCCATTCTCCGGGACCCCTGCGCTTCTCCAACAGCGTCCGCCACCGCCGATCTTCTTCGGCCAAGATCTTCAGGTTAGGCCGCTGTTTCCCCCTCTTTAAGGGTAGATTTATCTCTTGTTCATGCTCCCGCCATTGTCATGCTTCCGCCATTACCATAGCTCCGAAGACCTCCGCTCGCAACCATCTATTATCCTTGCACTGATTTAGCCCGAGCGCCATTAGGGCACCCAGCGTCTTGAATAGTCTTATCCATCTGTGTTCTTGCGAATTTTCTAAATACACTAGTCTCTTCAAACACGAAGCACCACCCTGATCGTACATCGTTCATGTTTTAGCCATGTCCGCAAGTTTTCACATCTGTTCAACAGATCCATTCCTCATTCACTATTTGTAAAAAGCTGTTTGGAAACTTCGTCCTTCCCCTAGTATTCCGGAAAGAATAAAGTCCACCACCCACAGTAACATCACTTCTGAGAATATCTCTGCTCCGACAAATCGCCACATCGGCCTAACCCGGCCTCCTAGTCCAGCGGTTTAAGCAAGAGCTGATCCCGATTCACATAGTAAATGTTCGAGACATGTAATACCATATTCTTACCTATTTGTAGCATGGGTGCCGTTTTCAAGAGCGATTGGCTCCCTACCAAAGTCGATGATGCTGTTTTGGCAAATTACGTGAAAGCGGGCTGCTTGGATCCTCAAGACGTCATTGGATGGCGCACCGGGTTAGGAGAAGACCTCCCCAACCCCAAGGAAGGGGAGATAGTAGTTTTTGTGGAACACTTGGAACGGGGTTTTAAGCCGCCTGGATCTAAATTTCTTAGGGACGCTCTGAACTTCATGAATGTCCGACTCCAGGATTTGGGACCCAATTCCATAAGCAACCTAAGTCAATTCCAAGTCCTTTGCGAAGCTTATTTGCGGATTGAGCCTTCCGTCCCTCTGTTTTGGTACTTTTTCCACTTGAATCGCCAGACGGAATTCCACAATGGCCCCAGTTTGGAACTCGGCGGGGTCAACGTCCAGCGTCGCAGGGACAGTTCGTTCCCTTCACTCACTATGCCTAGCCATCCCAAAGGCTGGGGCGAGTCTTGGTTTTACTGCAAAGAAACATCCCCTGCCGGCGAGAACAAACTTCAGGGCTACAGGCCAAGCCGCCTTCCGGTCAACTTCAAGCTCCCTGACAAGCTCACCGAGGAAGAAGAGTCGGACTTTGTCCCAATTCTGTCCGAACTGAGATCCTTGACGAACAACGGTCTCACCGGGGTTGACCTGATCCGCTGTTGGGTCGAATGGCGGATCCTTCCTCTGAGCCGCCGAGAAAGTCTGATGTGCGAATTTGACGGTACCCTGTATCACCCCCAATGCTACTTTCACACAGCATTAACGGAAAAAGACATCGTCGCCATCATCAAGAAGCTGACCGGCGAACCTGCAGCAAAGTGTGGCCAAATCGGCCTTAAGCCCTTCTGCAAGATTAACCCGGCACCCAAGGTAACCAAAGCTAACTCGCCCTCGATCTTTATTCCCTCTCTCTTATTGCCATTATGACTTCATGCCATATACCTTTCCAGAAAGGCGACAAGTTCTGGTCTAGGAGACCTAAGAAACAAGCCATGAAGAGTGCTAAGCCGCCCTCCAAGAAAAACAAGAGTAAAGGTAAATCGGCTGCGGCCGAACCATCTGAAGTCGACGAATCTCAAGCTAGCGACGCACTCTCAGAGGTACCAAACCGTCCTCTTTTTCACTCGCCACCTATCACCTTTTAACTTTTATTTATATCTCTTACTCCTCTTATAATAGAATGAAGATAACGAAAGCCAGGAAGACTCTGTCGAGGTAATTTCCGTCTCCTCCGATTCATCTCCTTCTCCACCTAAGCCGGCCCGGCGAATATGTGGGAAAGTACCTCTCTCACATCCAAATGCCCATTTGGACCCAAATTTCTTACTGAAGAAAATGCAGCACGCCTCAAAACGGAAAACGCGAAGTCATTCTGGCGACCTGACACCTGGCTTGCCAACAACGAACAAAAGAAAACCAAGCGAGGTACCTCCTTTTTTTTATTTGAGCAACCATTGTTCGTGCTGCTTTGGATCACAGTCATAACCCACCAGTATTATCGATGTACAAATTCTGCAGGATTCTCCCCCCACTTCTGGCGGCTCAGTGATGTCGACCCTTCCACCAATGATCCGAGTCCCGGGGTAAGTTCCTTGTCCTGATCCTTGAGAATAACACTCTTTTTAATTTTTTAACACGCCTATCTCTTTCATTAGGGCGCAAGCCAAAAAGAGGAAGACCAGTGGATCAATCCCTGACGCCACTTCTGAACCTCCAAGGAAAGCTACTCCGACTCAAGAAGATCCGAGTCAAAACGAGCCGACAATTCAAGCAAACCCTCCTGAGTCGCCCAAAGGATCAACGGATGTCCCTAGATCACCGGTCATAATGGCGACAACTGATGACCCAGATGTTGTGGTCATTACTGGTTTTGGTTTCTCCAAGCCGGCAGAGACAATCCTCTCCAAACATATAGCATCCCCTTCTCCATCAATTCCCGAGTCTGGGCCTTCCAAGGCGAAACTTTATGACTATGCAGGTCTGGAGTTTAAAGAACTCTATTCTGGCTTCGCAAGTCGCCTGGAAGCGAGTTACGAGATGGAAAAGAATCTGCTAAAGATGTTAAATAACAAGCATGCGGTAAAATTTATACTCTATATTATTCCCAGTAACCCCCAAGGGCCGGGTCATCAGTAAAATGATGAGCCGGATCTTTTAAAAAGCTTCGCGACCAGTAACCCCCAAGGGCCGGGTCATCAGTAAAATGATGAGCCGGGTCTCGATTTCTGTATAATTTCCCTTGAGAAATTATACATTAGCCCCCAAGTATCAGGGGTATTGCCTTGCAATAATTCTGAGACTTCTCTTTGTTTTAAATTTTGAACAGGAAAGCCTTGCCCAGACCGAGCTGGCCCTGGGCGACTTAAGGAAAAACTTGGCTGACCAACAAAATGCCCGAACTCAGTCGGAAGACAAATATAAGATGGCTCTGGTTGAACTGGAAAAGCTCAAAGCCGAGTTAGAAAGAACTCAGGCTGACTACAGCGCGGTTTTGACGAGAGCCGAAAAAGCAGAAGCAAAGCTGGCAACTGTGTAGCAGGAGCTATCCGGCTTAAAGCGCCATATCTCCAACATGACACAAGCCATCTTTGGTAAGCTTTACCTAACTCTCCAATCTTATCCTCTTCCTTGGGCAAATTCCTTAATGTAACTTACCGGTTATTCAATCCCAGGCTCGAGAGTCGCCAATCTGCAAGACGACTGCGTGTTGATGCTGAAGGCGATCTATACACTGACGGAACAACTGTACACAGGCAGTGTGCTGACCGTCAAAGAAGTGATAGGTGCAAAAGAGCCCATAACTTCCATCAAGAAGGTGCTTGGATATCTATCCATACATTCTCCCCAAATCGGCGAGTTAACCCGATCAGCCGCCCGGAAGGGTGTCCTGACGGCTCTGAGTCGCTGCTTGGCGTATGCTCCGGAAATTAATTTGGAAGAAGTAGCTGTCGGCTTCCCTCAGCTTAAAGATGACGGCTCGGAATTCGTGGAAGAAGACTACCAGAAGGTTGTCAAAGATTCTCGGCTGGCCGCCACTCAACTCGCCGCCAGCCTTGACTTGACAAAATATCAGGCGGCTTATGATGATAAGAATAAGAAAATCAGGCCGCCAACGTTCGTGGTGACCAACCTTATCCCTCGGCGACCCAAGAATCCCTTCGACTGGGAAACAGACCTGGCATCAATCTTGACCGATGAAGACGATTTTGCCTCTTTGTCCAGATGCAATTGGGTGTTGGGCGATTTACAAATCGAAGCTGGTCAGAGCTCACGCCAGGACTTAGGGAATAGATTTTCCTTGAATTTGGCCCAAGAGCCATGTAATAGTCAGTACTATCTTTTGATGACATCTTCTGCAAAAAACCCTTATACCGCTTTTGAGGCGGTTTAAAATATGTTGTTAATCCTTATCAGAATAGCCTGTAATGCTCAATCCGCCAAGGATGAAAACCTTGAACACTTTATCTGTGAAAATAAAAGAACTACAAATAGTTTCAACGAATAAGCAGTGAGGATAAAAATCTCCAAGGTCAAATCATAACACGAGTAATTTTGTCGGCTCATACGGTCGCGACAGGAGGAGGTGAGTCAGAAAACTCGTGCACCCACCCTTAACGCAGGCTTCGTCGGCTCATACGGTCGCGACAGGAGGAGGCGAGTCAGAAAGCTCGTGCACCCACCCTTAACGCAGGTTTCGTCGGCTCATACGGTCGCGACAGGAGGAGGCGAGTCAGAAAGCTCGTGCACCCACCCTTAATGCGGGTTTCGTCGGCTCATACGGTCGCGACAGGAGGAGGCGAGTCAGAAAGCTCATGCACCCACCCTTAATGCAGGTTTCGTCGGCTCATACGGTCGCGACAGGGGGAGGCGAGTCAGAAAGCTCGTGCACCCACCCTTATTGCGGGTTTCGTCGGCTCATACGGTCGCGACAGGAGGAGGCGAGTCAGAAAGCTCGTGCACCCACCCTTAATGCAGGTTTCGTCGGCTCATACGGTCGCGACAGGGGGAGGCGAGTCAGAAAGCTCGTGCACCCACCCTTAATGCAGGTTTCGTCGGCTCATACGGTCACGACAGGGGGAGGCGAGTCAGAAAGCTCGTGCACCCACCCTTAATGGAGGTTTCGTCGGCTCATACGGTCGCGACAGGGGGAGGCGAGTCAGAAAGCTCGTGCACCCACCCTTAATGCAGGTTTCGTCGGCTCATACGGTCGCGACAGGGGGAGGCAAGTCAGAAAGCTCGTGCACCCACCCTTAATGCAGGTTTCGTCGGCTCATACGGTCGCGACAGGGGGAGGCGAGTCAGAAAGCTCGCGCACCCACCCTTAATGCAGGTTTCGTCGGCTCATACGATCGTGACAGGGGGAGGCGAGTCAGAAAGCTCGTGCACCCACCCTTAATGCAGGTTTCTTCGGCTCATACGGTCGCGACAGGGGGAGGCGAGTCAGAAAGCTAGTGCACCCACCCTTAATGCAGGTTTCGTCGGCTCATACGGTCGCGACAGGGGGAGGCGAGTCAGAAAGCTCGTGCACCCACCCTTAATGCAGGTTTCGTCGGCTCATACGGTCGCGACAGGGGGAGGCGAGTCAGAAAGCTCATGCACCCACCCTTAATGCAGGTTTCGTCGGCTCATACGGTCGCGACAGGGGGAGGCGAGTCAGGAAGCTCGTGCACCCACCCTTAATGCAGGTTTCGTCGGCTCATACGGTCGCGACAGGGGGAGGCGAGTCAGAAAGCTCGTGCACCCACCCTTAATGCAGGTTTCGTCGGCTCATACGGTCGCGACAGGGGGAGGCAAGTCAGAAAGCTCGTGCACCCACCCTTAATGCATGTTCTGTCGGCTCATAAGGTCGCAACAGGATGTCATGAAATTTCTCTCTCTTTTTCTTAAAGAAGAAGCCCCCAAGTCAGGGAAACATTATATTATTCCATAATGAAACTGAAAAACTTACAAAGCATGGAGTTTTAAGAACTCAAGTGTAGTAAGGCCGCAAATGGGCAATATTCCAAGGGCGAGTTGACTCAGCCCCCGTAGTCGGTCGATCAGGCCGAAGATCCATCAAGTAGTAAGAACCATTGCGGAGGTTCTTGCTGACAACGAAAGGTCCCTCCCAAGGGGGCGAAAGCTTGTGCATGCCTGCCCGATCTTGTATCAGTCGAAGCACCAAATCGCCTTCCTGGAAAGTCTGACTCTTCACCCGGCTACTATGATAACGCCGCAGATCTTGCTGATAGATCGCCGAACGAGCCGCTGCTAAGTCACGTGCCTCTTCCAAGGCATCCAAAGAGTCCTGACGCGCCAGCTCGTTGTCTTGCTCCACATATGCGGCGACTCTAAGAGAATTATGCCTTATGTCGGTAGGGAGGACGGCTTCTGCTCCATAGACCAAAAAGAAAGGGGTGAACCCCGTGGACCGATTCGGGGTGGTCCGGATGCTCCATAATACCGAAGGTAACTCCTCCACCCAACATCCTGGAGTTCTTTCCAGGGGAATTATGAGCCGAGGTTTGATCCCTCGCAAGACTTCCTGATTCGCCCGCTCGGCCTGCCCGTTTGACTGCGGGTGAGCAACCGCAGAGATATCAAGCCGGATATGTTCACGGCGACAGAAATCCAGCATCGCTCCTTGGGACAAGTTAGTACCATTGTCCGTGATGATACTGTGTGGGTATCCAAAACGGAAAATCAGCTTCTTTAGAAATTTGACCGCAGTCTCCGCATCGCAAGCCCCAACAGGTTCCGCCTCAATCCATTTAGTGAACTTATCAACCGCCACCAATAAGTGAGTTTTCTTGTTGGAGGACATCTTAAAGGGACCGACCATGTCCAGCCCCCAGAGCGCGAAAGGCCAAGTAATGGGGATCATCCTCAATTCTTGAGCCGGCACATGAGCCTGTCTCCCATATCGTTGGCACCCCTCACAACGCCGTACTATATCTTCTGCGTCTGCATGAGCCGTCAACCAGAAGAAACCATGTCGAAAAGCTTTTGCTACCAAAGAACGTGACCCGGCGTGATGCCCGCAGTCTCCAGAATGGATGTCATTTAGGATTGTGCATCCTTCCTCAGAAGAAACGCATCGCTGAAAGACCCCTGAAGAACTTCGTTTATATAACTCGCCATTAATGATGACCATGGACTTGCTACGTCGAACGATCTGGCGAGCCAAAACTTCGTCGGTGGGTAGCTCGCCCCGAGCGAGATAAGCCAGATAAGGAAGAGCCCAATCCGGAGTGGCATGGAGAGCCGCCACAAGCTGAGACTCGGGATCTGGTACCGCCAATTCCTCCTCCGTAGATATAGTCACAGACGGTTTGTGCAAGACATCCAAGAAAACATTAGGGGGACCGGCTTTCTCTGTGAGCCGAGTTGCGAGAGGGCATCAGCTGCTTCGTTGAGTCGCCGATCAACATGGTCAACCTGGTACCCATGAAAATAACCCGCCACGTCAGATACAGCTCGCCTGTAAGCCGCTATCATAGGATCCCGAGAGTCCCAAGTACCCGAAACCTGTTGCGCCACCAAATCTGAATCCCCAAAGCATCTGACTCGGGTTAGGTTCATCTCTTTTGCCAGTTGCAAACCGTGAAGCAGAGCTTCATATTCCGCCGCATTATTCGTGCAGGGGAACATGAGGCGGAGAACATAGCAGAACTTATCTCCTTGAGGGGATATCAACACCACACCAGCCCCCGAGCCCTCCAACTGCCTGGATCCATCAAAGTAAATAGTCCAATAGGTAAGGTCCGGCCGATCTTCCGGAGCCTGTAGCTCCGTCCAATCGTTAACGAAATCAACTAGTGCCTGGGACTTGATGGCCGTGCGGGGGGCATATTGTATGTGATGCGACCCAAGTTCTATTGCCCATTTGGCAATTCGTCCTGTTGCCTCTCGATTTTGGATGACGTCACCGAGGGGCGCGGAACTGACCACGGTGATCGGGTGCTCCTGGAAATAATGTTTAAGCTTTCGACACACCATGAACACCCCATAGACAAGCTTCTGCCAATGTGGGTATCACTGTTTGGAAGGAGTTAACACCTCACTAATAAAGTACACCGGGCGTTGCACCGGGTGTTCCTTTCCTTCCTCCTTTCTTTCGACGACCACAGCCACGCTGACCGCTTTGGAATTCGCGGCGATATACAGGAGCATAGGCTCCTTTTCGGTTGGGGCTGCCAAGACCGGCGGGTTAACCAATTGGTGCTTCAAGGCCTGAAGCGCCTCGTCTGCTTCCTCTGTCCATACAAATCGGTCGGATTTTCTCAACAATTGGTAAAGAGGAATCGCCTTTTCTCCGAGGCGGCTCACGAAACGACTTAGGGCCGCAACGCGACCCGCCAATCGCTGGACCTGATTAACATTCGTCGGCTTGCCGAGGGAAGTAACCGCTTCAATTTTGTCCGGGTTAGCCTCGATACCACGCTCCGACACCAAAAAACCCAGTAGTTTTCCCGCCGGAACGCCGAAAACGCACTTGGTAGGATTTAGCTTCATCTGATATACCCGTAGATTATCAAAGGTTTCCTTAAGGTCTTCGAGAAGAGTTTCCTCCCGGCGGGTCTTGATCACAATGTCGTCAATATAAGCGTGGACGTTGCGGCCGATTTGGTTATGAAGACAATTCTGGATGCAGCGTTGATAAGTCGCCCCTGCGCTCTTGAGCCCGAACGGCATGGACACATAGCAAAAGGCCCCGAAGGGGGTTATGAAGGCCGTCTTCTCCTGATCTTCCACATCCATTTTAATCTGATGATAACCTGAATAGGCGTCCAAAAAGCACAATCGTTCGCATCCCGCCACCGAGTCAATGATTTGGTCGATGCGGGGAAGAGCGAAAGGATCTTTGGGACAAGCTTTGTTGAGGTCCGTATAGTCAATACACATACGGAACGTGCCGTTCTTCTTGAGTACTAACACCGGGTTAGCCAGCCATTTGGGATGAAAGACTTCCACGATGAATCCGGCGGCTAAAAGACGGGCGACTTCCTCTCTAATCGCCTTCCGTCGCTCCTCGTTAAACCTGCAAAGGTATTGTTGGACAGGTTTGCATTTTGGGTCAATATTAAGATGGTGCTCAGCGAATTCTCTCGGTACACCCGGCATGTCAGAGGGCTTCCATGCGAAGATGTCCTGATTCTCACGGATGAATTCGATGAGCGCGCTTTCCTATTTGGGGTCCAGACCCGTTCCAATGGTAAACTGCTTGGATGAATCGCCGGGGACGAAGTCGACTGTCTTCGTGTCATCCGTTGGTTTGAACTTGAGGGGCGACTCAGAATCTGAAGTCGGCTTCTTGAGCGGTGACATGTCTGCCGGGTCAACATTGGCCCGATGGTTTTTGAGCTCTTCCGCCGCGCAGGCGACTTCCGCATAGGCCGTGTCTCCTTCCTCACATTCCTTTGCGATTCTCGTATCTCCGTTAATCGTGATGGGCCCTTTAGGACCAGGCATTTTAAGCTTGAGGTAGACGTAGCACGGGCGGGCCATGAAGCGAGCGTAAGCCGGTCGCCCGAACAGCGCATGGTACGGGCTTTTTAATTTGACCACCTCGAAGATAAGAGACTCCGACCTATAATTCTGCGCAGTCCCAAACGCTACTGAGAGCCTGACCCGGCCTATGGGATAAGCCGATTTGCCCGGGACGATGCCGTGGAAGACCGTGGTTGAAGGCATCAAGTCTTTCTCTAATAGATTCATCCTCCGGAAGGTGTCGAAGTATAGGATATTAATGCTGCTGCCGCCATCCATTAGTACTTTCGATAGAGTGTAGCCCCCCACTTGGGGAGCCACGACTAATGCCAGGTCGCCCGGGTTATCGATTCTCGGCGGGTGATCCTCCCTGCTCCACGTTATGGTCTGTTCGGACCAGTGGAGATATCTGGGAACTGCCGGCTCAATTACGCTGTACACCCGGTGATTTACCTTTTTATCATGCCTGCAAGCATTAGTGGTGAAAACATGGTACTGCCCATTACTTAGCTGTTTAGGATTGTTGCGGAAACCCCCATGGTCATCCTGGTCCTGCGGAGCCCCCTGTGGGGGCGGCTGCTGGAAAACCCCCGGCGGGTTGTACCGCCGTTGGTGGTGCACCGGGTACTGGCCGCCGCCTGGCTGCGGGCCCCCCTGTGCCTCTTGTTCGGGATAACCGCCGAAAGGGTTGTGCCTTTGGTTGGGCGCGGCGAGTTGGTCCTGGCGACGGTTCGGATCTTCGCTTTGGCTCTTCTTGATCACCTCGGCCCGAAATTCTCGCATCACGAAGCAGTTCTCCCAAGAATGACCCGTCGGGCCGTCGGCCGTGGCGTGGTGTGGGCAAGGGCCTTTGAGTAGCTCTTCGTAGTTACGCGGTCTTTTCCCACTGAAGCCTCGATTCTTCTTTTTGCCGTCAATGGCGTTTGTGTTCGCAACCAGATCCGAGGGTTCCTCATGTGGCCTACGCTTGCCGTTGGTCCCCTGGTTGTGACGGTTGCGGCCTTGGAAGCGGGTGTGGCTTTTGGTTGAATCGCCCTTCTTGGGCGAGTTGACCTTACCATCTTCGCCGGGATCCTTGGTGTCATCGGCCTCGGCGTACCTAGTGAGGGTATCCATCACCTCGCCCATATCCTGAACTTTTCGTTTGAGTCGCCCCAATTTCTGGACCAGCGGCTCGTAGTGGCAGTTGTGCTCGAGGATGAGCACGGCTTGTGCTGCCGTGATGCCATCCGATGAATGGATAACTTCCGCGACTCGCCGCGACCAATGGTGCGCCGACTCATCCGGGCGTTGTACGCAGTGTTGTAAGTCGACGATCGTCATCGGCCGTTTACAGGTTCCCCGGAAGTTTTTGATGAAACGCTCCTTCAGCTCGGCCCAGGATTGGATAGAATTGGGGGTAAGTTTTTTAACCAAGTGCGCACCGATCCTTCGAGCATCATGGTGAAATATCTGGCGCAAACCGCCTCGTTTACATCGAGCATGTCCATGGCGATCTCATAGCCCTCGATCCAGGATGTTGGTTCGAGATCTGGTGTGTAATTAGGCACCTTTCTTGGTCCTTTGAAATCCTTGGGCATTCTTTCGTTTCGAAGGGCCAGGGAAAAGCAGGGCACCCCAACTCGCCCTCCGGTCCATGCGGGAGGAGTCTGAGCCTCTTGCATGTTGGGTGGACCTCTGCCCGGCGGGTTCCGCTCGGGCGGGTTGTCCTGCGGAAAGTGTTGCGGGATACTGTTTACGGCTGGCTAATCCTTCGACCTACTCCTGGTATAGCTCGCCTGGTGGGTGGAGTGCAACCGCTCAGGGCTATGTGAGAACTGCGCGTTTTGGACCACCACCGTTTTCAACATCTCGATGGCGTTCCTTGCTTCGATCTCAGCTGGGATGTTGCCGTGGATCGGAAGAGACTCCAGATGGCGAGTCGCGGCCAGCACGTTATCCACCGGGTTGGAGAAGTGGCCTCGAGGGGTACGGAAACGAGGAATTTGACCCTCAGTCGGCTAGATCGGTGGGTTAGCGGGGTGGCCCAGCCCTCCTGCTGGGGCGGCTCCCATCCCGGGTGTTTGGGGAGTGTCGAACAGGCGAGTCGGATTGAGATCATGGGGCAGGCGTCCCTGGTGTCTCCGCTGATGGACGGCGTCGGACGCGCACTGTTGTCTTTCAAGCCGCCAGTTGTCGGTGTTCAATCGCATCCTTTCGGCCGTAATCTGGGCTTGTCGAGTTTCCATCCTGGCGGACTCCGTCTCAGCATCCTGATGGGCCTTTGCCACCGCCTCCCTCAGTTTTGCTAACTCTGCATTTATCTCTTCTTGGTTCTCTGGCGTGAGGGGGGTTGACATTAGTCTTGTGATTTCCGCCGCTAAATCCACCAGGACTGCTGACGCGCTTCTGGACGTCCCGCCGGTCCCATCGCCTCCGGCGGGATTCTGTGCGGGTTGAGTCGCCCCGGCCATGTAGATGGCGATCTGGCGGCGGGTTCGATCAAGGATTTCCGGATCCATGGCCAATGACAAGCCCCCGAGACCGTCTCCGTGGAGGGACTGGATGGAATCTGACTCGCCCATGGACGATTCGTCATCAGAGTTGTTGGGGGTTACCTCCTGAGCCGCCGCGTGCTCTGGCTCCTCCGACCCCTGCGTGAAACCCACAAGGACCGGGCGGGTCAGATTCCGGGTGATGACTGGATGAACGTACTTGGCCGGCTCGACGATGTCGGAGGAGATGTCCGGCTCAGGAACAGATGAC
This sequence comes from Hordeum vulgare subsp. vulgare, assembly GCF_904849725.1. Taxonomy (NCBI): domain Eukaryota; kingdom Viridiplantae; phylum Streptophyta; class Magnoliopsida; order Poales; family Poaceae; genus Hordeum; species Hordeum vulgare. The sequence continues at coordinate 450,044,996 of NC_058524.1, forward strand.
CCGATCATGCCGATGAAGACGTTGATCTTGCCGAAGGGGACCCTGTAGCCTGATTCGAGAGAATTCGCTTCAGGTCCCCATCGCTGGTTGTCAATGTAGGCTATGCCGTGCCGGCTCCAAGTCATGAGTGCCGCCGCATAACTCCCGAACCCTGGTAGGGCTCCCTTTGAGAACTCAACTCCACCGTGCGCAGGCCCCACGGTGGGCGCCAACTGTCGTGGTTTTGTCACGGCAGATGTCCTCGTGAAAGGACTTAGTACTGGAGCCATCGCACCTTGGTGGCGACTCAAAGGGGTTAAGCGGGAGAGACACGGCAATTTACCCAGGTTCGGCCCCTCGCGTGGAGGTAATAGCCTACGTCCTGCTTGGCGTGTATTGATGTGGATTTGATTACAAGAAAGGCGTAACTCGCCTTACCTAGCACTCAATGATTTCTAACCTACCTCTCCTCCTCCAGACTCGCCTTTATATATAGGTCGAAGCCTCAGGGTTTACAAGAGTCCCTTCCTCTTTACGAATCGTGACCACCGCGGTTTCTAAGTCGCCGTCTTGTAAAACCCGGAGACCTTCCATAAATCATAGCCATCCTGCGGCTTTGAACCGCCCAGGCTGAGGCCCAACTAACCCTAAAGGATGAATCGCCTTACAAGTAACCCGGCCCATATTTGGCGGGTCACTTAATAGGCAATATCCCCAACACCCTAGGAGTGGCACGCCCCTCACCTCCTCCTACAAATAGAGAGGGGTTTGGGGCTGTTTTGTACATGGTTTCTTCTCCTCTCGGCGCAGCACTGCTCCCCTCCTTCCTCCTCCTCGCACGGTGCTTGGCGAAGCCCTGTCGGGAGACCTCGTCTCTCCATCGACACCATGCCGTCGTGCTGCCGGAGAGCGTCCCCAACCTCTCCCTCCTCCTTGCTGGATCAAGGTGCGGGAGACGTCATCGGGCTGCACGTGTGTTGAACGCGGAGGTGCCGTGGTTCGGCACTAGATCGGAATCACACCGCGATCTGAATCGCCGCGAGTACGACTCCATCAACCGCGTTCTAGCAACGCTTTCGCTTAGCGATCTTCAAAGGTATGAAGATGCACTCACCCCTCTCTCGTTGCTGGTCTCTCCATAGGAAGCTCTGAATATGCATAGGAATTTTTTTGAATTTATGCTACGTTACCCAACAGTGGAGAGGGGGATCTATACCCCCCTCACACACCCTCGGCGAGGCCGAGCTAGGAACAAGCCGAAGCAGGCGACGGCGCGGCTTGTCGCAGTGTTGCTTGCTCTTGCGAGTCCGTCACACACGTGACCCCACTATCTATCTTAGGGGTGTCACAACTATAGCACATTAAATCCTCTTATATATATGTACTTCTGTTGTTCATTATTGGAACTGCATGTGTGGACTTGTATCTTGCACTACAACGTCTACTTTCTCCGCAGTGTATTGCAATTGTTTACATTCGTCAAGTGGCTTCCCAAGGATGTTTGAGGTGTTTAATCGTTTTATGGGATTAATTTTTTGAATGTATCATGATGCATGTAGTATAATTGGGTGAACACATCATTAAAAAAAGCACCATATATTGAACATACTTGTCTGAATACAAACACCCTAATACTTATCTCAATACAAACCCCATAGTGTTGTAGTAGAGACTGAAGTAAAAAAACAATCAACAATAAACACGATGCAACAAAACTAAAGAAAAATCACAACTGCAACACAAATTAACAAGACCTCACACATATAAGACTATAGCACACATTACATCCTTGTTCTTCTTCCTTGCTTCTTTTTCTTTATTGGATCCTTGTAACCCCGCTCGATATCATTAATGTGTTTCCATAATTCATAGCTGGCATATGCATCTATTGTTGCATACTTGATGAGCTTCTCTGACATTCGGCAGAACCCACACAAAGTATGGTCTTCTTTGCGATTTATTACGTTCTTCCTGTCCTTGTAATGACTGTGGATCACCCTTCTAGAAACGTTAGCTAAAGAATCTTAATTCCTTTTTGCTGTATGGGTCTCCCCCTTCCACGTGAATATTAATGTAGTTGTTTGAGTTGATCTCCAAGTTAGAGAGCTTCATCTTATTTTTGTATCCTTCAATAGTGAATCCGACAAAGGTGTATTCTTTATTCATCACGAATTCATCTAGTTAATGTGGCGTGCAATTTGTTATAGACTGAATATGAGTGTTGTTCATAGTGAGATTATACAAATTATTCCGTTTGAACAATTGTGTTTTATACTTTGTAAACTAAAGTGCACCATGAAATTAGATTTTGTTTTACTAAGCACATGCTCATACTTTTTACTTTATGAGTAACAGACCTTTATGAGAAATGAACCTTATAATATGTTGCAACAACAATAGCAGGGTACATATACTCTATTTTCTCTTTGCTTTCACGGCATTTTTGTATCTTTCACACAGTAACATGCTTAAAGCAATTAATCAAGTACTGAACACACTGGTTATATGGAGGCAACCCAAAATTTTCTTTGAATCATATGACATGCTTATAAATAAATCAAAATCCAAGTTTTAATTTTTTTCGAATCAAGCTAAAAGGGATTTTTGAGATGAATAAATTAAAACTACAGATTCAGAATGAACAATATGAATTGAAAATAATTTTAACCTGTCTTTTGCTGTAGATATGTGGTAGACAAGGCACTCATTTTCTATGCATAGTTGGAGTACCGCTGCCTTGTGTGGTCCTTCATAGTCTAGTTACTCGACATCAACATTTATTCTCTTGAACGACATGACAACAAGCTTTCTCCTTAGATTGCACATCATCTTGTCCAGGTTGCAAGCCTTGCTTGTCCAAACGATGTGTAGCTTGTTGTAGCCGTGGAGCTCGATGTCGTGAAGCTCCCTGGTGTACTTGCGCTTCCTCTTATATAGAGGTGCATCGGCCATGGCTCTGCTTCCTCTCATTTGATTTTTTGTGGAGAGGTTGATGGAAGAGATAGGTATATGAAGGGGGATTGCATGAGATTGATAAGAAGAAGCGGCAATGGTTGTTTCGGTGAGAAACAAAGATGAACGAATAACTCCTGAATGGGGTTTTTATGGCGGTTTGATAAAGGTTGTGTGGTGGGGGAGGTGGTGAGAGGCATGGTAGGGTGGTGGTCTCAGCTATAACGTGGCAACTATAGATAGAACATGAGTGGGGTGGAGGTTCTGTTAGTGGCCTCAAAATCTAAGACAGTGTCCATTCTTTTTTCGCATACATTGGATAACTGGCCTATAGGCCGTTTATTGATTATTATTTTCGAATTACATGCACTTCCTAAAAAGTAGAAATGGACTGCCTTTGTTAACACTGTGTACTTCATGTATCCTAGTGTTTTATGAGCATATTGCATTATAGGAGAGACTTTATTCCATAGTAATGTAGGCCTTGTGCTTTGTTTTCACTCATACTAATATACACATTGTGCTTTATTTTTATTAGAGTGATGCATTCTTGAAGGTAACCGCCGTGATGTTTTGTAAATGGCGAACTGCATTCTAGGAAAATCATCCCTACTATGCATATCATATATTTCTTCATAGCTAAAGTCCTCTTAGTGCATTTTTATTTATCCCGTGATATTTGAGAAAAGATATATCCATGCACAAACGTTGTTGGGCCTTCTTATTACTCGTAAATGTCATTCGGCCCAAATAGGCCTGGAGGCACTATAGCTTCTCGGTGTAGTGCAAATGAATCAATGTTTAGTCTCACCTCACCCGCCGAGGGGCGATGTCGCCCTATTTTTAAGCGCCGGCGAGGTAGAACTTCTGAACTCCTCGTTACAACTATTGGGCGCTTACACACGGCGCTCGCTGCTACGCAATGCATGACATGTGGCCCATTGTGTGCCTGTGACCATGCAGCTTGGCTCGGAATGGGCGCGCGTGCATAATAGTGCGGGCACTGCTTGTACCGGTCCCACGTGGGCGGTAAATCTGTCTAATTTGGCGCCAATTTTATATTGAAGGAAAACTGCAAGGGAAACCCCCACAGCGAGTTTTTTAAATCATAAGAACCCAAATTCTCGTCCGTGGGGACTTGAACCTGGGTGGCTGGGTTGTACATCCACTCCACTAGCCAAGTGAGTTGGTTGGTTGGCTGGGCGCCAAAATTCTCTTTTCTGTTGAGACCTTCTGTTGACATACTCATGAATACTGCATTTATCAATCCTTTAAACTGCATTGTGTTCTAGATAGAACTGCATATATATTTTTCCTTTTAAATATTTTTGTGTGTTTTCTTCATCCCTTGTCCATAGGTTTGTGTGTTGTTGTACTGCCATGCCCACATTATTTTTATGCAATGCTTTGCATCACACGCTAACTTTGGTATGCTTGTATTTTTGTGCACTCTAGTATAATGTTACACCGAACTGCATCATGTTGTAAAGTATAACTGCATTTTTTGTGCCTGGAACCACGTATTTTATGTAGTGATTTTGCATCACATGCTAACTTTGGTATGTTTGCATTTGTCTGCATTGCAGTATAATTTTACAGCAAACTGCAGCGTGTTATAAAAGATAACTACAATATTGTGCAGGAAATAAACTTCCTTCATACTCAAGCAAGCTACATGATTCAAAAGCAAAGTAACTACATCATAAGCACACCTTGCTAAGGCAAAAGCAAACTAAAAACTCGAAAGCAAAAAAAAATTTAACTCGAAACCTAAGATGACTAGAGCAATCTTGAAGATACCTTTTGTCCTGCACCATCTCCATCTTAACTCGACGTAGTGTCCCCATGTCCTAGCGCGCTTCTTCGACTTCTCCATCTTTGCACGGCGAAGCCTGTCTTAGGTGATAGTGATGCGGTTCCATATCTCGTATGCGGTGTAAAAGTCCTTTGTCGCGTACTCAGTGCGGTTCCTGGGAAGAGGCATCCTGGTCTAGTGCCCGTGATCTTCCTCCGTCATCTTGTGCTTCATGTCGGTGTAGTAGTCGTTAATGATAATGCTCGAGACGTCACCAAGCGAGTCCATGTACTTGGTGCTTTCGGGCACCCTGAATTCCTTCTGGATGTCAATGAAGTGGCCGGTCTCCGCAACTACACGGTGGAGCTTCTTGATGTCCCCATCCATGCAGAATCCAGCAAAAGTGTAGATTGTGTCGTGAAGGAAGTTGTCGAATGCCATTCACATGTCTTCACGAGCGCTTAGTTCGAAGAGCAGCAACGACTGGGTCTTGCCGTTGGAGAGCTGGACGAGAGCGGCCTTTTTCTCGTGGGTTGGCTCGTTTGTGTACTCGACATCAACTCCGACGATCTTGTGGCGCTGGTACTTGAGGTGCTGATCATAGTGCTTGATGGTCTTCTCCACCTTTCTTGATGAACCCCATCACTGGTAGACCTGGAGAAGGTTTTGCTGATTTCTAATTGAGAGGGATGAGCTAGGAGGGAAGTGATGGAAACACAATGGTGATCTCTATTGTTGTTCTGGAGGTCTGCATTTATGGGAGGGATGGCATAAAGCGAGGAACTCGACGAACTCCCCTGATGATGCGATTGTGGAGATCATGGGTTGTGCTTTTTTGTGATTGTGGGTTGTGTTGTGTTTGTGATCGTGGGTTTTACTTATGCAACCCATCGAAGCGTGGGTTTGTCTATGATCATTTGTATTTTGAACGTGTTTTTTCATCAATAATATTTGTTAACCATCGTGCTATCCGTAATCGCGCATTTATTTGTAGTATGCGGTAGGCGGTACAGACATTGAAAGTGATTTAGTTAATGAACTACACTAAATAATATTCCGAACTTCTTTTGTTTAGTTATAGAACTGCTTTCATTGAGGGAGAGGATTGCAATCTTTTTTGATATAGCTGCAGTTCATAACACTGGGATGGGAGGCTGCACACATTTTTCTGAGCATATTGTATTGGATCACGTCCATAGTTGTGCTCTACACTTCATTATTTTATATAGTCATCTGTTGAACGGAACTTCTTCCCTTACCATGACGCACTTCATTTCTAAAAGGTGTGTATTGCATTAATGTTGTGGCATTCAGTTTCATGCATTTTATATGTGAAGCAAAACAAACAAAAAACACATTGGACCCAAATATGTAAATCTACGGCCCTTACATTTCTGTGCTTTCCTACTGCGAGTAAATCACAATCGGCCCAAATAGGCCCACCTCGCGCGGCAAAAGCTTCCAAATAAGCCTTTTGTTAGTTTGATGCGCAAATGGCACCAATATTTAGTCCCACGTCGCTTGCCGAGGTCGACATCGACTTGTTTATAAGTGCTCACGAGGCAGGATCTATGAACTCCTCGATACCATTGTTGGGATCTTACACACGACGCTTGTTGAACCACACACACCATGACCTATGGGCCCTTGTGTGCGTATCACCATGTATCATCGCTCGAAATGGGCATGCGTGCGAAACAGTGCGGGCACTGCCCTATGACAAGACAAGCTGGTGATGGGTCCCACCTGGGCGGTCATATTTTTTCATTATTTTTTCAAGTGAACTGCATGCACCAACGTTGTGCACTGCTCTTTCCATATACATGTGATATACCTTTGTGAACTTCATGTACCGAGATAATGCACGTCGTGGGTATACACTTGTGAAGTGCATTCAACATCTACACAACTACATTCTAAGATAAATTTTAAGTATTAGTTAGCTACGTTTCTAGTGGTGATGCGGGTAAATAGGATCTTTATTTGTAGTAATCTCCCAATCCACCCAAGTAGTCCATCGAGCAGTCAGAGTTTATCGTTTGGGTAACGTTAGTTTCATTGACTTCCCTTTGATTTTTGTAACGTATCTTTCATTTATTTTCCTGAATTACTCTCCTATGCACCTGCATTAACTCGCCTAGACCATTTTGCATTCGTCTTCTATACAATTACCACAACTTTTAACACACTGCATCCCGAACTACTCTCTTGTGTTCTTGTCCTCTCTTTATTTTCAGTTTCTAGATTTTTTTTGCCATGGCGTTAGGCCCCTGCGGGACAGTATCCTGCTGTGGTCATGCTTGTGGTTTGCTGACACACTATGACTGTGTCACACCGTGTGTTTTGCCTCTCCTCACTAAGTCAACATAGCTAAAAACTTAGGGCAAGATAAAACTTTTGTATGTGCTTGTGATGCTTGACTTGATTGTGATTGCTTGTTTGATTCTGTTTTAAATCACAAACATTCCTCCTACTCTTTAAACTCACCTCCTTGCCCAAATATTTCCCCAGTGACCATACCATGTGTATAGGACCTAAAGCTATTTTTTTTTAAATTTTTTTTGGCAAAAAAGCATTATTTCATTTAGCCTTTCAGAAGCCCGTGTATCGAGGATTGTACCACAAGTGCTCAAATTAGGGAAGTTGTTTTGCCCCAATTTTTTTATTAAAATCCTATTATAAAAAAGACTCCCCAAAACCACAAAATTATTATTTTAAAGGTTATTTTCCTATTTTATGTAAATAGCTTTTTCTAAGGCCACAAATGGTCTTCTTTGGACAAAAAATATTTTCTTGCTTCCAAAATATTTGAGAAACTTTATAGAAAATCACTGGACATATACCTTTCATATATAAGAGTTTTAACACATTGTCATGCTCAACATATTGGACAAAACTCTCCAAAACCTTTTCTACCTATTTAAAGATTATGAAATATTTCCATAGGAAATATTCTCCATAAATTCCAGGAAAATTCTAGCAAGTCACACATGGTATATGCGATGATCTTGCCAAGTTTCACCTCAATCCAAATTCTTTTGGTTCACAAAAATATCCCAAAACCCTCTCTACCCAAAACCAAATTTGAGCAACTCCACATTGCAAAGTTTCTCCTTTTTTTCTCAAATTTTGTGGACATGTTATAAACCCCTATTAATGCATCCACACCATGTGGTGCATCAAGGAGAACAAATCCACTTGTCCAAAGACCCTCAAAACCACTTCTACTAATTTCAAGATTTGAGAATATTTGCATTTGCCATTTTCTCGTACTGATCCCCAACTTTTTGGGCATGCTGTAATACTCAATAATGCATGCACAACAAGTGGTGCATTAGGGGGAATTAATTTGCATGGATTTGTCTATAGAAAACCATTTCTGCCAAATTCTTGAGTTTGTTATGTCTACATTGGAAACTTTCGCCAACAAATCTCAAAATTGGTGAACAGGCTTATTTATCCCAACTATTTGATCCTCTTAAGTTTCATGGCAATCGAAACATTTTAACTAGCCCAAACCTACAACAAACACCTTTTGTTGCTTTACCAAACTTGATGTTTTGACCCCTTCCACTATTCTCCTAGTGCTAATTCACCACCAGTAAGAAACCCAGCCCCCATATGAATAATTGGTTAGTGAAAACCCCATTTTTCAGCACTAGAAATCCCCATCCTCACTCCTTCTCAGCTCTCCCTCTCTCTATTCCCTGATTTAGTCAGCCCCACTAGTTCCTAGGCAGTCATGTGCATCTGCAGAACATCCAAGACACAAGTGGACATGCTTGGGCGTGCCTAGGAAGCAAGTGGCATGCCCTGGCATGCCAAAAGACAACTACAGAGTGCGCTACAGTGCCCTAGTGCACTATAGCTTCCCTCATCCCGACCCCCCCTGTGCTCCTCAAGCCCCTCCTACTCCCGAGAGTCTTCCCTATGGCATATGCAGTACGCCTGCCGGTCTACCCATCTTTCATCTCTCTCTCGAGCTCGCCCTCACATGCCCTCTGCCGCCATGGTCGAGCTAATGGCCGAGCCCACACGCTCGCCCTACCTTGACCCTTGCCGGCCACATGTATCATCTAGGGATCTCCACTTCGCCCCCTCAGTCCGCCCTGAGGGTGGTTGTAATGGGTAGTACCATATACTAGTATCATGCATATGATACTACTCTACGATACCACATCCATAATGCATAGTATCATATGGTAGTATCATAGAATAGTTCATTTATTGCCATGCAAGACACATAGTAGCACAACATTTAATATGATACGGTATCATGATATTATACTCAATCCTCTCTTTCTTCATTTAATTCTATGCCATCTCATCAAAATTGCCTAGTTGGCACGCAAGATACTACCTATGATACACCCATTACAGGCAGCCTGATGCTCAGAAGCCTCCAAGGAAGCTCTGATGTGCGTGCTTGCTGCGCCAAGGGCATCCGAGGTGGGTTGGAGTCACTCCGGCCCTCTGTCTAAATGCTCCTCCCCGAGCCCCCACTTGTCCCCTCTCGCTCCCCCACCCTCCTAATTGTTGGAATTATGCCCTAGAGGAAATAATAAATATAGTTATTATTATAATTCCTGTATCAAGATAATCGTTTATTATCCATGCTATAATTGTATTGAATGAAGACTCATTTACATGTGTGGATACATAGACAAAACACCGTCCCTAGCAAGCCTCTAGTTGGCTAGCAAGTTGATCAAAGATAGTCAGTGTCTTCTGATTATGAACAAAGTGTTGTTGCTTGATAACTGGATCACCTCATTTGGAGAATCACGTGATGGACTAGACCCAAACTAATAGACGTAGCATGTTGATCGTGTCATTTTGTTGCTACTGTTTTCTGCGTGTCAAGTATTTATTCCTATGACCATGAGATCATATAACTCACTGACACCGGAGGAATGCTTTGTGTGTATCAAATGTCGCAACGTAACTGGGTGACTATAAAGATGCTCTACAAGTATTTCCGAAGGTGTTCGTTGAGTTAGTATGGATCGAGACTGGGATTTGTCACTCCGTGTGACGGAGAGGTATCTCGGGGCCCACTCGGTAATATAACATCACACACAAGCCTTGCAAGCAATGTAACTTATTGTAAGTTGCAGGATCTTGTATTACAGAATGAGTAAAGAGACTTGCTGGTGAACGAGATTGAAATTGGTATGCGGATACTGACGATCGAATCTCGGGCAAGTAACATACCGAAGGACAAAGGGAATGACATACGGGATTATATGAATCCTTGGCACTGAGGTTCAAACGATAAGATCTTCGTAGAGTATGTAGGATCCAATATGGGCATCCAGGTCCCGCTATTGGATATTGACCGAGGAGTCTCTCGGGTCATGTCTACATAGTTCTCGAACCCGCAGGGTCTGCACACTTAAGGTTCGACATTGTTTTATGCGTATTTGAGTTATATGGTTGGTTACTGAATGTTGTTCGGAGTCCCGGATGAGATCACGGACGTCACGAGGGTTTCCGGAATGGTCCGGAAACGAAGATTGATATATAGGATGACCTCATTTGATTACCGGAAGGTTTTCGGAGTTACCGGGAATGTACCGGGAATGACGAATGGGTTCCGGGAGTTCACCGGGGGGGGGGGGGGCAACCCACCCCGGGGAAGCCCATAGGCCTTGAGGGTGGCACACCAACCCATAGTGGGCTGGTGGGACAGCCCAAAAGGGCCCTATGCGCCTAGAAAAGAAAATCAAAGAGAAAAGAAAAAAAAGGGAGGTGGGAAGGGAAGGAAGGACTCCCACCCACCAAACCAAGTCCAACTCAGTTTGGGGGGGAGCCTTCCCCCTTGGACTCGGCCGACCCCCTTGGGGCTACTTGAGCCCCAAGGCAAGGTCCCCTCCCTCCCACCTATATATACGGAGGTTTTAGGGCTGATTTGAGACGACTTTTCCACGGCAGCCTGACCACATACCTCCACGGTTTTTCCTCTAGATCGCGTTTCTGCGGAGCTCGGGCGGAGCCTTGCTGAGACAAGGTCATCACCAACCTCCGGAGCGCCGTCACGCTGTCGAAGAACTCTTCTACCTCTTCGTCTCTCTTACTGGATCAAGAAGCCCGAGATCATCCTCGAGCTGTACGTGTGCTGAACGCGGAGGTGCCGTCCGTTCGGTACTAGATCGTGGGACTGATCGCGGGATTGTTCGCGGGGCGGATCGAGGGACGTGAGGACGTTCCACTACATCAACCGCGTTCACTAACGCTTCTGCTGTACGATCTACAAGGGTACGTAGATCACTCATCCCCTCTCGTAGATGGACTTCACCATGATAGGTCTTCGTGCGCGTAGGAAATTTTTTGTTTCCCATGCGACGTTCCCCAACAGTGGCATCATGAGCTAGGTTCATGCGTAGATGTCTTCTCGACTAGAACACAAAAGTTTTTGTGGGCGGTGATGTGCATTTTTCTGCCCTCCTTAGTCTTTTCTTGATTCCGCGGTATTGTTGGATTGAAGCGGCTTGGACCGACATTACTCGTACGCTTACGAGAGACTGGTTTCATCGCTACGAGTAACCCCGTTGCTCAAAGATGACTAGCAAGTGTCGGTTTCTCCAACTTTAGTTGAATCAGATTTGACCAAGGAGGTCCTTGGATGAGGTTAAATAGCAACTCATATATCTCCGTTGTGGTGTTTGCGTAAGTAAGATGCGATCCTACTAGATACCCATGGTCACCACGTAAAACATGCAACAACAAAATTAGAGGACGTCTAACTTGTTTTTGCAGGGTATGCTTGTGATGTGATATGGCCAACGATGTGATGTGATATATTGGATGTATGAGATGATCATGGTGTAATCGAAAATATCGACTTGCACGTCGATGGTACGGCAACCGGCAGGAGCCATAGGGTTGTCTTTATACTAACGTTTGTGCTTGCAGATGCGTTTACTATTTTTCTAGGATGTAGCTTTAGTAGTAATAGCATGAGTAGCACGACAACCCCGATGGCAACACGTTGATGGATATCATGGTGTGGCGCCGGTGACAAGAAGATCGTGCCGGTGCTTTGGTGATGGAGATCAAGAAGCACGTGATGATGGCCATATCATGTCACTTATGAATTGCATGTGATGTTAATCCTTTTATGCACCTTATTTTGCTTAGAACGACGGTAGCATTATGAGGTGATCTCTCACTAAAATTTGAAGATGAAATTGTGTTCTTCCCGACTGTGCACCGTTGCTGCAGTTCGTCGTTTCGAGACACCACGTGATGATCGGGTGTGATAGACTCAACGTTCACATACAACGGGTGCAAAACAGTTGCGCACGCGGAACACTCGGGTTAAGCTTGACGAGCCTAGCATGTGCAGACATGGCCTCGGAACACATGAGACCGAAAGGTCAATCATGAATCATATAGATGATATGATTAGCATAGGGATGCTTACCACTGAAACTATACTCAACTCACGTGATGATCGGACTTGAGCTAGTGTAAGTGGATCATGAACCACTCAAATGACTAGAGAGATGTACTTTTTGAGTGGGAGTTTAGCGAATAATTTGATTAAGTTAAACTCTAATTATCCTGAACATAGTCTAAGTCCACTTTGAATATATTTGTGTTGTAGATCATGGCTCACACTACAGTCATCCTGAATTTTAATACGTTCCTAGAGAAAGCTAAGTTGAAAGATGATGGAAGCAACTTTGTAGACTGGGCTCGTAATCTTAAGCTAATCTTAAAAGCTGGGAAGAAGGATTATGTCCTTAATGCTGCGCTAGGAGATGCACCACCCGCTACGGCTGATCAAGATGTTAAGAACGCTTGGTTAGCACCTAAGGAGGACTACTCAATAGTTCAATGTGCAGTCTTGTATGGCTTAGAACCGGGACTTCAACGTCGCTTTGAGCGTCATGGAGCATTTGAGATGTTCCAGGAGTTGAAGTTTATCTTTCAGAAGAACGCCCGGATCGAGAGGTATGAGACCTACGATAAATTCTATGCTTGCAAGATGGAGGAAAACTCGTCTGTCAGTGAACATGTGCTCAAAATGTCTGGGTACTCAAACCGTCTAGCTGAGCTGGAGATTGAACTCCCGCAAGAGGCTATCACTGACAGAATCCTTCAATCACTGCCGCCAAGCTATAAAGGCTTTGTGTTGAACTACAACATGCAAGGGATGAACAAGTCTCCCGGCGAGTTGTTTGCGATGCTGAAAGACGCAGAGTCTGAGCTCCGTAAAAAGCATCAAGTGTTGATGGTGAATAAGACCACTAGTTTCAAGAGAAACGGCAAAGGCAAGAAGGGTAATTCGAAGAAGAGCGGCAAGCCTGTTGCCAATCCGACGAAGAAACCCGAAGCTGGACCTAAGCCTGAGACGGAGTGTTACTATTGCAAGGGTATGGGTCACTGGAAGCGCAATTGCCCCAAGTATCTGGCAGATAAGAAGGCGGCCAAAGACAAATCAGGTATATTTGATATACATGTTATTGATGTGTACTTAACCGGCTCTCGTAGTAGTGCCTGGGTATTCGATACCGGTTCTGTTGCTCATATTTGCAACTCGAAACAGGAACTGCGGAATAGACGAAGGCTGGCGAAAGATGAAGTGACGATGCGCGTAGGAAATGGTTCCAAGGTTGATGCAATCACCGTCGGCACAGTTTCACTTCAGTTACCATCAGGATTAGTGATGAACTTAAATCATTGTTATTTAGTGCCTGCGTTGAGCATGAACATTATATCTGGATCTTGTTTATTGCGAGACGGTTACTCTTTTAAGTCAGAGAATAATGGTTGTTCTATTTCTATGAGTAACATCTTCTATGGTCATCTACCTAATGTGAGAGGATTGTTCATATTGAATCTTGATAGCGATAAGCATATACATAATATTGAGACCAAAAGAGTTAGAGTTAACAATGATAGCGCCATATTTTTGTGGCACTGCCGCTTAGGTCATATTGGTGTAAAGCGCATGAAGAAACTCCATGCTGATGGACTTTTGGAGTCACTTGACTTTGATTCACTTGACACGTGCGAACCATGCCTCATGGGCAAGATGACTAAAACTCCGTTCTCCGGAACAATGGAGCGTGCAAGTGACTTGTTGGAAATCATACATACCGATGTGTGTGGTCCGATGAGCATGGAGGCACGCGGCGGATATCGTTATTTTCTCACCTTCACTGACGATTTGAGTAGATATGGTTATCTCTACTTGATGAAACACAAGTCTGAAACATTTGAAAAGTTCAAGCAATTTCAGAGTGAAGTGGAAAATCATCGTAACAAGATGATCAAGTTCCTACGGTCTGATCGTGGGGGTGAATATCTGAGTTTCGAGTTTGGTACTCACTTAAGACAATGTGGAATTGTTTCACAGTTAACACCGCCTGGAACACCACAGCGTAATGGTGTGTCCGAACGTCGTAATCGTACTCTATTAGAGATGGTGCAATCTATGATGTCTCTTACTGATTTGCTGTTATCGTTTTGGGGTTATGCATTAGAAACAGCTGCATTCACTTTAAATAGGGCACCATCAAAATCCGTTGAGACGACACCATACGAACTGTGGTATGGCAAAAGGCCAAAGTTGTCGTTTCTTAAAGTTTGGGGATGTGATGCTTATGTCAAAAAGCTTCAGCCTGAAAAGCTGGAACCCAAAGCGGAAAAATGCGTCTTCATAGGTTACCCAAAAGAGACAGTTGGGTACACCTTCTATCTCAAATCCGAGGGCAAAGTGTTTGTTGTTAAAAATGGAACTTTTCTCGAGAAGGAGTTTCTCTCGATAGAATTGAGTGGGAGGAAGATAGAACTTGACGAGGTTGTCGAACCTCTCATCCCTCTGGATGGTGGCGCAGGGCAAGGGGAAACCTCTGTCGTTGCGACGCCGGTTGAGGAGGAAGTTAATGATGATGATCATGAAACTCCAGTTCAAGTTTCTGTCGAACCACGCAGGTCGACGAGACCACGTGCTGCTCCAGAGTGGTACGGTAATCCCGTCTTATCAATCATGTTGTTAGACAACAATGAACCTGCAAATTATGAAGAAGCAATGGTGGGCTCAGATTCCAACAAATGGCTAGAAGCCATGAAGTCCGAGATAGGATCCATGTATGAGAACAAAGTATGGACTTTGGAGGTACTACCTGAGGGCCGCAAGGCTATTCAGAACAAATGGATCTTTAAGAGGAAGACGGACGCTCACGGCAATGTGACCGTTTATAAAGCTCGACTTGTGGCAAAGGGTTTTTCACAAGTTCAAGGAGTTGACTACGATGAGACATTCTCACCCGTAGCGATGCTTAAGTCCGTCAGAATCATGTTAGCAATAGCTGCATTTTTCGATTATGAAATCTGGCAGATGGATGTCAAAACGGCGTTCCTTAACGGTTTCCTTAAGGAAGAATTGTATATGATACAACCCGAAGGTTTTGTCGATCCTAAGAATGCTAACAAGGTGTGCAAGCTCCAGCGATCCATTTATGGATTGGTGCAAGCATCTCGGAGTTGGAACAAACGCTTTGATGAGGTGATCAAAGCATTTGGGTTTATACAAGTGGTTGGAGAATCTTGTATTTACAAGAAAGTGAGTGGGAGCTCTGTGGCGTTTCTAATATTATATGTGGATGACATATTGCTGATTGGAAACTACGTGGAGTTTTTAGAGAGCATAAAGGATTACTTGAATAAGAGTTTCACTATGAAGGACCTAGGAGAAGCTGCTTACATTCTAGGCATTAAGATCTATAGGGATAGATCAAAACGCCTGATAGGACTTTCACAAAGCACATACCTTGATAAAGTTTTGAAGAGGTTCAAAATGGAACAGTCCAAGAAAGGGTTCTTGCCAGTTTTACAAGGTACGAGATTGAGTAAGACTCAGTGCCCAGAAACTGATGAAGATAGAGAGCATATGCGCTCCGTCCCCTATGCTTCAGCCATAGGTTCTACCATGTATGCAATGCTGTGCACTAGATCGGATGTTAGCCTGGCCATAAGTATGGCAGGTAGGTTCTAGAGTAATCCAGGAGTGGATCACTGGACAGCGGTCAAGAATATACTAAAGTACCTGAAAAGGACTAAGGAGATGTTTCTCGTGTATGGAGGTGACGAAGAGGTCGCCGTAAAAGGTTACGTCGATGCAAGCTTTGACACAGATCCGGACGACTCTAAGTCGCAAACCGGATACGTATTTATTCTTAATGGGGGTGCGGTAAGATGGTGCAGTTCCAAGCAAAGCGTCGTAGCAGATTCTACATGTGAAGCGGAGTACATGGCTGCCTCGGAGGCGGCTAAGGAGGGTGTCTGGATGAAGCAGTTCATGACGGATCTTGGAGTGGTGCCAAGCGCACTGAATCCAATAACCTTATTCTGTGACAACACGGGTGCCATTGCCTTAGCAAAGGAACCACGGTTTCACAAGAAGATCAGACACATCAATCGACGCTTCAACCTCATCCGCGACTACGTCGAGGGAGAGGACGTAAATATATGCAAAGTGCACACGGATCTGAATGTAGCAGACCCGCTGACTAAACCTCTTCCACGGCCAAAGCATGATCAACACCAGAACTGTATGGGTGTTAGATTTATTACAATGTAATCCACATGATGATGTGAGGGCTAGATTATTGACTCTAGTGCAAGTGGGAGACTGTTGGAATTATGCTCTAGAGGCAATAATAAATATAGTTATTATTATAATTCCTGTATCAAGATAATCGTTTATTATCCATGCTATAATTGTATTGAATGAAGACTCATTTACATGTGTGGATACATAGACAAAACACCGTCCCTAGCAAGCCTCTAGTTGGCTAGCCAGTTGATCAAAGATAGTCAGTGTCTTCTGATTATGAACAAAGTGTTGTTGCTTGATAACTGGATCACGTCATTAGGAGAATCACGTGATGGACTAGACCCAAACTAATAGACGTAGCATGTTGATCGTGTCATTTTGTTGCTACTGTTTTCTGCGTGTCAAGTATTTATTCCTATGACCATGAGATCATATAACTCACTGACACCGGAGGAATGCTTTGTGTGTATCAAACGTCGCAACGTAACTGGGTGACTATAAAGATGCTCTACAAGTATTTCCGAAGGTGTTCGTTGAGTTAGTATGGATCGAGACTGGGATTTGTCACTCCGTGTGACGGAGAGGTATCTCGGGGCCCACTCGGTAATATAACATCACACACAAGCCTTGCAAGCAATCTAACTTATTGTAAGTTGCAGGATCTTGTATTACGGTTTGGGGGGGGGGAGCCTTCCCCCTTGGACTCGGCCGACCCCCTTGGGGCTCCTTGAGCCCCAAGGCAAGGTCCCCTCCCTCCCACCTATATATACGGAGGTTTTAGGGCTGATTTGAGACGACTTTTCCACGGCAGCCCGACCACATACCTCCACGGTTTTTCCTCTAGATCGCGTTTCTGCGGAGCTCGGGCGGAGCCCTGCTGAGACAAGGTCATCACCAACCTCCGGAGCGCCGTCACGCTGCCGGAGAACTCTTCTACCTCTCCGTCTCTCTTGCTGGATCAAGAAGGCCGAGATCATCATCGAGATGTACGTGTGCTGAACGCGGAGGTGCCGTCCGTTCGGTACTAGATAGTGGGACTGATCGCGGGATTGTTCGCGGGGCGGATCGAGGGACGTGAGGACGTTCCACTACATCAACCGCGTTCACTAACGCTTCTGCTGTACGATCTACAAGGGTACGTAGATCACTCATCCCCTCTCGTAGATGGACATCACCATGATAGGTCTTCGTGCGCGTAGGAAAATTTTTGTTTCCCATGCGACGTTCCCCAACACTAATTGCCTCCTGGGCTTTCACACTCATCCTCACGTGGCCCTTTTCTCCTCCCATGGCTGGCTTTGCCACCATTCGGCTCCGCTCAAATCCGAGCCCACCGGCCCCCCTTCTCCTCAACCAGCAACGCCGAACGGACGCCCTTGACAAGAGCTGCTCCCCATGAACTCCCAGCCTCCATCCCCGAGGCCGTGTCATGTTCCCCAGCAACGGACAACCCTTCCGTCCGCCCCCCATGGCGGGCAGCGCGCTTCGGGCACCCCCGCTACCCGTGAGACCATCCATGGGTGTGGCCTAGGGTGGTGCATCCGCCCAGGCCACCGGCTCGACGGTCAACACAGTAGAGCGGCCGGGGCACATGACGGCCGGTGCCCCGCAGCCTTCTGGTGCGAGGAACAAGAAAGCCATGCAGGCAGGGCCCTGCTGTCAGCGAGCTGAAACCCGGGTGCTCTGATTTAAGTGGAGGTGCCACCGCTCCTTTAACGCCTACTCACAAGGAAGACGCACTCCAGGGAGTACGCCTTCGACGTGGCCTCCTATCCCCGTGGCCGAGCTGTTGGGCTAGCCGAGAAGCTATTCTGCGACCAGGGTGCTATTTAGCCCATTATTGTGGGTAAAAATTCTTTTACCTATTTCCTTTTTTGTGACAGGCTAAATAAATCCTAGGAAATTTATTTGAACTCCTAATTTGGTGATTCAAGTTCCTAGAAACATCAAAAATCATGCTCTATCCAAAACTATATCCTACACATTTTCATGCAAACTTTTATATTGTGTTTAAATTCAAATTCAAATTTGAACATTGTAAACCCCTCCTTGCAAAATCTGTAGAATGTATAAACCATATCCAAATGGAGTGATTCCAAGTCCTAGGTGTCTATAAAATCTTCCTCTATTTTTCTAGCCAAGGTGAACATTTTTCTCATGCATTGTTTCTGCTAGGACAAATAAATGGCTCGCTTTTTCACTATTTCCATCTTAGAAAAACCATAGGGAAATCATCCTAACTCCAAATAGAGTGAAACCACTTCCTAAATGGTTCTAAAATCGTGTCCTATTTAAAGGGTGCCTCCACTCATTTTTAGAAAAATATTCTCTATAGACTTCTTGTGGGGCCACTAATGCCTCCATTTCCACCGGTCAAAAATCTCTGGTGTTCCAAGTCTATTAGAACAATCCTTAGGTATTTTTCTTGGGACCAGAGGCATCCAAGAAAAATAAAAGTCCTATTTATAGTGCTTATGTTTTTTGCTTGTTCTGAGGCTTATCGTGGTTGTTTCGGACGATAGTTGACGAAGAAGACAAAGTGCTCGTAGTTGGACGAGAAGCTTTGAAGACCTCGAAGACTTTGCTTAACCAGGCAAGCGGTCCTTTTACCATGACTAAGAAACCATTTTATGCATGTCATATGACACTTTACTTCGTTGTATTTGAATCATGTTAAATCGGTGACCACCTTGGTTGGTTGTCTCCGATAACTCCTCGTTGATACTTGCACTGAGCATGACCCTACCATCTTATGCGGGTTGTGCGGCTAGGAAGTAATTAGGATGCTATGTAATTGCTACATAAATGGGATGGGAATATGCATGGAAACAAAAAGGTATTATTTGTAAGGCTTTTTGAAAACCCCGTCGGGTGCCAATAATGCCTGAGGGAAACGATGTTGAGTTAGGTAACCACTTCAGAAAAAAGTGGTGTCCCAAGACAAGTGTTGTGTGTGCTTTCAAAAACGGATTAGATTTAAGATTTGTTGTCCATCCCAACCTTACAGGAGTGACCATGATACCCCTTTATGGGATGTGGCTTTGTTGATTACTTTGGTCAATGCTAGCAGAGATCCAACATTACTAGTGGCGGGAGAGCCGAGTCACTCTCTCGAGACGCGGTCGTGCGAGGTAGAGCGACCATGGGATGTTTTTATAGACACCGGGCACACTGTTGCGTGCCCTCATGTATGGTACGATCTTGAGCGAGGCTCGTATGATGTACATCATGAGGGATGGCACCAATGAGTGGACTATTTTTTTAGAGTCGACAGGGCAAACACATTGTTCGGGTGCTTACCTCGGGTATGTAATATATCACGAGTCATGGATAACATAGAAGTTCCCTTAGTCTTGTGGGTACAGTGCACAACCTCTACAGACTGCAAAACTAGTCGAATAGCCGTGTCCACGGTGAAGGACAGTTGGGTGGTCCTGATTAGACTATGTCCAGATGTTTTCACAAACTTGGTGTGTATCACTACTGGAAATCAGTATTTTGCCATCTGCCTAGTCTTTGCCGTCTGCTAGCTGATGGCAAAGATTGTCTTTGCCGTCAGCTTCAACAAAACAGACGGCACAGTACTGGCTGATGGCATACAACCTTTTCGCCATCTGTCACCTCTTTGTCGTGTGCTAGCGGACGGCAAATAGTCCAGACACAGACGGCAAAGATGGAGATAGGCCCACCTAACCGCGGGGTGGCTAGGTCAAACAGGAGTCGGACCTTTGCCGTCTGCTAGCGGACGGCAAAGAGTCTAGACTCTTTGCCGTCCGCCGGCAGACGGCAAAGCGCTAACTCCGTTAACGGCTCCTTCCCCCCCGGCCCTCTCTCTCTCTGTAACGGCTCATCCCCGCGCGCCCCTCGCTCTCTCTCCACACCCCGCGCGCTCCTCTCTCTGTAACGGCCACCAGGACCACCGTCGCGTCGCCGCCCCTGCCGCCGCCCCTGTCGCGCCCCACTGCCGCCCTTGTCGGCCATGTCGCCCCCGCCACCCCCCTCTCTCTCTCCCCACCTCGCCCCCGCTGGCGCTGCCGTTACCCCACCACCGTCGCGCCGCCGCACCTGGCGCCCCCGGCGCCGCCCCGCCACCCCGGCCCCTCCACAGCCGCCCCTCTCGGTGAGCCCCCACACCCCTACCCCCACCCCCACCCCCCCACCCACATTATTTTTTACTAGTTTTATTATTTTTTAGTATTTTAGTAGTTGTTATTGTTAGTAGTTTTAGTGGTAGATTTAGTTAGGTTAGTAGTTTTAGTTAGGTTAGTAGATTTAGTTAGGTTAGTAGTTTTAGTTAGGTTAGTAGATTTAGTTAGGAGGAGAAGAGGAGAAGAGGAGGAGGGGGAGGACAACAAGAGGAGAAGAAGAAGAGGAGTAGTAGGAGGAGGAGGAGGAGAATAAAAAGAAGAAGAAGAGGAGAAGAAAAAAATAAGAAGGAGAAGAA
The DNA here is from genome assembly GCF_904849725.1 of Hordeum vulgare subsp. vulgare. Classification (NCBI taxonomy): domain Eukaryota; kingdom Viridiplantae; phylum Streptophyta; class Magnoliopsida; order Poales; family Poaceae; genus Hordeum; species Hordeum vulgare. The sequence goes on from NC_058524.1 coordinate 450,065,735, forward strand.
GAAGAAAAAGAAGAAGAAGAGAAGAAAAAAATAAGAAGGAGAAGAAGTAAAGAAGAAGAGAAGAAGAAGAGAAGAAGAAGATAAGAAGAGAATAAGAAAAAAATAAGAAGGAGAAGAACAGAAAAAAGAAGAAGAAGTTGATTTTTTATTGTTTGGTATTTAGTGGTAGCTAGATTCTTTTTTAGTTACTTAGTGGTAGATTCTATTTTTGTTATAGTGGTAGATTCTGTTTTTGTTATTTTTTTGCTGTTTAGTGCTATCTAGGTTTAGCGATAGGTTTAGTTAGCTTGGTTAGTTAGGTTAGTTAGTTAGTTAGCTTACTAGAAAGAATAGGAAGAAGAAGAAGAGGAGGAGGAGGAGAAGAGGAGAAGACGAGGAGGAGGAGGAGAAGAAGAAGGAGAAGAAGAATAGGAGGAGGGGAAGACAAAAAGAAGATCACATGTTTGGTATTTAGTTTTTTGGAATTAATTAGTAGTTTTAGTGGTAGATTCTGTTAGTTAATTAGTAGATTTAGTGGTAGATTCTGTTAGTTTATTCGCCCGTCATTATTGCTTAGGTTCAAGACTACTTCAAAGAAGATCACATGTTCTTTTGTTGAAATCAAGTCTGTCAAAATAATGTATCGTCTATATTTATTGGTACCGGAGCAAAACAGGACAACTTAAATAATATTGCCATCGTCAAATGTAGAAATATCGAAAAGTTTTATATAAATTAAAAAGTAGTATAGGTAACCTGGAAAGTCCTCTGGAGCAAAAGGGCAACTTCTGGACCTGTGAACTTTGCGTGGTAGGTGCATGTCCATGCAGCAGGGCAATTTCCCCAACAATGACATAATTAGTCCATTTAGCTCCAAAATACCATAATAAGCTCAAAATGACATAAGAACCTTGGTTAGCTCATTAATATTATGTACTTAGCTTGTTTTCCTCTAAAATGGGATAATTAGCCCATTTAGCTCAAAAAAGACATAATTAGGTAATTTAGCTCCAACAAGAGGAAAAGAGGAGAAGAAATAGGCAAAATGAAAAGAAAGAAGAAGAAGAATAAGAGAAGAAGGAGAAGGAGGAGGAGGAGGAGGAGGAGGAGGAGAAGGCCAAGGACCTTCTATCCTTCTCCTCCTCCTCCTTCTCCTCCTCCTCCTCCTTCTTGATTTCTTCTTCTTCTCCTCCTCCTCCTCTTTCTTCTCCTCTTTCATATTATCCCTGTTTTAATTAACCCAACAATGACATAATTAGCCCATTTAGCTCCAAAATACCATAATAAGCTCAAAATGGCACAAGAACCTTGGTTAGCTCATGAATATTATATACTTAGCTTGTTTTCCTCTAAAATGACATAATTGGAATATTTGTGTTGATCGGGTGGATTTACATGTGATAGTTGTCTCGTCGCTGTGAGGTCTGCCGTGCGAAGACCTGCCCGTGCGTTGTACGAGCTCCGCCCCTGCATTCGTGGGTTAGTACAAATTTCATCTCCTCCCCGCCCCTTCATTTACTGTGGCTCGGTTTCCGGATGAAACTTTCTAGATTTAGGTAATTCAATTAATTTATCAGTATGCGTGACCAGTATGCGTCTCCCGTTCGAAAGGGCGACATCTATAAATATGCATGTCTTTGCATATTTATAACCGCCTTCCTTTCGAATTGTCCAACATTATCCATGGACAGCCCGAGTATGTGTAGATTGGGTTCGTTTTCCCGTATGCTGTGCTCTGGATCCGATGCGGAATTTCGTCAGTGCCTCCCTGTTGTTCTCCGGATGCACATCCCCTCTGTTTATTGCGGAGACGTGTATCAGGAGAACAGCGGGGAGGTGCTGCCGAATTTTTGTGTTGGATCCGGAGGAGAGCATGGGAAAACGAACCCAATCTACACATACTCGGGTGGGATTAGGACCTATCTTTACCTATTAGCGTGTAGGTTGCCTGGACGTAATAAAAATGGCGAAGCTGATTAACCGATGAATATAAATGCTAAATTATATATAAATATATTTCTTCTATCTTTAGTAGCTACGCAAGATGAGTGATCGTGCGTGGATGTATACCGATCACCCTAGTCAGAAAGAGATGACGAAAGAATGGTTTTTAAAAACAAAGGAATTTGTGAAAGCCGCATTCGCAAATGGCCAGGAAAGAAACTATTGCCCCTGTCGTGGATGCGACAA